>NC_133820.1:69299806-69624578 GCF_047830755.1 Zonotrichia albicollis
CAGCATGCAGAAAGGTGGTTTGTTTTGTTGGTCATGATTTTTGGTATTGTTTTGTTTTTAAATTAGGATTTTTATTGGGTTTTTTGTTGTTTGTTTGCCTTTCAGTGGGCAAAATAGTTTGCAACCTTTTGTTTATTTATCCAGCCCTCCAAATATTTGATGCATTACAGGTTTTGTCAGGTGCAAAAACTGTGCAAGCTATCTTTACAGCACTTGATCAAGTAATTGCTGGGCTGCTTTTGCAATAGCCAAGTGCCCACCACAGATGTCAACCTAGGTACCTCTCTGGAGGTACTTGGGTGGTTGCTAGTTGCTAACACCTCCTCCTTCATTGCTTCTTTGTCATGTGTCAAATGCAGGTTATCTTCCTGCATCTTCCTGCCTCTTAATTTGTCTGGAAACTAGTGAGCATTTTTAACAGTCAAGAAGAACATTATAAAAAGCAATAACTCTTCCTATGTTGTTCGAGATAGTCATCTGTCTCATAATCTTTTGTTGAAAGATTTTGAGATGTCTGTGCTGTAAAACCTCGATCCTACAAACTACTCCCTGCTGGTTGAGGGTTTTGCTCTCACGTTCTGCTCAACACCTGCAGATAAAATGTCCTAAAGTCGTGGCTTGCTCAGAAAATCTGGTACAAAGGACTGTTTCACACCTATCTCTTCAAAGCTACACACTCTCTGCAAATTTCAATAAAATGTCTGTTTCTGAAGACCTGGAAGTACCTAACTAAGCTCTGTAGAACCCTGTTATCTGCAAGTTTGCAACACATTTTATTTTTCAGAAGCTGAGAAAATACCTGCTAAACATGTAAATTGTGGAAATGCACAGAGGCATCTATTTGCATATACTGAATATTCTGGAAGCAGAAGGAGGGGAGAAAAGGAGATTTGGGCTTGCAGATCCAGCTCTTTGAAGACTATTCCATTCACATAAGGGATAAATTGCTCAAGGAATTTTGTCTGAATGTGAGGGTCAAAAATTACAAGCTTCATGTCATCATTTGCTTATGCCTTCTAAGGCATAAAGGGGTAAAATGTACTCCATTTAAAATCCATTTTTATCTAAAGCAAAAGTAACTGAGCAAGTATTCCAGTATTATGCATGATTTTAAAAGAAAAATTAACTCAGCCCTCTAATCCACCACAAGGTTAGAGAGATAGCTGGATAAATGCTCTCCAGCAATTGAAGGTGCAATGGGATTTTGTTCAAAAGTGGTTTATCCTCACATTTATAGAAAGCACTTTACATTTATGAAAAAATTTGTCTGTTATAAATCATACCAATTCAAATCACCATAGTAATTTAAACCTCTCATATCAGCCCTTTCTTCACTAATGAATGTGACAAATTGAGCGATTCACGTGCACACTGTCAAGTTTGTTTCAAAGTAGCAATGGCATTTTCTTCATAAATCCTACAGATTTTTTTCAAGTTCTCATAGTGGTGCTGAGGCTGAATGCAATTCCTAGTTCAAATGCCAACAGCAGTGATGCAGCCATGTGTCTGCAAATGCCAGTGCTGATTGTTTACATTTGAGTGAAAATATAAAAGGCACTTTGACTCCTAAGGAGCAATCATCAGTGACCCACCTACATGGAGGTTTACCTGAATACAATAATCTTTGAATATCCTAAGCGATTTATGTATCAGATGTACATGCATGCATACAATACCTTTGTGCAACATATGTAAGATTATGTAACATATATGAAACAATCAGCTTCGTCAGCATCTCTTCTGCTGTGCAGAGTTGATGTCTGTACCCTCAGCTGCAAAGCACCAGTAGTACAAGCAGCATTTTCCATTACTGGTGTGGGAGTCAGTCATCAATGCCAGGTGGTATCTCCCCAGAAACCAGCACTTTTCTTATTTTCTTCATTCCTTTACCCTTGAGACTAAAATTTCCTCTGCTCATTTTTAGTATTACATGAATACAATAATTTTTAAAATATTGATTAGAGGAAGAAGCCACTTCTTTGCTAGCATCTTTAAAGAACAGTATCTATAAAAGTAACAGTCCTTTTTCTCAATTAGGAAAAAAACAGTAGAACCACTAAAAGAGATTTATTATTTGGTTGATCGTATTTAACTGAGACAGCAGTTACTGATAAAAACAAAGTATCAGGAAAATTCACCTCATCACAAACCAGATACGCTAATAAGATGTTAAGTGGCTTTTTGTGAATTTTCAAAATATCTGAGAATTGCTACTATTTTTCATCAAAGTTTATACTGCATTTTACTATGATGGCTTTCTTCCTAACCAACTCAACTGAAGTCCATCCACCAGAGATATCTGTGCAGAGCCACATCTTCTCTTTCCTGTCTCCCCTTATACAAGTGCCAAGTCAGCTGGTATTGGTGCATGTCATGGCTGGTGGTAGAAGAAATGCAACCCAAAATGTAGAGGAAGAAAGGGCCCTTTGCTTTAAAGAGGTGACCTGCAGAAACAGGTCTCCATGGGCCAGATTAACTAGCAACTGTCAAAATATCATTTAGAAGCTATGTAAGGTTCCTGTTCTCCAAAGAGATGCTGTCAAGTAAAATAAACCTAAAATGTGCCAGGCTTTGATATTATTGTAACAACGTGATCTCTTCCAAATTCCAAATTTTCATTTCAGTAATATGATGTGATATCTTAGTAGGAAAAGTCCAAAATGCTTAATGCTGCAATTTACCTGGGACAGATCTGGGTAACAGGGGACTAGAGAATGTACTGCAAAATAAGTATGAGTGAGGGAAGAGAGAAACATTTGGCCATGTCAGGCAGGTGGGAATTACAAATGAGCAAATAGATGGATTCATGCATTTAGAGCTGGAGATGAGCTGAACAGAATAAGCGCAAAAGTAAAAGAGAGGAGAGTACAGAGAGAGGGATAGGAAGATTGGCTAAAAGTGGGAAATTATTCTTGCATCTTTGCAGTCCTTTGGAGAAAGCTGGATCACTGTTCAAGTGGGTTTTCTGCAGCCATGCGGTCCAGATCCCAGACTGATCATTGGAGTCAATGATCACTAGTAAGACTGTAGCAAGTAGTCTACATCTTTATTCCTTGGACTGGCTAAAATAGCTAGATTAAGTAGTCTTGTTAGTGTTTTTAATTAAAACGCAGTTTGTGAGATCATGATTAAAAAGGAAGAGCCAATACTGATCCGCAGTCTAGAAAGTTTGGAACTTTGAGATGCTTAAATCAGTGGTTTTCAGTTAAAGATCTCTCTAGGGCTTTAAATAAAATGTGAGATATCATGATAATGAGGCTCATCATAACGCCACAGAAGTTGGCAGCACTGCTCTCTGGGGCATTCTTAGTCCTCTGCAGAGCCAGAATTTGGCTATGACTTTTTGTTACTAGTCCCAGCTGGACAATAATAGGTCCTCCCTTTCCCTGCACCTTCTGTGGTATTTGCAAAGAGATGTGCTTCATTACACAAGAAATAACAAGCCTTCATAAATTACTGGTGAGCCACAGGTGTAGTAAACCTAGGAAACAGTAGTGATATTGCTGACGTCTGCTAAGCAGGGAGAAATTTCGTTAACTGAGAAAAATCTCTTGCCAGAGAAACGCTTTGGTTTCTCAAATGTGTAGAAGTCTGTCCTGAATGGGATGAATAAAATTGCAATTATTGGACTCATAGAATCATAGCATGGCTTGTGTTGGAAGGGTCCTTAAATATTATCTAGTTCCAACATGGCCTTACACACTGCCAGTAATGGGGCATCCACAGCTTCTCAGGGCAACCTGTGCCAGTGCCTCAATATCCTCACAGCAAGAAATTTCCTCCCAATATCTAATCTAGACCTGCCCACAGTTTGAAGTTATTCCTCCTTGTCCCCTCATTACACGCCCTTGTAAATAGTCATACTCCAGCTTTCTTAGAGGCTCCCTTCTTTTTTCTTTTCTTTCTTTTCTTTTTCTTTTCTTTTCTTTTCTTTTCTTTTCTTTTCTTTTCTTTTCTTTTCTTTTCTTTTCTTCTTTTCTTTTCTTTTCTTTTCTTTTCTTTTCTTTTCTTTTCTTTTCTTTTCTTTTCTTTTCTTTTCTTTTCTTTTCTTTTCTTTTCTTTTCTTTTCTTTTTTCTTTCCTTTTCCTTTTCCTTTTCCTTTTCCTTTTCCTTTTCCTTTTCCTTTTCCTTTTCCTTTTCCTTTTCCTTTTCCTTTTCCTTTTCCTTTTCCTTTTCCTTTTCCTTTTCCTTTTCCTTTTCCTTCCCTCCTTCCCTACTTTTTTCCCACATCCTTCCATTTACCAACCAAGTTTTATGTGAATAGGAAGCCTGAAAATAATTCTCATGATTATTCAGTTTGAACATCTGGTATCATCATGAATGTAACTGGTGTAATGAGCTTCTCTGCATTGAACATAGGCTGCATGGTAAGGAAAGGACTTTGAAGCAACTGCACCTGAATTAAACAGGTTTCACAAAAGAGTAAATCACCCTCCCAGTGTACAGGGCCTGACTAACATTAATGACAATAAACCCTTCTCATATAGCATAATTAGTGCCCTCAGAGTTTAAATTTGCAGATACCAAGGCATTCAAATAAGGTGTGCTTAGCACTTGAAAATAATGTGGAAATTTCTTCATTGTTTGGTTGCATTATGTCTAAAGGGGGAAAGAAAAAAACTGTTCATAGCTAGGTTAGTTTGTAATTGCTCCAAGTTATATCATTTTTATGCCATGCAAATTTTGTTTCTAGAGTATATTCATGATACTTTGCTAGCTATTTTCAAGCTGTAAGCAAAGTTTGTTTAAAAAAAAATCACGTGGCATAGTGTATTTTTGCAGGAATGAGGGAGAACTATGGAACAGGTATTTTTTAGAGAATACATTATAGGAAGAAGGCTGCATTTAACTGCTTATATCAGACATATTTCAATGCACTTGCCATTGACATCTGAGCACTATGATGCCTTGAGAGGCTACCTAGAAGAGAGGCTAGAGAGAGTTAAAGGAATAAAGTATTTATTAAAAGGCCCTCAAAGGATACACTTTGGGCAATGCTAGAGCCTGGCTGTGCCTCCACCCAAGATGGATGCTGGGTCACGAGTTTTCACACTTTTATGTTTTGGTTCATTTGCTTATTGGGGTTAATTGTCAAATTACAGCTTCAGGTTATGCAGTCCCATCCTCCCAGACTGTTCTTCTCAGTTTGCTATTGTTTACACTTTTTGGGCCTGAAGCTCCAAGAGTGCCCTGGTTCTCAGGCTGGATAAGGATTGTTTTGTCTAACTAAACTGTGAGGAGAACTTGCTAACACTTCATATGACGTTCAGAGTTATGTACTAATGTAGTACAGAACATGAAAAATATCAAAGCTAAAACTTAAGGCATCCCTACGCTGGTGATCAGGTATTTGTTAAGTGTCCATAAAGAAAAGCAAGTGTTCTCTGGGAACTCAAGACTATGGGCAAAAACTGCATTAGACGTTGGGTGACTCAGGATCCTGATGTTGTGAAATGGGCTCAAGAAGATGCCTCAAAGCCACCTAGGTGTACTTGTCAACTCTTCCTCTTTCAGAAAGTTTCTTGTAGAATACAGAGAGAAGGGTCAGCTTGGTGCTGGAGTTGTTGGTTATCACCTGTCAAGCTGCTCTGTGTGTCCCTTCACCTCAGAAGTCATGCAGCTTGCCATCTGCAATGAGGGCTGTGCCTTCCTTCCCACCACCTTGCACAGCTCCTCCAAACTTGAGCTTCCCACACATCCCAAAGTGTGGGGCTATGACACACACACCCTGCCACTGAGTGATCATAATGGGACCCTCAGACTCCAGCACAAAATTAAATTTGCAGTGAGCTGGAGCACCAAGCACAGCCTTAGAGGGTAAAAATGAATGAGGGTCCACTGGTCCTATCTAGTTATAATAGAATTACAGAATGGTTTAGACTGGAAAGGACCTTAATGATCCTCTAGTTACAATTTCCCTGCCATGAGCAGGGCTGCCACCCTATCTCCTATGACCATCCAAACTGTACTTCTGCAAAGACTATCTTCCTTACTAATGAAAAATGCCATTACTGTATAACTTACCCTGTTTTCAGCAGCATCAAAACACAGTTCATGTCCTTCCAGATCCTCCAGAAACATTTTTCCTTGCTGATTTTCCCCTGCTTGTACTGCTTCACAGTTCACCTATTTGAAAAACAAGCAGGCTAGCTAGAGACCAGGGATAACTTCTATTGTTTGTATTTATAGTTGTGAACTTTGTGTCCTTATTTTTCTCCAGTCACATTTGTTCAGTCCCTCAAGCTGAAAACTCTTTGAAGAAGTCACTGTGTCTTGCAAGACGGCTTTTTTGACATTGCAAATGCTCTGCAAAGGGGGTGATGAAACAAATTACCTTAATATCCATTATTTTGACATGTTTTGATGCTTCTCTTTTTGCTGTTATCAAAAGGAATATTATATCATTTAAACCCTCATTTTCAAGTCAGGAAATCAGGATAATGGCTCTAGTAGAAGTCAGATGGCAGGAATGTTTGGGAGTAGGCTCTTTCTCTGTTTTCATCTGCCTCACTATATCAATACATCAGCTACAGTTCAAAAACACTGAAAAATTCTGCTGGTTTGACCAAAGTCTGGACAAATATCACAGAAGTTCTGAGTTTTATGATCTATTTCTGAATAAATATAGAATAATCTATTGGAAATATAAACTGTAGAGTTTCTTCTAGGAGGACATATGGAAAACTTTTACATTTACAGGCAGGTTTTCTGTTATTATTTTTAGTGTTTGTCATTTGTTTTTCAGATACTACCTTCAGATTTCTTCAGGCTCTTGAGATAACCTACTGCTTATGCTTTTCAACTCAGCATGTCCTCAGTATGCAAATTAGTAGACTGTCCTTAGCATTAACTGTAATGTTATTAGGGCATCATCTAATGAGAAATCCACAATGCAGGTGTGCACTAGTAGAAACGATAGAAAATTATGAATTCTCCCTAATGTCCTCAATAAAGAAATACATTTGGAGATGTGGGGTGTTAGCTTTACTTCCTGGCCACCATGACATGATGTGGGTCATGAAAGACTACAATTACCCTGTATCACCTGTGAGGACATCCTCTGCTTTGGCTCCTATGGGTGTTGAGATGTATTAGGTTAATTGCAGTCACTGAGTACCAGCTGAAAGTGAAAAGATGAGTGCAGGTCAGAGAGAAGACACTCTCCTAACTATCAAGGTAGACACCCTGGAAAAATAAATTGCTTGCTTCTTCTGAGACATCCATCAATGAACATGTCCTTAGATTTCAGTGGATTTCTAATCAGCCAGTCATTTCTTGTATTAAAGAGGGAGCCTTTTTGATTTCGATCTAGTCTGGATCCACTAAATGGAATCTGTTTTGCTGCTAAGGCTGTGCCAAATTGAGTACAGCACTTCTACCTCAGCACAAAGAAATCACACTAACCTCTTGGAAGTCTTTGAAATATCAGTGCAAAGGTTTTCCCCACGCTTATATATGTCTAATCTTCCTTCAGCTGCTTCTCTGAGGCTGGCAGGTATCATTTTGCCTCCCTCAGTGAAAATGCTGTAAAGAGAATATTGAGCTGTTTTCCAGCTGTGTTTGTTTAGGTAGGAATATTTTCTTCTACTTGCAGCACAGGCAGCTATTTGGGATTGTTGTCAGTTTTCTTTTGATATAGATTCCTTGTATATAGTTCTTCTGTAAATGTTTTCAGCATTCACGGTCTTTTATCCAAAGATATTTTTTTAGTGTGCCTCAGAGAGGGATTTTGTAGATGAGTATCTGAACTACCAAATGTAAAATTGCGTGAGATGAGAAGAACAAAATTTTTTTCAACTAAAACTACATTCATCAGCTTTGTCAATGAACTCTTAGCAAAAATTTATGCAAAATTTGAAAAAAATTACTTTTTAAAATGCAGATTCTCTTTCCCTCAAAATTCTCCTCTATGTTTAATTTAATATTCAATCAAGTGCCTTTCTCTATATCCTACATAATAAATCACATATCATTATATATAGTGGTTGTAAATGAAATGTAATTTTAAAGAAATTATAGGATGTTTTTAGAATAGAATAGATGTTTTGCTTGGAATAAAAAGAGACATTGAAATGAATTCAGAGTTATTTTAATCTTGGTACATTAAAACATAAATATCTTAAAATTATAGTTATGTTAGGTCAACACAAAGAATGTGTCTGATTTTGTTTGAAACACTTTCACAGTGTTGAATGAGCTGGACACCCTGAGGTCTGTCAGATGTATCCTTTTTGTCTTATTCTCCTTTTCTGTTAACCACTCTGTCCATACATGTTAGGAACCAGCTATTTTCAGCTTTAAATTAAATAGCAAAGTGTATAAAAATTAGTTAATGTCATATAATTTATGGACTCATGTCTATAATTAATTCATTTAAAAGTTTGTGTACATTTAATACTGTTACACTGTTAGTATATGTGTTGCATCTTCCTTATTTAAGAACATATTTCTGCCTTGGACCCTGTTGCTATTTGCTCTGCTATGAGTGGTTTGGATGATCACCCAAGTGTATAATAAGGTTGATAAGGCTCTGTACACCTGAGGGAATCCTGCCTATCAGAAATGTATCTCTCTGTATTCTTATTGTCTCATTTTAGGTGGTTTGGGATGTTTTCATTTTGTCTTAAAATAGATTGCAACATCTTCCAGGCACAGCCTTTGTCTTCTGGTGTGCTGAAAAAGAGCAGGGCCAACCTCGAATGGAACTTCTTGGTAGCACTGCAATGTATTTATTGTTATACAGGTTTTAATATTACACGTTACATATAATTTTTTAAGTAAGGACATAATAGCATTCAAGGGTGCATCTCTGGTTTTGGGTAGTAAAAACCTGCAGGATGAATGGACAGTTACCTTTATTGCTCCTATGTTTTGTGACTTGTTTCTTTGGGATTAGTTATTTTTTAAACTCTAATATGTTTATCACATAAAGGTTACTTGCTTTTGTGAGATGTTGTGGCCCTTTTCATTTCTCCTATTTTGCTGATCCTGTAGCAGACATCTCTTGCTGTCTGTAGCCCCACTTAATAGCCTGAACTCACCTAGGAGTACAGAAAGGAGAAGAAGTTCTCCAATTAGGCTGTAGTGAGGCACAGAAAACAGTCAAGCAGCCTTTCCGGATAAGCCTCAGCTCGATCTGGGTCAGAGCCCACATTTCAGTGGGGGAATGCACAGCCCTCACGCCCCCACTTGTACAGCAGCTCTCAGAAGTTTTTTGAGAGCTGGAATAGATGATGAGCAGCAGGTGAACTGCTGCTCCCGAGTCGCTGTGGAAACTTGAGTACATCTCTGATGGTCTCTGTTCCTGTTCTCAGGGAGCTGAAGGGTAGGCAGTTTCTTGCTGGAATTTAGTGTTACATTAAAAAAAAAAAAACAAAACAAAACAAAAGGCATAAATTTTGTGAGACTCTAATTGGCATAAGTAAGAGAGTACAAATGACAGAGAGACTTTTCTCCAGGGGCTGCAGTGATAAGGCAAGGAGAAACAGTTATAAAATGAAAAAGGGTAGCTTTAGATTGGATGCAGGGAAGAAATATTTTAGGATCAGGATGGTTAGACCATTGCACAAGTTGTACTAAATCATCTTTAGAGGTTAATTCTAACACAAGCTATTTCATTTTGACTTGATATTTTTTTGGATTGTTGTTTCTGTTTGCTTGGCCTCATGTTTATTTTTTAATCCTTTCTTTTATTATAGCTTGTTGGCTTTTACAAAAATAAAAACTGAAAAAAGTACTTCATCCTATTATTTGCCCATTGGACTCATCAGTGCAATTTCTTGAGGGTAAATTTTGTTATGGAAGGATGATTGCATGCTTTTCAGAACAATTTAATTTGATGTAACAATACTGTAACTCTTGCTAAATCTTGCAGAGATTCTGTAAAATATCCAAATTAAGCACTGTAACCAATCCATGTCTGTATTTGAATAGTAGCTGACTGTACTTTATTTTGAATAATGCATTTGCACTACTTTAAAATTAGCAAAAATTATCTGAAATGAAGGTAGATTTGTCCTACCAAAGATAAAACATTTTTATTGCTAATGAAATATTGTGACATTCTACCTAATTGCTGGTATAATTTCACAAATGTGCTGAATCATGTTATCATGGGGAGCAGGGGACTCTTTATCTACAGAAGGTCTAGTCAAGAGGTGCCTAGTATTAAATGGAGTTAATATGCAATTTCATATAATTTGGAGTTTAACCATACTACTGTTGTAGGTGGGCAAAAAAAATCTGTGATACGAAGCCTGAAATTATTTAATCAGGAATGTAAATCAGTTATGTGGTTCAGTTACCAAATGTTGATAGAACCGGCCATGGTAGATTGTTGTTTTTTAATTACAGCTGCTCTGTAATGTTGTTGTGTCACCAGGTTCCAAGAAAGAAAATAGCATGGTATGGCAGTTTGCTATGCCAAATGACCACTGCTCCTGCCAAATATAAATACTACCAGGAATGGGTTCTTCTATAGGATGATAGCCACATCCCTAATTAATGAATGCCCCCTTTCCCTATATGTATTTATGTTCAGATAATTTGTTTAAATAATGTTCCTACTACATGCTTTATAGCCTTCTGCTTTTTGCTACACAAATTTTAGCTTATATTGCAAACTGTGCAAGTCATTTGGCAAATGTAATTTCCATCCCTGCATACTAATCGATTTCTTCACAAACACCTGCTATCAGTTATGATAATAAAAATGCCATTCTAAATTGAAAAGGGGCCAAATGGAGCTTCCTAAGGAAATGACTTAAGTGTCTTTCAATGTCTTTAATGTAGTAATGTTCTTGTAGTGCCAACACTTTTTTCAGCATTTGCATTTTATATAATTTTTTTCTATTACACCATTTTTCTGTCTAAATGGTTCCTCATAACTGTTGCTGTGAAGTAGTTCATAGCAAGGCTGGAGAAAAATTTCTGTGTTTCCTCTCTCATGAGACTAAATCCAGCAACTCTGCATTGGGAAAATTCCTTAGCACAGACCTGATTGGAACATCTGGCCACTGTGCAAGTATAAACACTAAACGGCTGTATCAGTTCCTATAACATCACTGGGAAAACGTTGTAAAGTTGGTGAGTGCCTTGCCCTTGGACTGCATGCCAGTTTCTTCCTAAAATATAAGCCTAAATTTAGCAGCCAGATTGCAAGTAGCATTTGAATTATCCAGGGTCACTTTATGGCTTCTTCCATCCCAGGAAATAACCTTCCAGCAACAATCCTTGCCAGAACCTAATCATTTTCAGCTCTCCTGGGTCTTGTCTCAGCTCCGAAATGTCTCACTGGCGTTCAGCTGTATTGTCCTCTCTCCAGACAATGTCCTCTGTATTATTTGAAAAGAAACAACCCATTTCACTGATTTTTTTCCACATTTTCATTTTCTCTTAGCCCTAGCCGCCCAAGCATATGCACTAAAGGAGGAGAACGATAGTCTCCGATGGCAGCTGGATGCTTACAGGAATGAAGTGGAGCTCCTGAAGCAGGAGAAAGGACAGCTCTTTCGAACAGAGGAAAGCCTTACGAAGGACCAGCAGCTGCAGTTCCTACAGCAGACAATGCAAGGCATGCAGCAGGTATTGCTAAGGAAGAAAAGAAAAGGTCTTCTATTTTAGAATAGTCACACCACGGGGCTCTGCTCTACTCAAGACTATTCATTAAGGTCCTGATTTCTTTTCAGAAAATCATGGGGACTTAGATGGGGGGAAAGGGAGGAGAGTTTGGGAATATATTTAGGCATAGTCATTTTGGGAATTCATAAACTGCAAGTCCATTGATCATTCAAGAAAATTCTTTATGCATTTGCTAGTTATGAGCAAATTGCTCTGTTTCTCTTCTCACTTAATCCAACTGGCCCTGGTATTGCACAGAAATGTTTTTAAAATTGTCTAATGTATCATAATCAATGCTCTGTGGTGTTTTCATTTGCATTCATCTGCATCTTTTTTTCTGCTATTGTTTGAGAATGACTGAGACATCAGCGTGTCCAGACTACTCTCCTTAACTTGCAAATTGTTAGCAACATCAGTGCTATTTCCTGAGCTGTTATCATTTATGCTGACCCATGGATGCAACCTTTTCATTCAGACAGTTTTTAAGTGGTTTAGTGCAGCAAAAAAGCTTTTTCTCTGACACCAGTCAACGAGAAACTGCACAATCTCCCTGCAGGGGCAAAGGGTGTCAGTTTATCATAATTATTATCCCTTATTTGTTAGTGTGCTGCTGACACTGCGCTGGGTGAGTCTTGGCAAGCACACCCAGACGCTCCCACTGCGTTGTGTGACGTGCGCACTGACACACGAGCAGCCCTCACCCAGCGTGCCTGTGTGCAGCATCTTCCCTGCCCAGGCACTTGTGCTCAGCTGGTAGGTGACACACCACAGGGGCAGTGGCTCAGCACAGCGCTGGGCTGTGCTCCCAGCTGGAGTGGAGCTTCTCAGCCTGGCACTGCAGAGGTTAAGTTTGCTTCCTTCATCTGTAGCACCGCTCACACTCCTCTGTCACCCCTGGTTATTATATTCCAGAAGGGGACAACTTGTACCCACTTCCAGACTGTACTAAGCTGCTTTTGTATGGCAAAACCCAGGAGATACTCATTTACCTATGACCTGCCTGGTTGGATTAGGAATTGCATGGCTGTCCTGGTGCCCATTGAATCCAGCAAGTCTGCCAATCCCAGCTAACACCCAATTACCAGAGCACAAGGCAACCCTGTCACAGACATCTTTTCACTAAAAATCCTTTCGTGGGATTTTTTTCCCTTCTGAGAAGCTGAATCCTCAGAAACAAAATGTAAACAATAATTATCTGCTGCTGTGGAATGCATCAGGTAGATTTTTGATTGGCCCATCTTAGATGTTTATAATTAGTAGCCAATCGAAGCTGAGACTCTGTCCGAGATAGCTACCTTTTGTTATTCATTCTATTCTATTCTTAGCTAGCCTTCTGAAGAAACCTTTCCTTCTATTTCTTTTTCGTATGGTTATAATGTAATATATATATCATAAAATAATAAATCAAGCCTTCTGAACATAAAGTCAACATTCTCGTCTCTTCCCTCATCCAAGAACCCCTGTAAACACTGTCACACAACCCTACACACATATTGATTTCAACACAAGCCCCTTTAAGCCTGCAAATTGTTACAAAATCAGGGTGATTTATTGTATGATGGAATAATTCCGACCAAAATACTTTAAAATTTGAAAATAAGTAATTGATAATTCAGGAATGAAATCTTTCCCAGACTTCAGAATTAAGTCATTACTCAGAAATACTTAAGGTTTCTGTATACTTTAGATAAGCTTGAGGTCTGTTCATGATCTTATCCTTACATAAATGGATACTTAAATATCACTGGTTTTAATAAATTTAACACCATATGTAAAGATTGTGCTGTATTTAATCCTGGTGCTAATTCTCCATTAAAATTAGTGAAAAAGAGGCATAAAATACTACTAAATAAAAAATCTAGAGCCCTAGCACCCATTAGGCCTTATTATAATTTTCTGTCTGGGGTCTGGATGAAGAATAATCAAGTCTGTAGAATATAAATAGATTGTTATTGAACTTCAAGCAAATGCTAATAATGTAAATCAATAACACGGAGTTACTGACTTATCTCTCTGTTCAGCTGGCCATGGACACTGCAGCCTCTACTCCTCTGAGAGTTCCTGTGTTTGTGACAGTTTTGCTGTGAGGTTCTCAGTTTTTCTAGTTTGCCATCTCAGGGTCAGGCCTACTTGCTCCCAATGGGATATAATTAGAGATGGCCCAAGGAGCTGGAGAAGACACTGCAGATAATCCAGTCTGACAATATGCTGAGGAGAGCAGCAACACAGAAGCACGGGAGGTGAAGTTCAGAATATTTGGTGAGAAATTATCAGTCAGTTAAGCAGCTGGATGATGGTTTTGGATTTCAGTAATTAGCCACAGTCATGACATCCCATAACCTTTGTGATTTTTAAAGGTTTATTTCTACATATTCATGACTATATGGAAATAAACCTTTGATTTAGGTAGACTCAGTTTTATCTCAGCTTGGTTTTGTCAGTGTTGAGAGATGACAACCTTAGCTGAAATCTGCCAGTGTAGCAGGTGCTCAGCATCTATGGAAATCAGTCTCACTATGAAATATTAAATATATATCCAGGACTTGAGTATAAATAATTTAACAAGAAGACCTGTATTCCCTTTTATCCTTTTGTATATATTAAAATTAATTTCAGACAAGGTAAACTGAATGCCACTGAATTCCTGAACCCTTCATATATGTCAGCATTGAAAAACATATTTCTCCTTCTTCTTTTCTCCTCATTCTCCCTACTCTTTCATACACTTCTTCTAACTCTGAAAACTAGAGAACAAGTGATTTGAGCTGCAGCCTGAAAAGCAGATTTATCTGAGAAAAATTAGATGCATTTTCAGAATCAAGACATTTTTTGTAAACATATTTGGTGCCAAACAATAGCAAATAACACACCACCGATGTATTTTTAATGTACTTCTACCATCTGGATGTTTTTCAGGATTCTTCCCTGTGTTTGCAGGACTGATGAAATGAATGTTTATTTTTCTCTTACATCACTCCCTCTGATCTAAAGTAGCATCAGGAAAATCACACAGATGTTTGCTTATGAAGTGTACCTTATGGGCAGTAGTAGCAACCTCCTTATTTGCTGTGTCTAAAAAAAGAAAATCCTTTGGACTAATGACATTGAACTTATGGGGTTTTAGTCAACTTCCTCCATAAAACTGTGTCACAGTTTAATTTCATACCCACTGTGAGATCTCAAACAAATGGAAATAATGTCTTGTATCCATGGTAACAAGTGAGATACACTTTACCTGATTTTGAGATGGAAATTGAATTAACTTGTCACTGCTGCATAGGTGGTATTGCCTTCAATTTATTTCTATATGAGAACACACATACCAAGATGATCACTTTTTCAATGGGTCTTTTTCCATCAGTGTTTGGTATGCTCTAAAAAAAGTCTGTGATCATAAGAAAGAATGTTTTAGTTGTAACTATTTTTGCAGCACTTCACAGCACAGCTGTAAGAATTTTTTTAATCTTGCTGCTCTGTCTGAAATGTTTCATCAGATACATGACTATAGGTAATGCAGAAAATATCACCTAGAAATGTTGCTTAATGGTTGAAATCCTAAGCCTCAATTTTCAGTGAGTATATAATTTCTCTAAATTTTAACTATTTAATTTTAGCATATTGCATGTAGAATGGCAAGCAGAATTCTTTTGAAAAATATCCTCAACATAATCTTTCAGCCATTCCAAGAACAGAGCATGAAAAATACGCTTTCATTATACATTGCCCATCAAATATAATTCTTGAAGAAATGCACTTGCCACCTTTATTTGCCACCTTGCTTTGAAACCAAGGCTCAGAATTTGACAGTGAGTCTCTATTGAATTAATGATGTGGTTCCCAGATCCTTTATACAATCTCTCTGAAACTGATAGTCTTAGCAAGCCTTTGAAAAAATGTCAGTTTTCCACAAAGGAGATGACACTCATTAGCATGTGTTTGAGTAAATTTTAGATTTTTACTGGTCATCCAGGATTGTTCATGAACCACTTCCACATCAGTGCAATGTTTTAAGCCTCAGGTTAATCTGAGTCTACAGAGCACATGCCCTTTAGCATGACTCTAATTTAACAAGTTAGCTCTACCTTTTTTGTCAGGCTTAACTGGCCAAGGTGTGGGGCCATGCTTGTGCAGCTACGCTGATTCCTGAACTGGTGCATTTGCCAATGGGCTGGTAATTTTGCATGGTGCTTCACTGCATCATGTAAATGTGGGATAATGTTCTTTCCTCTCATAACTCCCCGAGCACGTTGGGCTGAATTTAGCTCCTGCAGGCAAGGGTGTCATCCACAAATCCCCATTTAAACTGTGCTCCATAAATGTTATGTCCAGGAAATGTATACTAGTGCCTACAGTTGTGCTATTGCACATGCTGAGATGTGCCGATTAAGAGGCACCTCATTGCCCCCATCCCCTGAGGGGCCTGAATCACTGGCTGGGCTTGGGATCATACTGCTAACACAGAGTGACAGCACAGGCTCCCCTTTGCTGGCAGGGGTGCATTAAAGCCCAGCCACGGGGTTATTGCAGCAGCAGGGGATGCGCCGCAGTGCCTCTCTTAAAATTAGTGCTCAAGCTGGAAAGCCAGAACAAAGGGAACAGTCGTGTGTGGTGGGTGTAGGGCTGACAGAAAGGCTGACATGCTGCTGGGAGTGCCACCAACTCAGCTCAGCATGTCTCAGCAGGAGACTGAACATATTCTGGCCCTGCTGATGACCCACATGGGTGTCTCTCTGATGCAGTGTGATAAGAGTCCACATTTTGTCTTCTCTTCTTTTTCTCCCTGGACAATACCAGTTTAATGTGAATTGCAGTGCAGATTGTGAACCTGAACACTCAGAAGTCAGGACCTGCCAGAACCACTGCCTGTGTGTTTTGCTTTGTATACCTCAGAGCCCCTTCCCCATTTGGTGCCGCAGGCAGAGAGTGCACAGTCTATCATCACCTGCTCAGTACCTTCCTCTCCTTGCTGTTCAATATGCAGCTCGAGGTCTTTCTGCAAAGGCCACATTGCTCCTGACATTTCCTACCTAGTGAGGAGTTTCTTTTGCAGTTTACTAATCATTTAACATGTAAAATAAATAGCACATGCATCTGAGACTGATACACCTTTTTAAAGAGCTCTGATAAATGCCAGGTAACTAGCAATCATAAAATCACAGAATTATTTAGGTGATAAAGGACTTTTAAGATCAACAAATCCAGCAATTAACCCAATATTGCCCAGTCCACCACTAAGCCATTTCCCTAAGCACAGCATCTACATATCTTTTAAATACCTCCAGGGATGGTGACTCCCCCACTTCCCTGAACAGCCTGTTCCAAAGCTTGACGATCCTTTTGGTGGAGAAATTTTTCCTAATATCCAGGCCTATCCTTCCATTTCAGGCTTTCAGTGTTCATGCAGGGTAGGACTGTTTTGTCTGTGATATGCCTCACTTTTGTGGTTGGGAGGGTAGGAATTGCTGTTGGAGTGCTTTGCAGCTCCCTCTTTACACTCGTTGCTTCCTCAAAGGAGGGTGATCAGGGTGGTGCAGACTGTGGGGAGGACACATTTTCCACAGTACCATCACTGGGAGACAGATTACAACCCTTTTATCTAATTGAGGTGTCCCAAGAGGCATCGATCAGGTTTTTCAGCAAGACCATGTACCTGTAAAATTTAGTAACTCTTCTGAGTAGAAAATCCAAAGGTAACTAGTGTTGGCCTTACTATGCTGCCTTTGAAATTAATTGGATTTCTACCATCCCCAGCCATTAGAGCAGAGCCAATCCAGTTTCAGATGGAGCTAGCAGTTTTTCTGCAAGAAAGGATGGCACTTCTCAGGTCTTTCCTTCACCTTTTTTCATAGCTTGTTCTCATACAAGTAGTAGAACTGAATAGTGCCATGGTCCATATTCTTTCAGCGGGAGCAGGGACAAAAAGAACATTTCTGTGCAGGAGGTTGTAACAGATAGGAGGGCAGGGCATCATGAGGCTTTTTTTCCTCATCAATTTTTTAAGCAATCTACCACCTATTAAGTTCCAATAAGGCTCAGCTGGCATTGAGGTCTGCAGGTCTCAGATCCTTCACGTGTGTTAACTGTCACAACCATTCCTTTCTGTCACATACAAACCTGCTGAAATGTCAGAAGCCACAGACACAGATGCTGGTGGCTGAAAATTGCTGAATCTGGTGCTAAGTGCCGTGGCCATTATAACAATGATATACCTTTAAATATACAGGTTCTAGTAGCAGTTTAGTGCTGAAATTAAGATCATTGTTGAATAGATGGCGCATGTTATGGTTATTAATATAGCCTAAGTGCAGAGGAGATTTGTAGCCTTCTTTTATTCCATCCACCTCTTGCTCACCAAACGTCTATTCAGCGTACAACTCAAGCACTGTACTTATGCACAACTATAAACTGATTCTTCTCCATAGCAGCATTAAAGAAGAATAAATATGAGAGATAAAAAAATATCCCTTTTATTTGCACTTTACCTGGTAAATAAACAGACCAGAATAATTATGTTGGAAATGGTTTTAATTGCAGTATGAATTCCAGTTAGATCTTTTTTCTTCTTTTTCCTATAAAAGTGGCACTAGAGTAGTAATGACAGTACTGATAACCTTATAGGGAATGGATACAAGTTAAGTGTGAGGGCCTGGACCCAACATCCAGATGTTCACTTCCATGCTTGTTCCTTCTCTCACTCATTGGCTGATATTTGAAAACTGGTTAAGAAATATATGATCTCCCAGGAGAGAGAGAAATGTTCCCATAAGTGTTTTCTGAGTTCACTTGGGCTTTTCAGGTCTCTGTACAGTCCAATCCGTGTTTAAACTTCCAGAAAACACTTACTCTTTTGATTATATTAAAAAAAAAAAAAGGAGCAGCTGGCAATTAAGTGCTATTTATTTACCAGATCTCAGACAAGCCAAATGGCTTCTCTTCTCTGTTTAACAACCTTTCTTTATTGAAAGTAGTGTTTGATTTCCCACTTCTGCAACCACCACTTCAATAATATTAGGGGAGTGTAAATAAGGTCCCACAGATACTTTAGGCACCATATTCCCAACAGCTGTTCTGGTTGTAAGATGGAGAAGAGTAACATCTTTTTTCCTGCTAGTGCTGGTAAAGCTAGACTGAGATTGGCAGCAAGAATAAACTTTTCAGAGAGAAATAATTGGGTGCACACATTTTATTTACAATATGAAATAAATCAACTAATATGTTCATTAGCATGCTTGTGTAGTCTAGTGGTGGTAAAGGACAAATCTTTTAAGTTTTACAGTCCAGTGATCTTACATGAATTTTTTAAAAGATCCTAAATACTAGCATTGGCTTGCTGATTAGAATTTCCAATTGTGTTTGATGCTATCAGTGCTAAGAACTCTGTTTCCATTACTAGGAATTGTGTTTCAGTGGAAATTACACTGGGTAAATTGATTCTCTTCCATAATATTGTTCTTCTAATTAAATTTTTATTCCTCATCAAAATAAATAAAATATTTTTTCTTAAATAGGAAATCAAAATTTAAAAGATCTGTTTTGGTTTGTTGAGAAAAGGCATGCTGTACCATGCTTATTTTCAGTCCCATGGAAGAAGAGATGGATCACACTGCTCAAGTGCCATTAACTGGTGAGGAGTTACCCGCAATGGATAGTACAGGTGAAAGGCTGCAGAAGATGCTGTTGGTATGACTAGGTGATCACGTCTTTCTTTGACTGTGCATCATGCAAGGTGCCAGCTTACTGCCTTGTAGGACAGATACAGGGGCAGTGGGAACATGACGCTCATTTGGGATCAGCCCTCTTTCTTTGATCAGAATCAGGATCTATTCACCTGCTGTCAGTAAAGCCAGGGCTATGGGATATCCCAATCACCTCATTTAGCAAAGAAAGAAGGGAGCTTTATTGATGAGCTACACTGAGCTTTTGTCAGGCTTCTCCCCTTCACAGGCCACCACCAAAATAAAGGATCTTGTGTAATTTGCTGTGAAACCCAGATCCCAGAGGGGGATTCCTGATGCTATAGAGCTAAGTTCATATTAGTATATTTAAATTCTGAGATGAAGGATTCATTCTGTAACATCCCTAAGGACTTGGTCATTTCTTCATTTGCTGCAAAAGTCTATAGCTGACTGAGGACAACTTGTCTTGTATACCTCTTACTCTGATGAGTAAGAGGTATACTTGAAAATTACTTGGCAGAGGAAAGCTGTAGACTGTCTCTTAAATTGTTCATTGCATCACCCATGTTCTCCTTTCCTCTGCTGCCCAGCCCTTAACATGCCTCTTGTAGCTGGTGTGGCTGAATTGCTAAGCTTCACAAAAAAGAAAAAAAAAAGAAATTGAGAGATACTTCTCTGATATCTATCAACTCTTCTCTAGAATCCTATAAAAACTGAAGTCAGAAGGTACACCTGAAGGTCAGGTACACCTTTCCTCAAAACAGGGGCATCTCTGGAGTCATCTGTTTTGTTCAGGATCTTGTCCAGCTATGGTCTCAGTACCCCCAAGGATGGAGACTCCACAGCTTCTCTGAGCCCTTGCTCAAGAGTTTGGCTACCCTCACATGGAATATTTTCCTTCTGTGTAATAAAAAAAAAATGTTTCTTGGTGTCTACTTGTTCTCAACCCTTACTCAAGAAAACCACCACCTCCGTAACCTCCCTCTAGTTAGTTTCAGTGTGTCTGTGTTCATCTGTCTTTTGCTTTATTTCTTAGAATACATGCCTGCCTGCAACTACTCTGAGCACTGTAGAGCTGCAGCAGGACCTCTGGAGTCTGTCTAATGGCAGGGGAAGGGAAGCATGGCATCACGTCCCTAAGGAAGCAGCTGGCTCGGTTTGTTCTTTAGTGCCACCACACGCATTCCCCCATCAGGTGTGTGTCCAGCTCCTCGGCCCCCTCTGAGGTGTTTAACCTGCAGAGCAAACATGTTCAGCATGGTCTTTGCCTCTGGCCAGAGAGCCAGGGAAACTCACTGTGCAGGTGAATGCCCATCAAGCAGGAGCTGGGCTGTTCATCCACATGCACCTTTTTACTAGACCTCTTTCATCATTGGAAACCCTATTATCCATCCAAATAATGCCATCCATACAGCCAGGGACACAGCCAGTCCCTGAGAGCTGGCAGGGATAGGAAACATTGCACTATTACACTGTGGTTCTTTTTAATCCCTTAAAAAGCCCGAACCCACAGCCATACTCTTTATTTCAATAATGCCTTGCTGCAACATGGCTAACTTCCTTGAGGGCTCATTTCTAAAGCTTCTTTGACTTGCCTTTCACATTCTCCTGTTTCCTTGGTGATTTGTCAGGCCTCATCAGCGTCTTGTTACTAATGCATATTTGCTCAGCTGTGAAGTCACTTTCTCATTATTCAAGCCTGCCATGTGCTGGCCATTTGTGATATGAAATCTTGTCTGTCTTGCAAAAAGAGAAAGACACTCTTCCAGACAGGCCATGGGAGTACTGGAAGAGGGATTTGTGTTTTTATTTTGCAAATGGTTGACTTCATTTTAATTCATTTTTTTTCTTTTCCTCCTACCTTAGGAAGATTCTGAAAGGAAACATTTACCATCCTTCCCCTCTGTATTTGTTAACAGCTTCTAAGAATATCAAAACATTCATTTCCTTGCGATTTTTCTCATTTTCCATTTGGCAAACTCTTAACTTCTTTTTCTTTATATAAGATGAACTTAGAAAAGATGGAACAAGGTTTTACTTGGGGAAAAAGGAAAAATATAATAAAACATCAGAAATTGCTATCATAAGCGAGTGCTTTATTTTTTAGGCGAGCTCTGCTGTCATTTGAATGCCTGTGGTTTCATACTTTTCAGATTTCTGATTCTTGTGTAGTTTTGGGGCAAGTGTTTTGCACAAGTGAGTCCTGCTTCCCAGGGTTACTGTTTTACATCTATGCCTTGGTTTCTTTTGGACTGAAAAAAGTAGCATTGATTGGGATACAGCCTGCCTATTTGAGACACATAAGTTCCACCTTTTTTTAGGCACTTAATGAATCTATTTTTCATTTATAGGGATATATTTGCTACAGATAATAAGTGGAGAGTAATCTGATGGTGTTTCTCCTACACATTATATGAGCAGGAGAATCCAGTTTGCCTGAGTTCCCTGGGTGTTGACGATGACCATCCACCGGGTTGGCTCAGTTAAGCTGTGTAAGAGCATCCCTGTTTGACTGATACACTGATTTCAGAGACCTTTAACAGAGGTCATCTCTGGACATTCTGCATCTATTCCATAAATGGGAAAGTTTGCCTCTTTCCTGTGGCCGAACAGGCTGGGTTTGCTGAAATTGCCTGTGATCAACGTCAGTGCTCCCACTCCAAGGTGTTCTTTTGTCTGCTCCTCCTTACTGCCCTTTCTTTAAGATCTTTGTAACCTTTTCATACTTCATTTCAAGCAGCTGTAGAGAAGATCATAAACAAAATAGCAGGGGCAGGACCATTCAGCAGTATAACTGCTAAACTTGTGTCAAATGGTGGTTTTCCTTTTTCATTATTCTGTCAGCCTTACAGCATCCTAAGTACAGCCTCAGGCACTGCAGTAACTTCTGATCTGCCTCCTTTTTCTTTGCATGAAAAGTTGTTGGTTTCATGCTGGAAATCATGCTTTCCTTATGGGATCCTTGTCTGTCCAACTAGGCTTGGGATGCAACCACACTTCTAGGTATGTCCATATTTTATATTCAAATCCACACTGCCTTTTGGGGAGCTATGAAGAGCTGTGGGCAAGAAGGAGGAGGGGAAAGAGAAGGAGTATTTCATGGCTGCACAGTGCTACACAGCAGCAAGCTATTACTTTCCCTTTAGGACTTCTCATATATTCCAAGGCAGTGTGTGCTGCTCAGTTGTTAGCATTCTTGGCCACACTGGCACTGCATTGTACACAGCCTGAGTAATTCAGCTGGCTTCAATAATGCCATCTATATTTAATGTTTCAGAAGCTGTGAAGATTGGTTTAAGATGGTAATTTTCTGTCTGTGCTTTTGAGATCTATGCAATATGGGAGGTACTGAACTGTCTCTGGCAGAAATTCAGCATTGGAGTGAGAATGTGGGGGAAAAAAATCATAATAAAACACACACCCTCTTTTTCCCCACATATTGAAATTAGCTACCTACTTACTATGTACAGGAAGGATTTGGTCCTCACTAAAGAAAGAATAGTGATATCTACCATTTTTATGCAGACCAGTTCCAGAATTGCCACTGGAAGCAACGTCTTGTGTTTTTTGAGGGGATCTAACATGCGTTGATTGATCTCTGGACAGGCAGCCAGGATGTTAATTCTTTCTGGCTTTCCCATCTCCTCTCTGGAAATACCAGTAAGAGGATATTAGTGATGTCTGCCAGTATGATCTGGTCCTAGTACACAGCTCCATCTCCTAGGGCAAGCTCACAGCCCTGGAGACAAACGCTTTTGGTTGCATGTAGACCAGCTGAGCTTCCAGGCTGCTGCTGGTGGAGCTCTGCAGGTGTCTCTCTTCAGGATCATCAGAGCTCTGATGATCTCTGTGATGTGCTTTTCTGCTTCCTGACACTTGCATTTTGATTCAGGGAAAAGATACTTCCATAACACGCAGACCCAAAGAATTGCACAGTGGGGACATGGAATAAAACAGAAATATGAGCCAGGTATTTCCTGTCTATATAGCCATGAAATCAGTTCTTTGCCTGATAAAACTGGTTAACTTCTGTCTGGATGCTGTGTCACAGAGCTGGGAGCATCAGGGCTTAAAGGGAATGGCCAGAGATGTGAGACAAGATTGAAAGAACAGACACTTGTACAGCTGTGGTGACCATCAGTGTAGTAGATGGGTTTCCTACACAGGGAAACTCTGTCAGAAAGGCTGTGTGAGATGGCAAAGTAGGTGCAACAGTATCAGACAGCATAATTATTGAAACCAAGGATATTTTTTTATTTTGATTGATTGTGGTATATAGTTGCAAGAAATTTGAAGGGCAAAAGAAATATCTATAGGATCAATTTTTAATAAGTAGATTTATGTATGAAAAACAAAGTAATTCTGAATAATTAATACCTACATGTTGGCATCATTCATTACAATCTTTGTGGAAAACCTTTCTGTTTATAAGCAGGCATGGCAGCGGTCCCTGTTATGAAACTTTTCTCATTTCTGCCAGTGTAAGATCCTTTCCCCATTTGCTTCTAACTTTGCCAAACATCACGTGTTTGTGGTGAAATTTTTCCGGGTGTTCATCTGTCTTAGGCTGATATTTTTTTCAGTCACATTTATTTCTTTATTTTCCAAAATGAGACTAGAGGAGAAAAATATGCTGTTTGGCAGGTATAACTCCTTGTTACAACTTCTTGGTTGCAGCATCAACCATGCAGGAAAAAGAAATATTCAAACCTGACCCATGCAAAATTAGCAGATTCTGCAGCTTTTAGAGATAAATATGAGGGAGAGAAAAAGAAAGTTAAACCCCCAAGGGATGGCTCCAAATTTTAAATAATTTTGACATCTCTGGAGGTTGAATGGTAAGGTCCCAGTCCTGTGAATGAAAAACCTTATGTATGAATGGGAATAGGATATCTTAGTTACTCTGCTTTCCACCCCTGTGAAACTAGGACACATCTACTGTCTTTGGAGCCTATGCACACACAGTAAACCTTCAGTAGTTGACAGTTTAACCACTAAGACTGCTAGAAGGTTTTATCTGATATCAAGCGCTTTGTAGTTCATACTCCAACTAGAGTGCACACTCTTTTACCCTAGGGAAACTGAGAATGTTGGATATTTTCCTGGGATTTCTGTTCCTCGCTGGTGCAGAGCCAAGTACAAAGATGCAGAACATCACATCTCCCTCTCTCTCTCATGCTCTCAGTGTCTTCCACACCAATTCCTCCCATGCTCAGACAGTTTTGGAAAAATTGCCTTAAACACAAAACAGGAAAAGCCAGGGTCAAAAGAAGAGATATATAATTAGACTAAATCACAGTGGGAGATCACAGTGGGAGATGTGAAAACAAAACAGTGGAAGTTTTTGAGCTGATCCACAGTAAGTGAAACGTGGCCATGGAAGAACCATGGGGAGGGGGGTAGGTGGGATAGAAAAGGAGGTTTAAGTTCAGTTGTGTAAACAAGTTCAACCCAAGAGTCCATCTTGGTTTCCTCTTTGTAACAGTTGTTCACTAGTGAAAGATTATTCAGGAGCAGGATGAAATGAAAACTCACTTGGGATCTTCCAGATGGGATTTTATATTTTTCAAAAGGATGGCCTGTAGGGCTTTTCCTAGAAGCTGGAGTAAAATTCTCTCAACCAAGATGGAATCTGGCCACACTGGTGAGACATAACTGCTCAGAGAAGATTCTGAAATGGGGGACAAAGACTCCTTTCTCATGATATGTTCAGGTGTGTGTGGTCAAACAGGTTGCAGCTGCAAAGTAGAGGAAATCTCACCAGCTGCTATTAGGTAGGTGACAGTCTGCTTATCACAGTGCTTCAGCTAGTGACCATTGAGAGGGCTTATGGCATCTTTCTGGTGTCTTGTGTTCTCTGCTTCTCTGCTGAGGACTAGAGTCCATCCTCTCTAAATTGCAGGCATCAGCTAGAGCTATCCCAGGTGAACCTTAAAGGTATGTTATAACCTGAGTTTACGTGGGGTGACTAGATGGTCCCTTCTGCATGGGAACCTGCATGGATATCAGTGTGTGACCTATGGCAGTGCGCACAAATCCAGTTTATCTTCTGGAAATGAGGGAAGTAGTACCCAGCAGGCAAGGTGAACACGTCCCTGTTGGAGAAATGCCAAAGCAGAGTTTCCCATACAAAAACTGGTTGGGTATGAGCCTCAGTGGAAGAGACCTATTTATTTCATGGAAAAATCTTGAGATTCAAAATGGTCTTGTGCTGTGGTAGAGTGAAAACACATACCAGAATGTCTCTTGAAGGCTCCCAGGGAGCGTTCCAGGCGGCATGATCCATCAAAAAGCTAACCAACTCCGCTGGACTGTAGAGTGTGTGAGATATAATCAGACATATACCCACGTGTATTTTTACTTCAGTGGCTGAATTAATCCATCATACTGATGTTCACTTACAACAGAAACACACTACCAATAACTCCACCAGTCCTCGAAATGTCATCTGTTTCCAAGTCACTCTGAAAACAATGCTGACACCATGTCCTTTGATGCCTGGGACTTCCAGTGCAGTGGAACAAGGCCAAGACTTTTTTTCTAAGTTTGCTGTCTGTAAGTTACCAGGAGGCTGAACACCTGCATCATCAGTTTTAGTCAGCCACCAGCCCTAAGCACAGCCATAAACTAAGCTTTAGATGTAGGTACATGGTTAAATCAGTAATGCATGTTAGTAAAGCAATTAGTAGTTCAATTACTTCTTTAAATGGAGTGTGCTAACAAGCAATATGTTGCCCCAGAAAATCATAGTTTCCTTTCTTATTCACTGAGAGAAAACACATAAACTATTTTCTTAACCTGTTTGTCTGCTCTTGCTCTTCATCATCTAACATTCTTCAAAAATCAATGCAAAAACATATACGTATTTCAGAATTAAATCTACTGACCTGCTCCTGACAGTCACAATAAATCTATGCAGAATCTAAAGCTAGCCAAGACCAGGGGATGTGGGCTTTCAAATATGCTCCTCCATCTCAGAATTCTCTTCATAAAAATAGATTTTGATCATAGCTTTTTGTTTTGACAGTAGATCAGCAGTCTCCCCAGCTGATATATTGATTGTAGGGCATCAGTCTTCCTGATCTAATAAAATATCGCAGCACAAGACAAAAAAAAATAAAAAAAGGGGAAAGCTTTTGTCTTCTTGGCAAGTCAGTCTGAAAGCTTTCCAGAATATTGCTTTGCATAGAATGAAAATGGCTGTGGGCCAATGACTAATTATATTAAAGGGCTGTGCTTTTAAATTATTTATGTACCATAGTGTTTACCCCAGCCTTATTAAAACCACCACATATACTTCTAGAAATAAGATTTTGGTTCAGACGAATGTGACAGTCACTCTGTGGGTGACTTACTGTACCAGGAATTTCTGCTTTAATGTAACAAATAGCTTAATGCACATTAGCAGACGCATTACTCGTGGTGCACTGCCACAGAAGGAGATGCAGATGAAAACAATTTACCTCTGGTCCATTTAGACACAGCAGATTATGCAACAATAATAAATGTAGGAGCAGACTGCAAAACATTGTTTGAAATGAGGATTTGTCAAACTGGGGATTTTAAACTGCTTTGGATCCAGATGAGGCTAACCAGAAACTTCTTTTGTTTGTGCAGCAATTGCTGAGCATACAGGAGGAATTAAATAACAAAAAGTCTGAACTGGAGCAAGCAAAGGAAGAGCAAACGCATACACAAGCAATGCTCAAAGTCCTGCAGGAACAGGTGAGTGATTTTGGCAGGAGAAAGGTGCTGGCTTAGGCATGCTAAGGGGAAGGAAGGCAAAACCATTAGCTCTGAAACTCTCATGGCTTCACCTCCAAAATCTGTAGGAGTCTGACCACAGAATATGTTGTGAGCAAGACCTAACCTTAAGTGTTCTATCTGTCTGCTCTGATTAGGCTAACAGAGTTGCAGATAATAGAGTGAAAATGAACCCTTACTTTATACTATCCAGTATTGGATTTCATGTCTTGAGTAGTACTTCCTCTTATGTATTCTACATAGATACCGGTGATAAGTGGTTTTGCTCTGAATTTAAAAAAATGTTGGGGGAGTTAAATATAGCTGAGCCAAAACAGCTCTTCCTTTCAAGAATAGTATAGAAAAAAACATTTTGGCATCTCCTGTGTAATTCACACAAGTACGAGTATATAAAAAACTTACAGTAGCATTATCATAATGGCATTAAAAAAGTAGTTATCAATGCACTTATTTAACCAGTGAGAATCAAATCTCTGTAAATCTGCTTATCCCACCTTCTTTTATACTAAGGTGTACTATGACACAGAGAAGTATTTGACAGTATTGTTTTATAAGGATGGTAAGATGGATAGCTACACAGCAAAAAGCAAGTCTGGCCCTAAACCTGTAAATCTAGAGAAGAAACAGTGCTTTGTGTGCAAGCACAATGTGCACAATTATGTGTTTTCTGTAGAAAACATGTGGCTTGGACACACGGAAATTGAAAATCCCCACCTGTGTTGCAGAGGCACAGTCTCTGCTTTCAGACCTTATTTTAACCCTTTTTATATAAACTTTCAGCTAAAGTATTTGATGGCTTGGATAAGTATTTGCAGTTTAAGGTCTGGGGGAATCTGAATTGCTTAAGTGGCAGAGATTCAAAATGCTGACAATTCTAATGTTCAAGATTTTTCATGTATGTCTGAATATGTCTGCAGACAGATGCATACATTTGATGTACACATTAGGAAAAGTAAATTATGTTTATTTCTGATTTTTTTATGTTCATTATGAAAGCTAGGACATTGTTCCACTTTTTATATTTATTTTTGAACATATCTGATGACAAATATATTCTACAAACTAATAATTTAGATTCTGGAAGCTTTTATGTTCTTTATAGTTATGGTCACAGAGATAACCTAAATGGAAGCTGAGGCAAGACTGTAATACAGAAAATGCCATGAGGAAGAATGGATTTGGTAATGACAGAATCTTTATAAACACAGATTTCACCAGGTCTCTTGAGTTAATTGGATCTCATTTCCATTTTCACGTGACTTTCAAGGTATAGCATTATAGAGTGCTTTAAAAAAAAAAACAAAAACAAAAATTGCACTAAGTTATTTTATATCTTTGTAGTAATTATATGCTGCAAAAACATATAGGAAGATCTTGCAATGTGAGGCCCAGTAGGGACCACCAGGGCAGACTGCTGAATCTCTACAGACTGCTGCTAATTGCGAATCAAATGTGCACTCATGCTAGGCAGACAGGCGAAACAGTAGCTGGAAGGGAGGCAGGCTAGATCTGCATTTCTCTTGAGAATTAGCTCTGAAACGCGCCTGAGGCCAAGACTGTAAGTAGCCAGAATTCCTGAAGAGTGCTAGGCAGCCAGTGTGCTCCTCCAAGAACCCTGAACGAGTTCCAAAATTTCCAGAACAGCAGAAGCCTTTGCAGTAATGACCCCCACTTGCCAAGACTCACAGCTTTCCTTTACAAGCACCAAGCTTATCTGTGTGTTTTATCCACAATGGGTATTGAAAATCATGCAGCCGAGCCAAGTAAATAGAGCATTTCTTTCAAAAATAAATAGCATAGGACTCTTGCCTTGACTTTATGGCTTGGCTTTGTGATAAGTTTGCTAAAAATTGCCTTTTCATCCCAAGGTGGCACAAGGATCCTGCCCGGCCTCACTCAGGGCATGTGTACATGGGGCTGCAGCTCCATCCAAGCATTGCTGCTCCATGGTCCCAGCCACATCCAGGCTGGGATGTCCTGCTGGGAGAAGTCCCACTTGCTGGTGCACCATATTGCATTGCTGTAGTCATAAGGCTTCTGAATCACATCTGGCATGTGCCCTTCAGCTCTGGTTCTCTGAGGGATTCACGCCCACTGGTTTGAGTAAAGTCTACCTCACCACAGCATTAGATTTATCAGATACTTCTGATTCCTCATCCCTTCTCCTTCCAGGCAGGCTCCTGGTTGTTGCCGGCACTACCTCTGTGTGTTGCCTCAGCACACCGTCCACTGCTAACATCACATTTGCCCCTGATTTACCCTGGAGTCAGTGTAGGGGGCAAGGCAAGTTTTTCCAATATTGTACATTTTTCTACGCTTCCTATTCCAGCATTTCTCTATTTAACATGTGAGAGAAGAATATAATTTAAATAATAATTTAGAAAAAAATATATTGTGCAAAAAGGGATTTCACCCCCTTTAACCGATGGGAATGCAGCTGCACACTTTCTACCCTTAAGTTTTCCACCATTATCTCCACTGCAGACGTCCTAGTCTTGGCAGGGATGCAAGCACCTTCTTGCCTAAGCTCTGGCATCCTTTTCAGAGCATATAAAAGTGTGCAATAAAAGAGATGGAGAGGCTCAGGCATCCTCTCTGCATTATATCAACTGATGAAGTAGTGCCAGGGTGATAATGGAGGGAAACCTTGGCAGGGCAAAAGCCTGCATGAGCAAAATGGGCAGCAGGCTGAGCCCAGTCTCCCATCAAACCCACGTGTGGCTGATGGAGATGTGGCATGTCACCAGAAGAGCACTTTGCCAGGGAGCCACAGTCACCAAGGGGTGATGGCATTTCATAAACCTAGACAGGGAAAGGCAAAGCATGAGGACTGAGCTGCATTCCTTGAGCACTCAGGACACTCTCATCAGCATGCAGAACAGCTTTACAAAACTGAGCATGCTCTCCTGACCTCATATTCAGAGGAGTAACTCAGCTGAACCCCACAGGACTGCTTATAATGTGTGAATTTCTATAATGAAGAATTGGCAGAATCAGGAAGCAGCTCTTCTGGTCACACTGCGATCCATAAATTCTTAATTCTTGTGCCTGTCTGGAAGCAGCCATCTCAGCTCATTCCTACCAGCTATCCTCACAGTGGAGTGATTTCACAGGATGGTTATTTTTTCAGAGTAGGGAAAACATGTAGCATTCATTGGAAATGCACCACCCTGCTGTCAGTGTAAATTGCAGACTTCTTGAGGCTTTTGAAAGATGAGCTTCAGTGAATTGAACCAGGAGACCTGATGATTTTGCAGTCCCCAGATATCCTTTGTACTACTTTATCAGGAAGTGTTGCCCTCTTCCCTCTCCATGAGGACTGGTTTAGGAGCTTGAACTGCAGTTCCTGAATTGGTGCAGGTCACAGCCCTGCATAATAAGGTACAAGCAGACCATGGCCTGCTTACCCTAAGTGTCAGATTGGAAACTGAACAGCTGGGAGCTGAATCACACTCAGTTCAGCTGTTTTTGCCACGGAGCAAAAATACGATGGAGGTAACCAAACCCCTAGGATTGTAGTCCACCAACACTTCTGAGTCAGACACTAATCAATACATATTAGTGTTCCATTTTACCAGGATTTTAGAATGTTGCCAATTAGAGCCAGAGCTTTAGAATCAACAGTTACGTCAAACCCAGTTTCTTTGCTAAAAAAGAAGGAATTCAGAGGAAAGTTTTGTTTATTGTTCCCCATCCCTCTCCTCTCCCTCCATCCCCCTCCTCCATAGGATATATATTGTGAATTAAATTACAATAAAAGCATGTCTTTTCAGAGCTTAACCTAAAGAGCAAATGATTCTATGAGTTTCATTGAAGAGTACAAACCTCCATGGCTTATAGGCTAAGGAGAGCTGCAGTGTCTCTTCTTTGCTCTGTTTGCTCAATCACAGGATGAATGACAGCATATTTCACTGTGGCTCAAGATATGAGCTAGGACTTTCCTTAAATCTCCTGAGAGTGATCTTTACAATTCCCAATGTAATCCTGGATTTTCCCCTAAAAGCTAATTCAGGAGGGGAAAAAAAAGTTTTTGTTCAGGTCATATATTTGCCGTGTCCCCTCGGTTCTTCCTGCCACTGGTTAAATAAAAAAGCTGTTCTTCCCTTCCCCTCCTTTTCCATCATGCCCAGGAGCCATGTCAGTTACTTAGGTACATTGTCAGGAAGACAATGTATAGTAGCACTTCGGCATCTTTCCTCAAAATATATCATGCAAAAGTAATCATTGGCAAAACACTATTTAGCTAGTGGCAACTTGCAGATATTGTAAAGTTTAAATTAATAGCAACAACAGTGGGAAATTAAATTGTTTATTATTCTTGAGAGAGAAATCTGTGTACCTTTTATGCCTTGAAACTACTTTCTAATCTTATTATTTAAAAAATAATGACCCAGTCCTATTATTTTTCTTTTTTTGCCATCCTATCAAGCCTTAAGTATGTTGGTTTCAAAATGGTTTGAGCAAAAACTCATTAGAATTATATGCTCCATCTGTTTTTCTCATTGGAAGCTTTATAAAACACTCCTTCAAATAAATCAAAGATAACTGTGTGAAATACTGAAGTAATGTGCTTGTTTTGTTCTGTTTTGCTTTTTTTTCACTCTTTGCAGTTAAAAAGCGCCAAGGAATTAGCAGAAATCAATGGGCATGATGAATCTCAAGCAAATGTAGGTACATGTGTCTCTCTGTAGATTTGGTTCATGTATGTGTATGGTCTCAAATTTACTGTGTATCTCTTAAAGCTGATAGAATGGCTGAATGATTTGCACATCAAGTTTGAAGTGTCTGGGGTTTTTTTCTTGAAGCCACAGGTTCAAATCCCAGCAAACTTCATTCAAGGTAGATAAATTGGGTTCCATGCAATTTACTTCATAGGATTTGTTTGGATGAGACTTTAACAACCAGTGTCCTACTTGCTGAATGTGGGTGTTAAAGATACCGTGGAAACCACTGCAAAAGAAATGCTTTTCCTTATTGTCCTGTCCAGGATTAGTCAAGCTACAAAGTTACACCATTTGTCTCTGTGGCTGCCACCTTGCAGCTGGGCAAGCCTGGCTGTATTTCAGTTCTGAGTGAGGTGGTTTGTATATGTGTATAATTTTGAAACAGTTAATTTTCACAAGAGGACTAAATTAATTCACTGAATCATTATTTAGTCCAAAAACATTAAAGGACTCTTAAAGTCGTGTGTTTTAAAAACCTGCTGCCAAAAAAAAAAAAAAAAATGCTTCTATTTCCTTAATGATTGCCATCAAAATAGCAATTTCCATAAGGGGGGAAGAGAAAAAAAAGGGGAAAGTTTCCTGCTATGTTTGTCATTCAAACCATGAGTCTTTGTCATAAACATATGAATATTAAATCCAATTATATATGATAGCTTCCTCCTGGCCAAGTGAACTAGCAGCAATTTAAACACTAATATATTTTAACATCTACTTTAGGCCATGTGTTGTGTAATTGCTCAGTCAGGAAAACAGTTTTATTTTAAACGTGAATGGAAGGCTCAAGTTTTGTGAACTGCTTTTTTGATAAGGAAATGTTGTCATCTTTTTTTAATCCTTTCCTAAATCTCATTCATTGTGATCCGTTTCCGCAGTGAAGTCGATAGAGCCTCGTAGCTCTCAGCGTTTGGACAGGAGACATTCAATATTGTCTGATAGCTCCAACAAATCTGCAGCTGCAGTCTGTCTGCACAGCATCCCATTGCCCCTTTGAAAGATTCTGTTTGTAAACCAAAAATACATTAATCCAATCATGATCTTGAAATACTCACATATGCTAGCTAAAAAATGGTTGTTGTACGATAAATAGCTGATTGCAGGTTTCCCAAAGGAAATCCTAAAGAAATAGCCATATGTAAGTCTTATAAACTCTCTAAAAGAACTTTCTTCCTCACCAAAAATGTAGATGTAACAATGTTTTGTGGTATTGAAATGTTTTAAAGGGAAATTACCTGAAAGCTTCAAGCTGTACCATTCTGGCTCATAGGTAACCGCATAAACAGATGTGCTTGAAAATTTTATATTTATATAATATAGAGGTTTAAATAGCATTAAAAGGAAACATTTCAATTGTGTAAAGAGGGTGTTTTGGTCCACAATGCCCAGATATCTAAAACAAAATATTTCAGAACCTTTGGTCAATAGTAAATTTTTCAAAATGTAATATTTTGATCCAGTTTGTAATTGTACAAGCTCTCAAATGCCTGAATTTTCCATAGGATAGAAACTGTATTTTATGCCCCTCTTTTCCATGAGCCTTTCCCCTGCTGATCTCATAGCAATATATGACTCTTAAAAAAGAAGTCAATACCTAGATTAATGGGAAAGAGGGAAACCAGATAGTTACAATTATTGAGTCACAGTTGCAGCCATGTATTCAACAATAATACCACCATGGAATCAGAAAAAGCACAGCAGTATAAATGAAAATAGAGAAATAGAGGGAAAGAACTGATGTTAAAACATTTGCTACAATAATGAACTTTGTAAAATGGAAGCTGAAGTGCCTGTTAAACAATTGTCATTCATATCAAATATGTAGCACTCAGGTGCTGTGCCTTGCAGGTTGTCTCCATATATATTCTCAGCAGACTCCATGGATTTTGCCCCTGGCCAGTGTGCAAATCAGGGATTATCAAAGAGAAGGAGGCTTGGTGGCTCCTACGTGGTTCTTAGTGAACTGTGATGCATATAATTGGATTAGGACATATTTGTTACAGATGACAGGTTGAATTCAGCAAATTAAATACCTCTACATGCCGAGTAATAGTGGGAGGTGTTGGTAAGGAAAAATGGCAACGTATGCCTGTACACTGAACACACAATCTTATCTTCAGACTGTGGCGTATTTAGATTACTTTGCAGAAAATCAGCTCCTAGAAAGGACAGAAGAAACTTTAGGCACAGGGTATACACATCAAGAAAGCCCATACTGTAATCTTAAAGGTTACTTTCTTCACTCAGGATTTCTCCTGATTGCACTAGTCTGCATCATCTTTTACATTAGAAAATTATGTTATTTAAAATAAAACGTGGAAATATCTTTCTTAGCAAAATCAGATACAGATGAAAATATATATACTTAGGCCTATCCTGGTCTTCTACATACTTATAATATGAGAACATCCTGAAAGGGAAACAAGGATCTGGACACCTTTGGAAAAAGAAAAAACTTCCCTCCTGAAGTAATTTGTAGGCGCCCAACCTACAAACTAACCTTCATTTTTTTTCCTCTTGTTTTCACAAGAAAATTAACAAAGTTGACTAAGGGGCTGGAGCAATTGCAATGTCACATTCCCTGCATGTCAGTTCACACAAAGTCTGTGGGGGTAGGGTAGACCAAAATTTTAGTGTATTGCCAGTACATCTGTTATTTCCAGAAAGCAAAACCATCTTACAAGGTTCTCTACAGAGTCATAAGGGTGTTTCATGAGTGATTTGCCAGGTACATGCAGTAATATTTGTTATGGCTGTTGATATTTCCCAGCTATGCTCTGTGTCAGGAAAGGCCAAATGTCGGGCTTAGGCAGTACACAAAGCCCAGGATTCTGGTTGGGTGTTAACAGAGACTTCAACAGCCTGCACTGCCAGAGGTGCTGTCACTGAGTGCTCACTTGCATCAGTCCTGTGCTTTGGAAGAGATCAGTCCTTGCTTCTAATCTGACCCCCTTTTCATTTCCTCTTCATTGCTGCACATAATGGTATTTCATTCACATCTCTGTCTTAACCGAAATGAAAATAATGACCAATGGACAATCATAATTTCAGATATAACCCTCTTCAAGGATGTTCCCAGACTCTTGGGACCTGAATATTCCCAACATGAAAAAAATAATCTTGCTTGGGAGCCGTGCTTGAGTAGAGATTATTTTGCAAACTGAAAATGCTAATCACATGTTTTGTGATTAACTCCACAAAGACAATTTATTCTCCTACTCTTCATGTAAGTTCAGTGGCTTTCTGTGAAGCCCTTACTACATAAATTAATTTTGTGTTTTGATCAAAGATCTCCTTTTGCTCGTTGCTGAATTCAGTAAAGATATGGCACTGTATGCAAATACAGTGAATACATCCCTTTGGTTTGGAGGTCAGAAGGTTAACATCCATGGTATCCCTCTATTGTAAATGGAGAAAGGAAGATTTTTTTTTTTAATACAAGTCTCATTTTAGAGTTACTCAGTGCTCTTCCAGGAGTTTGTTACGCTCCTTTGTCAGCTATCTGCCTTCCTTAGATGGCAGCTGTGAATAACTCCTACCCTTTGTAAAAGTGTTGTAAAATTGTAATCAAGATTATCAGTTTGCCATATTCAGACCAAAGCAAGACATGGTTAATGGTCACAGAAGCATTTTTAATTCTGATTGCAATTTGATGGCAAAGTCCTGACACTGTTGAAGTGACTAAAGAAATTCCCATGAGGTTAAAAAATCAGAAATTTGCCAAAAGACTTTAAAGGGTTACTTCATTATCACCAAGATGTAATAAAATTTCAGAGAGTGAAACTGACTTCACCATAAGGGTTTTTTTGACCAGCTTTTTGTTCTGTTTGAGTTTTGTTGTTTGAACAAAATACCAACTTTGACCGCATTCACCTGTCTGCCTTCAGTTAGCGTCTCCCACAGCTTGGACACAATGTTCTGTGGGTTTTTCTCCAGACACAAAATCAATAATATTAAGTAGGGATGCATTTTTCCATTTGAATGCTTGAAGCTGTTGTCAGAGCATTTCTTGAGTTGAACCAAGCATCTTACATTTAATGTTGATTCTTCCTTTAAATTTTGTCTTTTGTATTTGCTTTTGAAGCAGTTTCCAGATGATCCCTGACTCTGAGGAGGGGGGATATATCACTGCATTACTCACTTTATGCTACACTGACAGTGATTATATTCCTAAGTATGTCCTAGTTTTCTCTTTTCATAGAATAGGTTAATCACTGATGATCTTCATCAAAGAAAAGATGGTTCTTAAGTGAGGCTTACTTTTGCCACAAGTCAGGCAAAGATTTAAAAAGCTAATCCTCTTCAACTTTTGGAAAAGTCTGTCATTCCATCAAACTCATCAGAGTTAACTTCCTGTACTTCCCTATGCCGAGCTTTAATTTAGGCATCCAAAGGTGCCTACTGTGAATGTTTTATATAAGTGTATGTGTTAGTACACACATGCCATTTGTGTGGCATCTCCACTTAGTGTGGCAGCATCAAATTGAGCCAGGTGAGATGGAAAGGACCTTGAACACAGGGAGAGGAGTAGGAGCTAGAAGAATGCAAAATCATCCCAGTAGTTTGGGAGTGTGGGACAGAAGTTGGTCATCTGTAGTGATGAAGATCCCAAGTGATTGCTGATTCTTCTGCTTCACTTCCTTGTGTGTGCTACAGTCATTTCCCGGTTATCCCACTCTTCAAAAGGCTTGGTCTTCCCAGAACAGCACAGGCTTGCAATAAAAAATGTGCTCAATATGGCTTACACAAGAGCAATTTGAGTCAAGTTACAGGCTAGAAAACCCCAGTGCAGGCCTTGCATATGTCAGGAATTGCCTGTTTCTCTCCTGTCTGAGCTTCCCAGGTTTGTAAGCTGTGAACCTTTGCCTCAGCAAACTGATGTTAGTCACTGAGTACCTTCCTTGGGCTCCCCACAGTGAGGTCCTCTGGCCTTGCAGCAGGCATTTCTGGAGCACATGGATGTGATTGGGCACTGCAGAAAATGAGGTGATGGCACCTGGGTGCTTTAGAGGATAAAGGGTCCTGGTGGCCTCTCCCTACCCATGAGCTCAAGGGTGACATTCCCTGCAGAGAATGCCAGAACTTGGGGTTTGTCTCTCTGCCACACCTCAGAAGAAAAGAGCACGAGCTATGGACATCCTCCAGCCCCTTTTGTTGTAACTTCTCCCTCCTGCAAGTGTGTAAAGAGAGCAGGCAGGGATAATGGAGAGTGCAGGGATGAGGACAGCTCCTTGAGAAGAGAGGAGTGGGGTTTGGTTTCTCATCATGGGTGGGCTGTGTCATTAGGAGAAGGTGCAAGGAGCCTTACCCTGATTGGATTGGAGCTGTCAGGGGGGCTTTAGAGGGACACATTTACTGTCTGTATTCAGGTTCTTCTCTCCTGGTGGGGCCAGTACCAGGGGGTGAGAAATGGCTGTGCCTCTTTCTACTCCCCAACTTTTCCATTCCAGATATTTATTTGTAGCCCTTCCATCACTCATTTCTTCTCATTTCCTTCAATTTAAGGCACATGGAGCATGATAGATTCAAGCAGCTCTGACCGTTCACAGCTCAGCAGCTTTCCTACTTACTGCGACAGGCATGAGGAATGACCACCTCCTGAATTCAATACCACGAGGCCTGAAAAGTAGCAGGAGTTTAACAGCCTGTTTAGGATGTTATCAAAGAGCCCACTCAGCCTTCAGAAGTTCTTTTACACTGGTAGATCAAATCTCCCCAAGTTCCCCCCTTTGCCACCCCAGCCCTGCTTTGCCATTTCAGAAGACAGCGAGAGTTTCATTAGCATGGTACAGATGTCTGTGCTGGCTAAATCAGAGTCTCTGAGATTCCAGCCATGATTGAACCCTACAGGGAGCAAACAGGGAGCAGACCAAGGTATATGCTGACACAGAATGTGCTGCCTGAAGTGGATCTGGGGTCTAGCAATAACCCCTTTGATAATGTGCAGCAAGAAATCACACCACTTGTCTTTTCCCTAATTAAGAGTGTCAGAGTGACTCGGCTTTTGATTGCAGTGAATTCTGATCATCTGAGGGAGGAGAAAGAGAACTCTGAGACACAATGATAAACCCATTCAGCCACCCACTCAGCAAATCACAAAAGTTTTTTTTACTTTAAATTTCATATGAGCTCCACAGGGAGACAGATCTTCAGTGCCCAGAGCTACCTGACATTTTAATAATATCTGATCATTATATGGAGCCTTTCATCCCAAAGCATTTTCCCCAGTATTTATACTGCACACATATACAGGAGTCATCCTGTCATTTCTAGTGAGGAATAACATTCAGCCTTATACATATGCAGCTGTGGGCTTAGCCCACACAGTGTGCAAGGAGATTGGCTTGTCAGAGCACTCAGCCTCCCCCACAACCACCTGAAGGATGATGGGCCACCTCTGCTGCAGCCACAAACCTGCTACTGCAGTCCTGGGGGTTGTGCACCACATTCACGTGCCTTCCAACTGGCTTTCAAGGAATAGACAGGGAAAAAAGTGACAGAAGTGAGAAAGGAACTTCAATATTCCCAAGAGCCCCTCTTCATGGAATGGTTTTGGAAGGGCTTTAAGGATCATCTAGTTTCAATCCCCTGCCATGGGCAGAGACAGCTTTCACTAAACTAGATTGCTCAAATCCCCATCCAGCCTGGCCTGAAACACTTCCAGGAATGGGGGGGCATCCACAATTTCTCTGGGCAACCTATGTCAGTGTCTCACCACTCTGACAGTAAAGAATTTCTTCCTTGAATCTGATCTAAACCTGCCCTGTCAGTGTGAAGCCATTTCTACTTGTCCTGTTCCAACATGGCCTTGTAAAAAGTCCCTCTCCAGCTCCCTTGCAGCCCCCTTTAGGTGTGTGAAGATACTCTAAAATCTCTCTGAAGATACTCTAAGGTCTCTCCTTAGAACCTTCTCTTCTCCAGGTTGAACAACCCCAACTGCCCTGTCCTCGCAGGAGAATTGCTCCAGCCCTTTTATCATCTTCATGGCCCTCCTCTGACATTGCTCCAGCAGGTCCCTGTCCTTCCTACGTTAGGAGCCCCAGAGCTGATGCAGCCCTGCAGGTGGGGTCTCACCAGACAAGAGCAGAGGGGCAGAATCCCCTCCCTCACCCTGCTTTTGATGCAGCCCAGGATACAATTGGTTTTCTGGGCTTCAGAAAACCAATTTGCTGGGTCATGTATTATCTTCTCATCAAACAATATTCCCAAGTCACTCTAAGGAACCTCAGAAAGAGTTTGTCATCCTGATCAAGATCCACTCCAAAGGAATAAGAACTCCAAAGTCCTAAAGACCATTTCAAAATGTTTTCACAAATTCTCAATCTCAAGTAAACATGAAGTACCTCCTCCTTGCTGACTTCAGCAGAGATGGTGGGCAAGTGATGCTTTCATTCAGCCAGCCATTGGTTTGCTGCAATTCCCTAAAACAAAGTGTGCAAAATGACAATTACCTTTTATCTTGCAAAACAACCACCTTCACATCACATAAAACATCTGTGTTAAGTCATCAGGAACCTACACATAAATCCAGCTTTAGAAAATGAAGCAAACTGATCATACTTTTGAAAATGTGTGTGAAGTAACTTTCCTATTAGTCATCCATATTTTGCATATGTACATTCCCGTAAAATAAATGGGCTCAAATACAATGGAAGAATATAAAGAGATAATTTCAATGAGAAAAGCATTTTCAGATTATTGCTAGTTGCCTAAAACTCAGCAGGTGAAAGTTACAATAGTAAAAGCTTTATGATGAAAAACCTGAAAGCATCTCTCTGGCAAATGGATCAGAAAAATAGGATGTCAAGAGCACCATAATACAATTAATCTTCACTCTTGAAAATGCTTCTATTGTGTGGGATAAATCAGATAAACAAACCTTAGATCCATCCATTTGAAGTTTTTCATTCACAAGGTCTTACATTCACAGGTTTAATTTGTCTACATTGCCATTCCTATAATTTTAATGCCAGATAACTTTTCAAGTTTTCAACTGTTTATTTGTTAATACCAGTGCACTCTTAAATTTACATTAACAGTAAATATTATATTAGCGTATATTTGAAAACTCAATTTCTATATGAGTGTCCTTTAAAAGTAATTGCAATGTGATGTTTCTGACAAAACCAACGCTTGCTTCTTGCATAGAACAAAATAAGTTACCAAGTTCAGGCTTGATTTGAATAAAATGATGAAACCTGGTGCCTATAATTTCTATTGATAGACCAGTCATATTCACCAGCAGTGCAGCATATGGCACGTGTGTCCTTCTGCATCACTTGGTAGGTAGTAGAAGGAAAAGGATCTTGTAAGACCCTGGAAAAAAACACTGAAAAGCAAAGGGTTTTTTTTATGAATTTTTGACCTGGTGCTAACTCTAACAGTGGCACTAGGTAGTTGTGAGAGCTCTGGTTTTGGGCAGATGGTTGGGTGCCTCATTCCTTGCCTCGTTCTTTTCATATGTGATGCACCACTGCAAAGTTTTACTGAGTTTTTTTAAACTGAGTTTTTTTAAACTGAGTTTTTTTAAACTGAGTTATCCCGGTACAAATAGAAAAGGCCAAGAAACCTCTTTGCATTTAGAGAGTGTGTCACAAGGCCATTTAACCTCGTGCTAGGCACTTTTCTAAAACCAATTCTTAGGCTGTGAGGAGCCAGGACCATGTAAAATATGAGCTTTCTAGGAAGTAGTTAATTCACCAGCACAAGACAATTCATTTGAAGCAACAAAAGAATGATATTAATCAAAATTGCAAGCAATTTTCTAGTCAGAGTATTTTTAGAGGAATAGTCATCAGAGAGTCAGAAACAGTCACTGAAGAGGACAGACTGAGAGAAGAGCTATGTAAAACACACGATATTTTTTAAAGTTAGGAAAGTTTTAAGTTACTTTCAGAGTTCAGACACTCACCAAATTGTCACACATCACATCACACAACACAGTATGCAGCTGATGAAGGGGAAAAAGTTCCATTAAAGAAAGAATTAAAGACATTTGGCCTAAACCAAGCGTTACTGGTTTTGGGAGATGCTGAATCCTTGCAGCCTGACAGAGGCAAGGTGGTCATAGCTCCATGGAATGGACCTGCAGCTACACAGAGCACACATTCCTCACAGGCATGTGGAAGAACACACATCTACAACACATGCACCACATGGGTCCATCTATATACACATGACCAGCCCCACAGATCAGCACAAACTCAGCATCATAAACATCAACAGCACTGAGGTACACAGACAGGTTAAGGTCCATTAGTGGGAAATACAACTGCAGGCTTACATATATACACAATGTGAATCCCTCCAGAAACTGGACTTTGACTCCCAGGCTGTCCCATAACTGGCTCCTCCATACACACACACAGACACACAGACATATAGACACACCGACACACACAGACACAGTAGTTGTTTAGCCATTCCCCAGACTCCATGGTGTTCCCAGTTGGTGGCTTGGACAGCCAGGTCTCTCTAACTGCAGCACTCCAGGCTGCAGTGGCTCTCTGATTGCTGATCCCACTCCAGCTGCTCTGCTCAGATGCCCTTACAGCCCCCCATGCACACATAAGAGTCCCTCACCCAGGAAAAGAGACATTATTTTGGTGGGTTTTATACACTGATCAGGGCCTGACATGGCCAGACAAGTGTACTGACCAGCAACCTGGTTTCATGCAACCACTCCCTTTTATCCCCTCCCAAACTGCCATGATCCCTTCTTTTCCTGCTACTTCTTCCCCTGCTGAGGACCTCAGCTAGGTTTTGTACAACCCCATAAACCTCTGCTCCTACATCCCATAACAAGTCCCAGATTCCTACAGGCCATGCTCCCTCAGTCTGTAGGATGTTTCAGAGAGGTGGACTGATGTCATGTTCGGTCCCTGGGGCTGATACTTTCCTGTGACACCCCTGGCAGGAGCTGTGTCAGGGGACTCTGCTTTCTCTGATTAGCTTATCACATTTTCCCCATCTGTAATGGTGCCTCTGCACTCCTTTGTGCTTGTGGAAACATGACTTGAATCACAAGTATCGCAAGGATGGAGCAAGTGATTGTGGTTGGAAAATCCCTTCTGCAGGGGACAGAGGCACCCTCTGTTGATAAGGGTGCAGGTCTGGGATGCTGCAGAGAAACTGCTGAGCCATTGGATTGCTGCCTTTCTGTTGCACATTCATGTGCCCTGCCACTGCAGCTGATCCTGCTCGGAGCAGAAGGCTGGACTAGAGATCTCCCAAGGTCATCTGCCTGATTTTGTGATGCTGTGATAATCTGAATCACAATCACTGCCTGTGAGTGTACTCATACGTTGCCACATTTGCAAGGAAATTTGATTTAAGTTAAACTTAAATAAGCTCTTTCACTGTAGCTTAGTTCAACTTGGATTGAATAATTTTGAATTCACCATGGCTAAGAACATAGACAAGGACAGTAGCCCATTCTCAACTGACAACCATGCTAAGCTGTCAGGAGTTGTCCTGTACCTCAACCTTGCATGTCCCCATAAATTTAAGGTGCCTGACTTGATGTGCATTGAAAGTATTGCAAGGCTTCCATTCACTTGATTGGTTATTGAATTATGCTTCACTCAGGTTAAAACTGCAAGATTAAATTTTCAGATGTAGTTCTGAAGTACATTTAAAGAAAGACTAGCAAAGCAAACCCATCTATACCAGACTACAGGAGGTTCACAGATAAATGCAAATAAACTAAATATATACAATTCTTCATGCTGCAGACCAGTTTTTATCCAAGTTTGCAGTCAAACCTGTCTGGTCCTCAATAAGTAGTTTGGGCAAACTCACCTGAAGTCCCAGCCCAGTTCTGTGTGCTCAGAGCAGGCACACATATGTCTTTCAATACCTTATAGGCTGTGGATTTGGTATGGTGTCTGTGTGGCTGTTTCTTCTGTCAGGATTTTAAAATTGCCTTTTATTTCCAAGCTTACAGCATCACTCTGGCCTGCTGTTAATAGCCTGCAAAATTTTTGCTTATGTTTCATATATATAGTTTTTTTCTCCTCCTACTCATTTTCTTTCATAAGTCCCCTGGCTGATGAGAAAGTGTTGTGTATCCCTTACATCTAACAACATTCAGCAGTTGCTCTGTTTTTCCTGCTGTGACAAACATCAAGTCTTTCCTTTTTCTGCCACTGTTTTAATGCCACAGACAATTGGCTTTGTACGTATAATAAAAATACAAACCTTTCCAGAGGCTGGTAGGTTTATGGGATTTTTACTGGGCCTTTCTGAAGACACAATATTATTTTTAATCCCTCCCCACACAATTCTTCAGAATTCTATAAACTACAACAAAGAAAATGAGGTCTTTGAAGACAGTATGCAAGCAGTCATCATTCCCCCTGGATTCAAAGATAATTGTCAAATGCTTGGATTACCAAGAGAGTGGAGGGAATATTTCATCTCTTTGAATATCTTTGCATCCTGGGCACATGTCAGGTATCTTCAGTGTCACGTTCATTAAATCCTGTACTCTGCCTTTCAAAGCAGAGTCCTGGACAACAGATGGTATAGAACTGCACTCTGGCCAGAGGGGTTTCCAGGTGGGGCAGCTACTGTGCAAGCCCTGCTCAACTCTTGCTCAGTGGTTATGGAGAATATCAAGTCCTCAGTCCCCCCATTTTTAGGGATGCTGGTTAGCATGTATTTTCAGGCAAGAACAAATATTTTGTCTGCCTTTTTTGCACTAGTTTAAGACTGACCTGAAGAGGATTAATGCTATCTAGATTGAGAACTTCTTATTTAATATCTTACTTTTCCGTAGGGGAAAAAAGAAACCAATAAAGGAGAGAAAGGTCCAAGTCATCCAGCCTAAATATCTGGAGTTTTCTGATCTGCTAGAGCCCTGGAGTGCAGAGCTAGCCTTTTTTTCTTATAGGATCTCTGACTATCTTGTGTGGAATTTTACCACCTCTCTTCTACTCTTCAGGAGCTCTGTGTTTTTCACTGGCAAAAAGACACAGAGTGGCAAGTGCACTTCTCTTAAGAGTCACTCTCTCATTTGCTGTGGGTCCAGTGTTAGACACAGCTTCTCTCTGGACAGTGAGACCAGGCAACTTTTGGAGCAATATATTTACCCATGCCCCTTCCAAAAGAAGCCAAGATACTTGAGTGAATGATGAAAAGCAAACTTCTCTCCCACCTTACAGCTAGGCAGTGCAAAACTGCCATGTATGACTCTCCACAGCTATCAGCTCTGTGTCAATGGTGGTTTCAGAGATCTGCTTGTGGAAATTAATAGTCCATGGGATAAAATTGTCATTTCATCAAGCAAGGTCTTCTGAAAGTTTTCCAGAAAGACTTGATGTCTGTTTCTCCCTCCCTGGTTCAAATGCAGGGAGCCCTGAATGAAAGTGTTAGTCCCAAGAGATATTCTACAGAACCATAGGGATTTCAATCCCACGAGGCAAATTCATGTCTTTTCATCATCTGCTGATGGATTAAAGTGTCATTTGCAAGAAAAAACTCCAAACTGGCAATGGTGAGAGCATCACACAGAGTGGTTGCATTCATACTGAGCAGCTCTGGAGCTGTCATCATCAAATTGGTCCCCTTTGTTTTCCAATGCCTGACACAATTTGTGAATAATAAATAGGACCAGGTCCCTAATGATCTCCAGGTGTGATTTAACCTGGATTAAGCTTTTCACACACAGTGTTTAGTTCTTGCAAGGTCATTTCATTTCTAATAAGTACCAGTTTGCACATGCTCAGCTTTGTTCTTGTCCTTTAATGCAGTAACTGACAGATGGTAGCAAAATATTCCTTTTGTAATGAAACCTGCTGAAGGAGACTGCTTAGGGCCTCAGAAAATATAATTTGCCAAATAAAGAATGATCTCCAGGAAAGAAAGGAAATACTGTAATGCAGTATATATTAACTCATTTTCCTCAGGCATCTGGTGATCAGTAGTTTTTTTCACATCAGAGAGGTGACCTGACCGTTTTTTTCCAATTATTAATTGCCTCATTCACCTCTGTACTTTTAAAAGTCTTGTTTCTGTGGGTTGACATAAGTAGTGCCTCTAAAAACATGTAAATTAACTGCATGAAGATTTATTGTAAAGGTTTCATAGGTACCAGATTTGTATCTGCATTATGCTGTCAGATTCTTAAGGTTTTCACTTATGCTATAATTAACCCAGTTTCTGGGTGAATTTCACACCCATTTTTTAGACCCAATTATGCCATTTCTCTTAAACCACTATTAATTCCTAGCAGCATTGCTACTGAATTCTGATTTAGTTTATATGACTATACATACCCTGTATTTTCTCATGGCCTGCAAACTTCTTTTGGCAGCTGAATACATCAGAGTGATCTAATTTATTATCTTCTGTGAGGCAGGTAGCATTGAATGGCAGAAACCTCTCATTTTAAAGCCTCCAAGAACTTGCAACTTTCTTCTAAAGCCAGTGGTTTGCTACTTAGCAAAGCTATCTTTGCTACTCATTTCCTCAGGCTTCCCCATAAAAAAAAAATTTTACTCTTTTATCCTCTGTTCCAGCGTACAGCTAAGGAGGACTTGATGAGACTTCCTTTAGCATCCATTTACACTGTCCTATAAATCATACAAAACGTTCTGCACAGACTCAAATCTAGGCATTAAATGAGAATCCATCTGTTCCTTGCTCCCAATGGGATTATAGTTTTTTTCTCTGCATCACTGCTTGACAAAACTTCTAATCCCACCTGAAACTACGAGTGTGCTGTGTTTGGGGCCTGTTATATCAAATACACATCTCTCTGCTCCCACCTTCCCCCCTCAGGATTTGCTATTTTTAGATTGCTTTTCCATCTCTGATGGAGTCAAAGTTGCATCTTAAACTATACAAGCTCTGGTGGTATCTGCTGCTCTGCTTTTCTGCTGCAGTATCACAAAATCTGTCATCCAGCTCTGTTCTGATCTGTAACCCTCTTGTCATTACTGCCCTCTTGGAGAAAGTCGTGTAAACACCTTTTGTTTCAGCTTCTTCTTTCACTGCTTTTGGATGTCATGGCCAGCAGGAGATCCAAATTTGCATTAGCCTTTGGCTCTGTCAGGAGGGGAATCAACAGTGCTGGACAATTTAAAGCATGCTGCTGCTTCTGCTACAGTGTGCCTTGTGCATTACAACACTACATACAACACTACAGCCAAGGTGATGGAGCTGCCAGAGCACCCAGGAGCGCCCTTGTTTTCAGAGGGGATCACTGCCAACTCTTGAACTGCAGACTCCCAAAACTAAAAATACACAACTGAAAAGTTGTTTGATCTCTACTAACTAAAAAGCCAGCAAAGGCTGATGTGCACAACTCCACATAGACCTGAGGCCAGGAGAAACACCTCAGCTGCCTATTACAACTGTGACAAAGCCCAGATCACCGAATGGACCTCACGCCTCCTTTGGTGCAGGCCAGGGCCTGTCAGAGCCCCTTGTTTCTGGGGCTGGGGATGCACATGTGCAGGTATGTCACTTGTGTGCACACAGAGTTCCTTGGCTGACACGTGGCAGCTTGTTCTTCCTTGTGACACGAAGGAGCACTGGTAGCCACGATGCATCTGAGCCACGAGGCAGCTGCCCGTTGGAGCAGGCCTATGAAGAGCACAGACTACGTCATTTGGCTCATGCTGTTTGTAGTTTCTTTTTCTTTTTCAATTAAAAATGGGGAAGTGTGTGGCTCTTTTTACCAGTCTCACAGAATGTGAAGCCTTTAGTCATCCATAAAGAGGCATATTTGACATACTTTGGAGTTTATGCCTTTTTTTAGCGAGGATTATTCACACCTTCAGAAATGCCTCTAAGCAATCCAAGTCCAGTGTCCCTCTTCTATTGCCAAAAGTCCTTGCCAAAATTTTTGGAGCAAGGCATCACACCATGGGTATATCCTAAATGAGCCACATCATTATACCAAATAGTACATATTTGCCTGCATTTAAGGCTGCCCAGTCCCACACAACCTCCAGCAGCTTACCTTGACTCCCTCAAACAGAACAAGAGCACCATTCCTTCACAGTCCCACCTCACAGCACCGTGTCTCCAGCACCATGATCTCTGCCTCCAAGGTTTTGCATGGACCTGCTGAGCATTCCCCAGAGCAGATGCAGCAGGGTGAGTCACGGCCTCACCGAGGAACGAGTCATTGCACATTGGCTGCTCCATGGAAACAGCCCATGGATATGCTTGAATATCATGCAATACACTCTGAGGTCACTTGCATGCCTTGGAAATAATTTATTTCCTTCATCTGTGCCCAGCCACACAACTGCCTGGCTACTTCTGATGGAGCATCTGCTATGTGATCTCTCAGACGAAATTTAGGTGGTTCAGGACACCTGATTCCAGAAAAAAAAGAGCTCCAAGTGGGAGCCTTGACTTGTTTGCCCTTCAGGTTGGTGCACTTTCAGTCCTTAAAATAAGATGGCTTTATACAAACCACCTGTTAGGAACGATCTTCCTGAAATGGGGGTGCTGACCCCCAAAACATACCTGAGAGTTGTTTGGGATGGGCCAATGCCATGCCAGATGCCAGGCACTGATTGAAGAGTGTAACAGGGCAGAGGGTTGTGCTCTAGTAGCTAGAAATGTTGTAGAGACTGCTGAATTTACTCTTATGGCTGTAGCTGAATGTCTCCATCCATGTTCCCTGGAGGCGGTCTTGGTTTACAGATTTAATAGCTACAAAATGTGAATTTTCTGACCATTTCCTCACTTTATGGCACAATCTCTCCAGCTGTTATAATGAAGAAGCACTAGCAACAAAGTTATTACTTACTCCTCAAGCAAAATTTCTCTTCTTGGCAGCACTTGGCATAAAGGTAGTTCAAAATGTGTCTTAATATTCTGCAAACAAATCAATTATTTATAATTGTCTTGTCTTTAGATGTGAATTAATGATTTTTTTTTATATATAGTTAAAAGGAAGCAGACAAGTTTAATTGAGATAAATGAAATCTACATGACCACCTGTTTGTTTTTTAAACTTTATAGGAAATCAATGTATTGACAGTAGCATTGGTCAACCAGGACAGAGAAAAGAACTCAGAGAAACGAAGCCCAGGTCTAAAATCAGAGAAAGAGGCACTATTAATAGGTAAGAGAACCCCAAAGAAGATTTCTGAGAACAAAATGCCCTCTAACAGGTTTCTGTTTTGCATATATGTTTACACACATCTTTGTGCTAAGTAAAAAAGAAAAAATAATAGAATTTTTTTTATCTGGGTTCATAATGGCTTTTAGTAAGAAAAAATCCTAAAATACAACTGAACTTTGCCATTCTGAAAATTTCTGCAGTTTAATGAAAGGATTTCAGGTATGAAGAAAATTGCAGAATCTAAAGTCATCATATATTCATGCTTCATTTAGACTTGCAGCATGAATGTATGATGACTTTATTTACATCAAGATTTAGCAGGCCAGAGTTGTATAGCTTGTTATATGTTTATTAGAAAAAGTGGTGAAGGGGAAGGGGATGGAAATAATATTAGTAAACTACCAAGCAAAAAATGTATCTACTACATGTATTAAGCAAGCCAGATTTATGCCTTTGACATTAGGTGAGGGAATTAGCAATATGAATATTTATAAAGAATACCACAAGGACTGTCATACCCTTTACCTAGAATAAAATTTTTAAAATAAACTCTTAAATAGTGCCTAAAGCTTATAGGCAGTGGGCCAGCTAAGTGGCATTTAGCCACACAGAACTGGCTGTACCCATGCCACCCTTGGAGGGAACATGCCACATGTTTAGACCCACACATATTTTTGCATTTGGTTTCAATGGGGTAGGTTTTCAGGGAGTATGAAGGCCCACAGCTCCAAAGCATACCCTGTGGCGTGGCAACAGAAATGTTGAGCTGAAAGAACAGGTTCAATTTCTTTGGTTTAGTCTTTTCACAAATCAGTGGTATCCTGATAAATGGTAGTTCCAAGACTGCCTTAGTTCGTTTAAATGCAACTCGTTTTCATCACCTAGGCACCAGGAAGATTGCTGGCCTATTGCTGAGGCACAGATTCAGCAGTTCACAAGTTCAATTCAGGCCAAAGAGGTCATTTAAAAGTGAAGAATGTAACATTTAAAGTGCTTAGTACACAAACTCCCTGTGATAAGGGAGATGCAAACATCTGTGGAATATACAGAAATGTATGACTTGATTGAATTCTGCTTTTTATAATTAAATCCAGAAGTTTTAATTGCAGGGGCAGTACTTGATCTTCTCGAAGTTCAGCCTGTGAGAAAGACTGCAAGAATGGGATTTAAAAAACGGAATAACAAACTTTTTTTCTAGGTCACTCAATATCTGACTGTAACGAATGGTGGCAGTGTCCCAAAGTGGGTCCTGAACATCTGCTGTTCAGTGGCACACTCAGATAAACAGAATAACCTCAGTTAAGATATTACTGGTCATAATATCCCACAACTGACTCACTGTTACAGTCCAAAGATTAAAGATTCCTCAAGATGGATTTCATGTTATCTCTTCCTCTGAGGCATGATCAGATATGGCAAGGGAATAATGGGCCTTGCCTCCATCCATTCACCAAGTTTTTCTGTATTTTAAAAAATGCAGTGTTGTCTTCGAGGAAAAGAGCATAAAAGAAAAAAAAAGTATCATGGAACTCCAGTCAATAATTACAAAATATTGACAAATTACTTATTATTTACATTATATGAAAGAGCTGGCTTTGAATGTCCTGAATTCAAAAGCCTCAGGAACCACATAACAGGTGCAATGACACTGGTAAAATGTGATTTGAGTACAAATTGGATTTCCAGTCATCTCACCCAAGTGTGATGGTCTTGACTTCTGCTTCTAGAGCTCTTTTGTGGTTACCTGTAGTCACTCCCAGCACAAGGAAGGTCACTGCTGCTAGGACTTGCCATAGTAAAAAATTTATTATATGCCACTTCAAATGCAGGACCAGAAGTTTGTAAATGCTGTTTGAAAAGTGGAGGAGGAAAAAAGGTGTGCTTTGCAAAGCCAGTCTGAAATGCGTTAAATATTGCTTATCAGTTTCAACCACGGCCAGTACTTAGGGAAAAACTAAATCCAAGATTATCCAAATTCATTCAGCATCAAGAAAGCAGTATGGCCTGCAGTACACAAGATACAGTGACCCATTTTTGTCATTTGTAAGCATTTTTAATCCTGGTGTTTGTGATTTAAGTATAAGAAATTTCCCCTAGGGTGGTTCAGCTACGAAGCCCATCCAAAGAGAGTTGAAAATATTTGTTCTGATTCTTACAGTTCAGCTCTCCCCAAACAGCCAGTAACACACATGCCATTTTGTATTTTCACTGTTTGCTTCGAAGAAGAGATATTGGGTAGTGCTTTTAATAGCAATACTGATGCCCCAAATCTTGTTTTCTCTGGTCATCATTATTAATACTGTCACTTGATTTTCACTGCAAAAAAAGACCTCTAGACTTAGATCCTGACTCCTTCTAAGCCATTTTTAATTCCCATACCTTTTATGATCATCCTGAAACAACAATGAAGATAGACAGAACATGCTCTCTCTTAAGAAAAAGTAAATAAGCAAATGTGTCATAAAGCATTTGTGTTTTCTTCAGCAGCATTTAGGGGTAATATGGATTAAGTACTTTTCATAACCAGCATCTGCATAATTACTAGAAAAATTTGAGGGAGTGAGGGTTCTGACACAATTGTATGAAACGTTTTCACAACAGAGAATCCAGTGAAGGGGAAAAAAACAATAATTTTACCATTACCCATATCCACAATTTTATATTGGTAAATCAAGCATAAAATTAGTAGTTGAAATGCTCCCAGCAAGGCTTTGTTTAGAAATTCCTTTATTCATCAGTATATTATCTTGGTCATTTACTTGCTAACTGCTGTCATTCCTGAAGATGAGCTATTGTATTTAGCACATTACTATGACTGTATTAAAAATGTGCTGGTTTGTTATGTTTATTGAGTTGTGCAAGGAAAATAAGAGTCATAATTCATGCTGAAAAACCTCAGAACAGACTCTTCAGAATTATTTTGCCTATTTTAATGATACAGTGTCTGAAGTAATTTTAACACTTTGTGTCTGTTTGTTTTTAATACAGGTATCATATCCACATTTCTTCACGTCCACCCTTTTGGAGCCAATATAGAGTATCTTTGGTCTTATATGCAGCAGTTGGACTCTAGGGTAAAAAAAAATTAATCAAAATCTATTTTCTTTTTAGAAATATTGTATTATTCTTTACTGCAGGTTAAACTCTTCATGCATTTCCATTAGAAAGATAATGGGATATGGGGCTTGGGGGTTTGCAGTCTTTATTCATTTGCAAATTACAGTGCACGTGCTTGTGTTGAGGTCTTTGCCTCAAACTGCTTAGCTATCCTTTGTGGCACTGAAGAGCAGAGCTCTAAATGGCAAAGACTAGCAGCTGATTTTATGACACATGATTCGGAAATATAGCTGGGGAGAAAAAAGCAGAACGAGAGGCAGGTTGTGGGCATGGCCATCAAACTGTGCAGTTTTTGGAGATGGCCCTTTGTTATTTGAAAAGCTGTGAGTTGTATGTCACACTGAACCTTTATGACAACAGGAATGGACCATGTTTCATGTCCTTTGTCTCCATGTGGGAGCAGACACAACCACATAAAGGAATTGGGTGCACTAATTTCAGTGAAGCAGTGGTCAAGACAAAAGCGAGGCCAACACAAAACAGTGTGCAAAGTGTTTAATGCATCAGTTCATACAGTCTACAGTCAATAAATACCTGTAGGATAAGATTCTTTACTTACTTTTTAATATCTGCTGTAGAATGAGATTAAATCAAGCCCCCAGATAGGCCTGTTTCTCTGCACTGAATATTAAGCAAGTCAGAAGGTGAGAAGCTCAAGTGTGAAATGATGAGGTGAAAGGTACTCCAAGTGCTAAGCAGCAGCTTAGCAGATGCAGGGGTCACTCTGTGGCAGCCATTGCTCTGTCCCATGTCTGGCAATACTTGGGTGATGGTACTTTCCCAGATCTTGCAATACATCTCCTTTGATCCTGGTAATGTTTTGTTCCTGAGCAGCCCCCTCAGCCCATAGCTAAGATCAGCTTCTCACTGCTTTGGTGAGCTGCTTCATGCTTCTGGATGATCCTGGATCCTTCCTCTGTTTCTATGAAAAAGTGCAGAGCTAAAAGCGGAGGAGATCCTGAACTAGAAGCACACTGGAATTACAGCAGGCTGCATTGATGAATGAGGAAGGATGATGAATTTGGTAGGCACTGCCTTCAGGCCACGGCAACTCAGGTTTGCTAGTGCTTTACAGTCCACCGCCACCCACAATGAAAAGGGAGTAGGGGATGGGGATGGGAGAAAGAGGTGAGAAACTGGTGAATTTCAAATTTTTTAAAAATATTTGGTTTTATCAAGATGTGATGAATCAAGAGCTTCACACTTCTGCTTCTCTGTGCCCCTGCCACTCATTCACTTTGCTTAGTCTTGTCCTGCATCACCCAGTCTGTCCAATCTCCTCAGTTATCTTTCAAGTCCCTCCTTAACACGGCATTTGTCTAAGTTTCAACTGCTTTTTTCCCTGGATGACCTCTCCAGCTCTGTATCTCTTGAGTGATGACAGCAGTCATTCCAAAATATGCACTCTCTGGGCTCCAGCCCTGCTGCTCATTGCTTCTCCCTAGTGAGCTCTTCAGCATTCTCACCCTGCACTTCTGTGGTCCCTTCTTGTGCATGCCTGTGGGCTCTGCCCTTGAGTTTTTGCTCACATGAGTAACATGTGGGCTCCTGTGAGGCTGCCAGGGTCAAGCTCCTGACTTGCAAACAGAGCCCTCAAGGAAGGAGCATTGTCTGCCATCCCTGCAGCTACCTCTGGACCTACCTACTGCATAATAAATACGAGCTGCAAAATTTGACTTCGTTGCTTTATTTTGGAAGCAACTGCTTGTAGAAACAAATTACTTTTTAATAGCGTGATCCAGAGATGCAATCTCAGAGATGAATTTCAATTACTTTCCATGGTTAGCCTGTCATTCCTCGCCTGAACAGGAATGATAAGGTCAGCATACCCGTGTGGGCTGAGGGCTCAGTATACATTGCACAAAAGTAACCAGACACCCACTACTGCCATGTGAGTACTTAAAAGATGGGTTGGATGACACTGAGGCTTTAGACTGCCTCTAGCACTGAGTTTTGGTGCCACCTTTAAAAAATAATTTAATCTTTCTGCTGCACTAACCTCTACAGAAAAATAAGAGGCAATAGATATTTTCTTACCCCCAATGGGTCAGTGAAGTATAAATAGCACATTTTATGTTTATATACTCTTTCAAAAAGGAAAGGTTTCTTCATGGAAGGTTTCTACTACTATGAATAAGCAGAAATATCATTATTTCCAGATAAACCTCTCAAACCATGGAGATACCTGTGGATGACAGGCAGCACCCATAGATTTCTTTGCTGTTCCTTTCATGACCACCACTTTAGAAGCAGTAGGATAAAATGGCTCACATTCCATGATTGTTCATTTCTTGACTTTCCTACTGATTATACCAGAAAGGTTGCCTTTGTGAAAGTGTTTTCTGTAATGAGAGCATCTTGCCTATTAGGAAGGTGAGCAGTCATTAAGGTTTCAAAATGATAGAAACATCCTGAGCAATGCAGAACTGGGAGCTTTACTGCTTAATTATCTGGGTCTGCTGAACTGGGTAAGACCAAGGGAAGGTGACTCCATGGATAGTCAGCCTTCAGTAACAACAGGGAGCTGATCAAAATATTTTTGAAAGAGAAAAGCTGATGGAGCTGGGAAAAGCATTCAAAACCAGGTAGGCAGAGAAGAAGAAGAAGGTCCCGTCTGCTTCCTTTTCCTCACAAGAGCATCTATGACTGTAGTTTTTAGATGGACTTCATACCACACTGTGGCCACAGGCCCAGCATGGCACTTGCCATTGCTTTACAGGGGGATGCTTTACAGGCATCTACAAGAGCAAAATCATTCCTCAAGGAATCTGCACTTTCTTTGGAGTCTGGAAAGTCATATCAGGCTAAGGTTAAAAAAATGGTTGGCTGCTTTCGTATGGCCTGTATTCGTCTCCCCCCACACCCCTATTACATCTGTTCTCAGTGTTTCCTCTTTACAAGTTACAGGACAGCTTTCTCACTTCAATTTTACCTTTGTTTCTTTCTCAGATCTCTGCAAATGAGATAGAAATGCTTTTGATGAGACTGCCACGCATGTTTAAACAAGAATTCACTGGTGTAGGAGCAACACTGGAAAAGAGGTGGAAGTTTTGTGCCTTTGAAGGAATTAAAACTGTCTGACTGTGACTAGTAATGAAGCTATGCAGAAGAAGAATTCCTAGAGCATGGCAGGGTTATAAAGTATTAAAGTAAGAATTTTGGGTTTGGGCACATAGTAGTATGTTTTCAAAGTTATCCAAGCCTAATTTTAGTTACATTTGTGACGTTCTCTTGTGAGTGGAAATGTAGTTGTGCACCAGTTCCTAAAATAAAATAAAATTTCAAAAAAAGTTTCAAAATGTGACAGATTGTTTCCTATGAAAACTGAAGAAAGATACCACAGTCATAATGATTTCAAAATACTACATGTCCTACATCTAAGAAAAGCTCATTGAGCAAACAGTTAAGGAGAAATATTGCTGGTTATGGTCGCTATGCTACAGCGATCTATATGTGATATGTAATAGAACTCATTAAGTTTTGTTATAGAAAGTTCTTTCTGTTTAGTAAGAGAATTGAGTAATTTTACAGTGAGGAAAAGCATACCAAAAGAAAACTTGAAGATGTGTCTGAGGTTATTGTATTTTGTAAATTAAGTTATATGCTGTACCAGGGATTTTTGCCTTATTGAAAGAGGCCTGAAAATGTGATTGGAATCCTCAAGAATGCTTTATCAAGAATATTATTTTTCTAATGTAACTATTCTCCATTACAAGTTCTTTTAACATGGATTGCATATCAATTTTCATAAACATGTAAATAAGGAAGAAACCAGTGTTACTGTATTGTATTTGGTATGTAACATTCAGGTTTATGCATCAAAATAAATATTCAGTTGCATTACTGTTACAAATTTTATAGCAGATATATTAATTTTTATCAATAAATATGACTTCTACCATATTGTTTGCATAAGTATTTCTTCTGATGTTATTGAATTTTAATTGATCCAGCAAGAGATTCCTGGAACATCTTTCCCCTACATGAACTATTAATTGCAGGTGTCTTTGTTAATTGAACTATAAATCAAAAATTTGCAATACTAGCTAAGATTAAAATATTGGTAGAAGAAGTAGCAGCATGGGCCTTTGATTTTATTTTTCAACAAGCAGATGGGTGAAAAATGAACACATTCAAATTTCCTCTTTTCCTTGTTGTGTTGGGTAAGAGCTGCTGTGGGTAAGAAACAGCAGCCCCCTTTTGGGCACATCCCTGTGCAGGCAGAGGAGCCAGACACCAGAGAGCTGGTCCTGTGAAGTGGGGCACCGACAGTGGGAAATAGAGAAAACTGAAACAGATGCAGGGAGTCTCCAGATACATGTCAGAGTGAGGTTTCACTCAGGTCCTTCAATAAACAGCAATTAGTGTCAAATGCATTTAGTAGTGAAGGAACTCTCTAACATGGCTTTTGGTGATTGGTACTTTAAGATCTATTTTTCTTCTGGCATCTACCTGGAATATAGAAATATTAAATGAAATGCTAATTGTGTACAAAATGGGAAAAGAAAGAGGCTTAGTAGGTCTATTATGGGAAAAAAATTATGCTTTCAGGCAGTACACACAAAATTTAAAAAATCAAGTACATCTCAATTATGGTTGATATAGAGCCTGTGATAAGCTACTCAGGTGAAACTAGTAATTATATGCCAGTTATGTTAATGAAAATTAACTAGTTTAATCCAAGTAATAACTCTTTCCTCTCTTGAGATCATTCTGTTTCATGAATAATTCTGACATAAATGTGTTAAGTCTGACAGCTTGTATTTAGGTACTATAACATAAATGTGTATGGATGCCACTTAGGCTGGGTGAGACAACTTTCACCTCAGCATACTCCTTGTCATACTTTTTCATTATATTCTGTCCTTCCTTTCCTTGTCCTTCTTCGTTTTTTTTCCCTTTGCTGTCTCTCTCACATGACAACTTCAAATCCAGACAGTCAGAAAACATTTGTTTACCGAACCTTGTAACCTAATCACTATATTTGTTTTGCATATATTTTTATTCTTCTTCATGGAGTTTTCTTATCTGTCTGGAATGGTCTAGAGATTTAGAATGGTACCAGAGCTTTAGACTGGTACATTTTTCATCCTTGTATAGTATCAGCTAAAAGGGAACTCCTTAACTGCCTTTTAGATACTGCCAAAGATCTAAAATTCGAGTATGAGTAGCAGGTAGGCATCCTGTAATATTGTAATGTATCAGTTGAGAACCTGAAATCCAGGGAGATCCATCAGGTCAGGCTCAAGAACTAGCTTTAACTTTGTGTACTTTGGGCCAAATTGGATTAAAGTGTTGAGCTCCATCATTTAGGTGCTGAAATGTCCCTATGATGACTCTTGGGATATCCAGCTGGGAGTTCTGCAGTTAATACAATGAGATTAATAATGAGAAAGCCACTTGTGATACAGGATTTGATATAGGATTTTTTTATATACAGGAAAGCCACCTAGATTGGACATTAGGGAGCATTTCTTTACTGAGATAGTGGCCAAACACTGAAATGTGTTTGGCCAGAGAGGTGATCAATGCCCCAAGGCTGTTAGTGTTTGAGGACATTTGCACAGTACCTTTAATGACATGATTGTAACTTTTTATCAGCCCTGATGTGGTCAGGCAATTGAATTAGATGCTCCTTATAGGTCCTCACAAGACCTAAAGCAAGTTTGTGCCGCTGAATCCAGTTGAAGGACGATGGCCATTTGGCAAAGAGCCAAACCCAGTTACAGTTAGCAGGATCTTCACCACAGTAGTGGGGGAAAACAAAAAAGGGCCAAAGAGGTATGACATCAGGCTAACCGTGAGCTCAAGAGATGAGACTGAGCAACAGCCTGGCATGCAACTGCAAGTTATGGAAGAGAGTTATAGCAATGCCCCCTCTTCTCAAATAGGGACTGGTGGAGCAGGAGAAGATTTGATTTCTAACTGCCCAAACATGCTGAGGGCATTTTGCACTGAATTCTGAGTTAGGTTGGCCTGAACTCCTGTTCTCCCAGGGGAGCTTTTCAGACCATCTTCAGCTTTGAACTGTCTTGGACTGATGTCTGCAAGGGGTGACTTTCATCAGCTTAGAGGGGCCAGCCTCTTACTGCACTGTATCTGATTCCCACTAGAAGGATTAAGAGATACACTGTGCAAAACCTCCTGGACAAATGTGCATTTAACCCTGCACATTCAAGGGAGATAAGTGTAACCTCCCTGTTAAACTGCATTTTCTGCTCACAAGAGATGTTTTATGTTTGATCATGTTTGATGAAGACTGCATTATCTCCATCACTGAAAAGGAAATTATTAATGTCTCCTCATACATAGTGGAGTCAATTGTTTATTGAAGTGTGTGTGTTTAGAGCAAAACTTGCATGTTCAGGACTACCAGAGCATCACATTCACTTAAGGAACAGCTATACTGAGATTTAGAGAAAATCCTGCATCAAGCTATGCTACATTTAGCTACACATGATGTGCAGCAAATGCTATGGAATCTAAAGCTAGAAAATTGGTTGTAAGAGCATTCTGGGTGGTTTGTTTAAGTAAAAATTCCAGTCTTGCAAGCATTGTTTTATTTAAAATTAGAATGGCTTTGACAGCCAGTGTTAGTATGACAAAAATGTTCTGGGATTATACGAGTTGATTTGGGGAAGAAGATTTTGTTAGAGGAGGGAAAGGAGAGAGTTGGTTGGATATTCTTTTGGTCCCTCTAACCAAGTAATTAGCCAGATCTGACGAAGAACTGATGTCCACTTTTTCCACTTAAATGCATCTCAATGTTCAGCATTAAAAGTGTGCAGCTTTTATGATTTTTTTTTCTTTTTTTGAGAAAAGGTACAAGTTGTCCCTTGATTTGTCACTCTGGTTATCCTGCCAAGTTCTGCAGCTCTTCTGCTCTAACTTTTCCCTCAAAAAGAAAGTAGAAACAGCATCAAATTCTTTCTGGTATTGTGTGTGACTGCTTGGACAGCAAAAACTGATAACGTATTTACTGAGTTAAAACTGAATATTTCAATACCAAGTAAGTCAAATGAAAAACCAGCCAGATCAGGAAATTATGCTTACAAGGTACAGATACTCTGACTTTTTAAACCCATTACATTGAATTTGTAAGCAAAATCAAATCGATATGCTCAGGAGTATCTTTGATTAAGTGTTCTGCCTCACACTGGGTAACACTGTGCCTGTTCAGATTTAATAAGCTGACTCCAATGTCAGGTGCCCTTCCAATGGGGATATTTGTGGGGCAGCAAGAGGAAAAAGGTTTATATTCCTTTAAACCTAGCAGACAGCATTCCTGCAATCATAACACAGACATATTACAACCATTTGCTCAGACTTCTGGTTGGTAAGTACTACTTGCCAATTTATGTACTTTTATACACATAACATTGAAGCCTAAAAAAACCATTGCCTTGGACTGCTCATGCCTTAGCCATGTCACTGTTAATTCTGTAGTGATCCCAATAGCATAAGGTGAACTAAAATACACCTGCCATAAAAGCATCCAGCCATAATCAAGGTTATCAACTGATTAAAAAGATATTTTTTACTTGATAGTTTCTTAGAAGAGATTAGCGCTGTCAAAATTGGATCCAAACTTCCTAACTTCATTTTTTCTGGCTTCTTCTAGCCAGGTTTGCTTTTCTCTGCAAGATTAAATACTCCTTTAGTACTGCATATTTTCTCCCCGTGAAGATATTTATATATTGTAGTCTATTTACTTCTCAGTATTCTTTCTCATAAGCTAAACAGATTGAGTTTTTAAGTGTTTTGCAATAAAGTATTTATCTTCTCTTCCTTGAATCATTGCATCCTTTTTTTAATATCCTTTCCAATATTTCAAAACGTGTTTTAAAATGTGTGGAAAAAAACTGTTACTTGAATTAAACTGATCCATTTATAGCATGCAGACACACAGCCACTTCTCTGCTCCAATTCAAGTCTTTGCCTCCTATTCCTGTCAGACTGTGAGCTGATCACCAATGTCAAAGCAGTAACACAAGTGAATTGCTGTTGGGTCGTTTTCTTCATCCTGGTGTAATAGATTTCTCTGCATAGATACGTTTCTGTCTGCTAAAGCCTGGCTTTTTTATCCCCACTGACAGGCTTGCTTGTGCAAGGCCAAAGGTCTCACCCCATGAGGATATTTTGAGGCTTAGATCCCATGCACAGCCCTGTTCTTCCCTGTGGAGTAGGTTTGGTAACTTTCAGATGTTTATAGCCTTTCATGATTAAAATGGGGTGATCAGATTTGCTGCCGGGGTGTTCAGATCGCATCAAGCATTCAGAGGGCAATCGCACAGGCTTTGTCTAGACTAGGGTTTAAATGTGTGTCATTAGCACATATTAGCTGATACATTTTAAAAGTCTGATGCAGACGAGGCATAATGCCTTAATGTGAAAAGCTGGCTGAGTTAGGCCCTTGGGCATCGGCGTTGACGCTGGTTTGTCTATTTTAGAATTTTAGAATAAGGTAGGTGAGGGCTTGCCTGCAAAGACCAGTTAATTTGGAAGAATGTAGGCTATAAATTTAAAGGGCTGCTCCAGGACTTAAGGCAAGAAAAATCTCAAGTAGTTGCTCTGAAATAGCTCAGTATAATATAATATACACTTAACTAGGTAAGTTTTCCCTCACTTTTTTCTTTTTTTTAACTTTCCGCAGAAAAAAAACAGTTCCCATATTAGAGTTGTTGTATTTAAAAATTAACCCTCTGGTGCATTTCTGTTTTTATCACTGCTCCTTACTGAATCCAGCTGATTAGCCTGGTTGTGTCTGGGGAGGAGGCTGGAAAACTTGTACACTCTGCAGATCTGATTGCTGACGTTAAAAGCTGACTTGCATTTCACAGGGGGAAGACATGGTACACCTGTGAGAGGAAATGTGAGTGAAGCAACAGAAGACCATAAAATAGGATTAAAAATAGAGACTGGAGGGATTTTGTTAGAACCTGGCGTTCCATCAAAAAAACCCTCGCAAATCCCAGGGCATCCCAGAAGCCTGTTATAAATGAAGAGGGGGAACAAGGAAGAAGAAGAGACAAAATTTCATAGTAAAAATCTTTGTAAACTATGGGGGTATTGAATTTATGAGAGTTTGTGCATTTCCTCAGCTGGTTCTGCCCGTGGAGTCAGCTGCCTCAGGTGTTGTGACTGAGACTCTGTAAAGAGGAACCATCCAAAATTACTCTGCAGTTGGCTATATCCCAAAAATAAGCTCAGATAATACTAACTTCCAATTGCAGAAGAGCCCCTCCCTTCAAGAAAAAATCGGCATCTCTAGCTCTACCAGCGGTCGATGGTGATGTTAGCAACAACACTTTCCTTGTCCTTGAAAGTTAGTGAGAATATATGTTACTCATGGAAAGCAAGCATTTGCCAGGTAATCAGACCTCATCCCAGGGTGTCATTTCCACCCCTTCACTCTGGCTGGCTGTCACCTTGTTTGAACTTGTTACCTTGGTTAGATGGAGACAAAAAAGCTGAAGTCTCATCAGGGTGGAAAATACACTTTTTTCTTGAGAAGAAGAACTGCCATGGGTAAGCATCATGCCACCTGTTCAAGGCTGATTTGTCTAATAAAGAATTGCAAGGCAGGAGCTGCTTTGCAGGGTGGTACTGAAGCCAGTTTTGCACAGTAAAGCACACTGACAGAGAAAGAAGCCAGATGGTGTCTCAACAGCCCAAGTTTTCTAAAACACATTTCCTACCCTGTGAAGTTCTTGACTGACAGGTCTGGAAACAGGTGTTTTATTTGTCCACAGGGCAGCACAGGGAAGGCATCTATTATTGTCCCATCAGAGGTCTACAGAAATCACCTGCCATTTCATTTCCATCCCTATGAAGTCCTTACTTCATCTGTCCCAACCGCAGAGGAAGGGGACATCTGCAGAATGCACATTAGACCCTGATTTGAGTCCACAGAACCTCTGCTAGTTAAAACTTCAGTTTCAGGGCTGGATTTGAATCTCTGATCTGTAAAATGGATACACTGTTTTAAGGAAATTCTCCAATGACAGAGGAAGGGAAGGCAGGCTTTCTTGAAGCACAAATATATCCTGGCGACCCCATTCTTCTCCCTCAATCTTCACAGCGAGCAAGAAGATTTGGAATTACATAGCTGGCAAAGAGATTCATCCTATTAGAAAAGACAGAGAAGAGCTCATGTTATATTTACACAGAATGTTTTGAGATAGGATTTTTAAGTCTAAAGAAAACCCCTCCCAGTTTATAGCCATGAGATGCTCTCAAAAAAAGGTTAGTACAGGGAAATGGAGAAGCAACAAAAAAAAGAGTATTATCCTTTGTGAGTACCTTATTAGTCTTCCCCTTTTAAGAGATTTCAGTGTGGAGGCTGAAATCCCTACTGTTTCAGAGGTTTACAGTCAGGAGCAGGAACAATGCAGGATTTGCAGCCTTTGTTTGATTTTTGTGGTCTCTGCAGTTCAAATGCACAAAGAAAAGTGTGAAAGTCTGCCCAGGTGAAATGGAACTGGGCAGTCACACAGAACTGTTGCTTTTCTGCAGTGCAGAGCTTTTTATTTACAGGAATAAATCCTGGGCAGATGGTCAGAAGTTCAGTGACGTACATTGGTCATGCAATCAGGAAATCTGTATATGTTTATAAATTTTAAATTTTTGTCTTTCTTTCAAGAATGCTGAGATTTCTGTCATATGCAGCATTGAGAAAGACGCCAGAGGGTGATCTGGATGGATCTGGGGGAAGAGGCCTAATCAATGGGCAGCTGGAGATGTGACTGTACACAGTACACATCCCCACAAGCAGCGAGCAGGCTAATTTGGCCACAGGAGACATCACAGCTGTGACTGTGTAGCCTCTGCCCAATCCGCTCTACCTGCTGCTTCCAGATTGAGCAATATGATACAATCTGGGCTGTCTTCTTCTGAAAAGTTAATTTAGAGGTAGTTCAAGACTTTTTTTCATGCAGTTAACAAGCTGTACGATCAACAGGAAACTATGGATGATCTGCAGCAATAGGGGGTGGATCCAAATTGGAGCAAGAACTTGGACAACTTCTTCCTAAATTTGCTACAAGACTTTAAATTACTTTATTTACAGTTTCCAAAGGAGAAGGAGCAGCAAAAACAATTCCAGAAATAACCAGAATAAGGTTTCATCTCCCAGACCCATTTGGCCCACACCTGTCTCATGTTCCCCAAACCACGCCTGTAACCATGTTCAGAAGAAAGCAAAAGGTGTTGCAGAGATTAAGTCATGTGAGGAATTCAAGGCTTTGGGAAGGTTATAGGAAAGGTCCTTGCAGGCAAACCCACGATCAGTGCTACTGTTCTTCTGTGTAACTAATCTAAAGTAAGGTTTTCATTAGCTCTCTTTATTTGATGCATTGGGAAACAAACTGAATGAGAATGTTTAGGCTGGCAAAAAAAGCAACACAAAATCCCACAAGAACGCATATAACAGCTTACATCAAGAGCTAAGTAATAAAGAAAATAGCTCTGGATACACAAAGTCTCGGTTTTGCAGCTAGGCAGGAGGTGCACAAGTTTAAAGCTATGCAGGAATACCAAGCTCTTCTCCCAGTAGAGGTGTTGAGAAATCACCACTTTGTGCGACGACATACAGCATAACTCACTGCTAAAAAGTTCCCTCAAATCATGGTTATATTACATGGCAACACACTGACTTGGGCTAAGACCCAAGTCTTCACTTTTTTTTTTAACTAGTGGGTGTCTGAGAGGTGTCACCAAGCTAACAGAGAGAAAGGGAATCTTGTGACCAAACTCACTACTAAAGCTAGTCAGCAGCACTCCAAAACCCAGCCACACAATGCTTGTTTTTACCAAGAATTTGCTCTTTAAAAGCCATCAATACCAGGATTTTTACTGTCATGTGGACATGGAGCCAAAGATGTGAGGGATAGCCACTCAACTAACTTTGCAGAATATCCTGTCTCTGGAGGCACTCACCACTTCATACTATGGTCCAGAGTGCAGAGCCTAATTTTTCCTTGTCCAGCTGAGTACTTCATCTGCTGAACTATTGGATAGGCAAAATGTCCCACTGTCCCAGTTGCCATCACATCATGCAAGGTTGCATCCATCCAAGAGGTTCCAAGGACACCTACCTGACTGATCCCCTTCCTGCAGCTGTAGGTGCACACCTGGCTTCTCAGCACTCAACTCTGGGGCTTCAGACAGTCCCCAAACCTTTCTGTAGAACTGATTGAGAGCCACGGTCCTCTGAATTCAAACGCCGAGAGTCTTTTACATTCCGAGTAACATAAGGAAACAGAAGAAACACAGGTCTTGGAGTGTAGCACATGGGCGGGTAGGACATTCTTCTTGGGATTCTAAGGAGACCTTTCTTAAGGTCTTCTTAAGCCTTTATCCCTTCTCTTTCTGTGTGCAGATTGATATGGGTTTGTGTATGTGTGTGTGAGGTCTCCAGACCATTTGAGTGGATGATGGCTTCTTACTTCTTCAATGCATCAGGTCTTTCAGTTTGTTCATTATGTGATTTCGTTTTATTTTAGTGCAAATCCTACAGATATGGGTGAATTACAAAGGAAAAAGGTTTACCAAGCCACAAAATAAAATAATCTCTTATGCAGGGGAAAATCTACATGCAAATGACAATCTTTCTAGTTTACAAAAAAGAAAGGAATGAGCAATTGCAATTGAGAACCCATAAAGATTTATATAAATGTATAATATTAACTAGCCTTGAAAGATGAAAGGCTGCCTACTCAGAGTAATTTTATCCTGATGGACCAAAAGCTGCCACTTAAATTTTCATTCAAGTATGAGAAACAAGAAATCCAAACTGTAGTGTCTAATTGAGACCATGGATTACCATCACCTAGCTTCAGGAATTGACACTACTCCCACAGTATCTAAATTCAGGAGAGCAACTGTGACTCAAGGCTTGTGCCGTATGACTGGAAAAGCAGCTACAAAGCCTCCATCTGACATCTGGCAGGTAGGGGCAGAATCCAGCCCTCGGCCACCAAGTCCCATGTAAACAGGACTGGACCTTGCTTTCTCAGCCCAGTTATGCTGGTAAACAAGAACCAGCTTCCAGCTATCACCAGGGATGCTGTTTTTCAGGCATCATGACAAGAGATGTGAGACTGCAGTCAGCTGAGGAGGAAGAAGCTTGGGGAAAATGCACTTGGTCTTTGCTGCAGGTAGGTAGCTGCTGGAAAACCAAGGGTTACAACATCCAGCCAGTGATGACTTCATTCACAGCACAGAGAGCTGGAGAATGTTTGTTGGCAGTGACTTTATCTCATCCCAGTTTAGCTCTCATGCAGACAGATCTAGCGCTCATCCACAATCCTGCACTGCCACCTCGCTAAGGGGGTGCTGAGTTTATGGAGCCATCTTCAGCTGTGATTCACTGGAAATGCTGGACCTCACTGGAAAGGCTAGCCTCCCACCAGCCCTCTGATTTCTGCAACAAGGAAAACACCTGCAACAAGGAAACACCTGGAAAATGTTGTTGCTTGAGGAGGGTTTTCAGTGGTAGGGACTGTGATTGCTGTTTCCTGGGGTGCTCCTAAACCTGCAGAGCACCTCCTTGGTGTGGCTACCCTCAAAAGCAGCACCACTTCTTGAAGGTATCCATCAGCAGAGAACACTGCCACTGCTGGCACACACAGGCAGTGATTTATTCACATTGTCTACAAAGGAGGCAAGTCACACAAAGGTCGTGGTGCTGCAGACAAAGTAAATAGCTTACTATAATGTGTGTGGTGAATAATAATGCCAAACATTAGAACAGCATCATAGCACAGGGGAGAGGATGGGGAAATGTGTATTTCTCCTTGCTTAAGGTTTCTTGAATTATTAGAATCAGGGGAAAATGAAGCTGAGATGATGTGGGTAGGAGAGGAGCTCCCTGAATCAACTTTTTTCTCCTTCCATATCACAGCCTTATATACAAAATGATCTGTGAACATATATGATCTGTGTATAAATGAGAAAAACTTGAAGTGCATACCAAATATGCAATCCAATAATTTGTATTTGAATGTTTTAGCAAAAACTGACTGTGACTACAAACACTTCACAGACTAATTTTCAGATTCACGAGTTTTTTGCTTGATTTGCCTACATGTTCTCTGAGATCTCTGCCAAAAAAATATTTCCTTTCTTGCACTGAAATGTAGCACTGACATGTGTCAAACTATTTCTTTTTTATGGGCTTTAGCACACTTCTTCCTCTTTCTGCTTTTTGTAGATTTATACATATTAGACACACATCTTTGGGTTTTAATTATAAAATTAATGTAGACAGCCACCAGAAATAAAGCTGACAAATCCAATTTCCCAAGTAACTCAATATCATCTCAGGATCTCTGAGGAAAACAAAAAAATTATGTCCAAGGGGATACAGGAATGTTTCTAAAGGGACAAACTTTAAAAAAAGAAAAATGCTGATCAGATTAATAGAGGAGCATATCCCTAACATCAAAATCCATATTTATCACCAGCTAGGAGAATGTGATGGTATTTTAAACATTACATAACTTCTCATACTGCTTCTAATCCCAGACATTTAGGAGGAAAAATAAAATCTATCTATCTATCTATCTATCTATCTATCTATCTATCTATCTATCATCTATCTATCCACATCATAAATGCATCTTAAAAAAAAATAATTTCTAAAATAGTTGTTTAATGATCCTGTACAAGATGTTTGGAATATTTCCTTTTTAAAGTACCAATATAGATGCAATTGTAAAACAAACAGCTCTGTAAGGATTCAGTGCATCCACATATGAGACTCAGACCTTAGACTCCAGAGAAGCTGAAGTCTCCACTGCCATCAATAGAGAAGCCAATTTTTCAGTTAAGCAATGGAAATTGAAAGAATGGGCTGAGAGACCCATGGAAGAAATTCATGAAGCCCTTCCCAGGGCCACAGAGAAGCTCAGAATTGTGTTCATGACGTGGTGCTCTCCCAAGTCCTTAGCTCTCTCCTGAAGGACTCAATTGGAGGTGCTCCATGAAATGCCCATTGGTCCAACATGCACCAAGCAGCTTGTCCTGCATAAACCAAACTGCAACAGAAACACAGAGAGCCTTGAGACAAAGGCTGGAGGCTTGCAGGTCTGCATGTTCCCTCCTCCTTGGAAAGGAATCTGGGGACCTGAGCCTCAGTGTCCAGTGCTCCCTAGTGCAGTAGCAGCCAGGCCATGGCAACTGCATGGCACAGCCTCCAGTTTTTCTCATATTGCAATGTCTTTCAGGTGATGTCCAAACACACCTATGTCTACAAAGAGGGAGTCACAGAGACACAACAGAAGCCTTTGCCTACCTGGCTCAGAGACAGGTAGGTTCTGCGAAGGATGGGGCCCTAGTTTTTGCTCCCAAAGGCTGATGTGTGAGCAGAGTGCTTATGTTCCCTTTACAGGCAGTAGAAAAGCAAACCACTAAGTTAGGCTGAAAGAGTTTGTTGTGCTAGTCAGCTTCCCAGATAGAGATACTTGTTTTAGAGGGAGGTATTTTATATCCAGCCAGCTGGGGGCTCCCCAAACTCCACTGGCTGCATGTATGATTGCAGACACACAGACACCTAAAAGTTCATCTGTGTAGGATATGGCTTAGGCTAACTTGGACCATATCTGCCTGCCAGAGCCAGGGTGAACATTGAGACCTACAATTTCCACTTAACTTTCCAGTCTACTCAAAAAAAAAATTCCACCCACAGCCAAAAACTTGCTCTGAGGGACCTGTATCTTTTGGCCTATGGGTCTTGCTGAGTTTTCCATCACTATTTTATTTTATACAGTTTCACTCTGAGCTGTGCATGAATGTATTTGGATTCTAGCATGCAAAACTTTTCAGATTCTCTTAAAAGGTTTTATTTGGAAGTGGAATTTATGCAAGTGTTTATTAATGATTTGGCATCTTAAAGAGGTTATTTTGAGTGTTATCTTTAACTTCATTACCATTAAATTATTCCTTAAATTATTCCAAAGAGATTGTGGCCTAATGTTTTGAGCCAATTTAAAAATTCATATGAAGAGTTTGTCATAGTCCACAGTCAAGAGTACATTTAAACAGTGGAAACCAGTTAAGCAGCTTTTGGGAGACCAAGAGATGTTTACTTCAGTTATGCAATATTGACACTTACCTATATTTTTCTTCCATAGAGTGATTTTGCAATCAAAACTTAAACAGGTGGAAATCAATCACAAATACCTAAATCATTTGGTAAAACACAATCCACTCAGCCCTTATTTTGCAAGTAATTATTGCCACATGCACGCAGTAAACCTGAAAAGCTTCTAGAAATCAAGCTCAATTTGAACAGTCAATCCCAGGTGGTTTCCACTCCTAAAGAAGAACATAATAGAAAACAGCATCTTGAGAGAAACATTCATCTCCAATAATTTGGCTGTGCCCTGTAAGGTCAGCGTGCAGACAGCCCAAATCTCAGGATTGTAATGCATTTCCATTACAGATGTAACACTAAAGGACAAAATCAAGGAATAATGGGCTTTCTTAATCCTTTGCATGATCCTAGAACTGGCTGTAGGAACTACTGGTGCTAGAAGTTTTACGTGTGGAAAGTGTGAAGAATGTAGCTAATCCATCGAAACTGTTCTAATGAATGTTGTTTATCCTCAGCCAATGCTGCACTGAATCACCGCAAGGGGAAAGGAAATACATACAACTGAATGTACACTTAGATTCATCCTTAGGTTAATGTGGTCAGAGCAAAATCTTTTAGATTCTGACCAAGAGATCAATTACTTCTCATGATCAATGACCACTGAGAATATCTCTGAAATATTTTTTCAAGGTGAAATCCTTGCCCTGTGAGGTGTTTTCTTAATTAGAAGAAACTTTGACTGTGTGAACATGACTTTTGATCTTTAAGGGATAGGTAAGGGACAATTTTGTTACTTACATGAACACTTTATTTTCCTGTCATGCATTTCTACACCTCCTGAGGTTTTGCTAAGTACTTTAAAGTTACTGTGGGATAGGGGACAATTGATATTACCACCATAAAATCTTCCCCTCAGTCCGCTACAGCATGAATCAGAAGTATAAATTGCTGTGCCTAAGTGGGTGAAGTAAGAAATAGACTGTTCCCACTGGACGGATAAGTGACTGGAAATGAGCCCAAAAATTTGTGCTTAGGAGTCTCAAAGCTGGAATAGTGCTAGAGTGGATTACCAGGGAAACCAGCAATGAGTAGGAACCAGAGCCTAAACATCTGACTCTGTTTTCCTGGCATACATTTTGGAAAGATGCAATGTGCATAAAGAACTTGGATATGCTTCACTGCCCGTGTCAATAAAGAGACTTTTTTTAATGGAGTTGCTGTTGAAAAGAATTTCTTACTGGTCTAACCTTTGATTTCTAGGTGTTCTCCTCTCTGGGTATCCAATTACTCTGGGTAACAGTAAATAGCATCTTCCTTCTGCCTACATGAAGGCACTGGTATGGTGAAAGAGGAAGGATGAATCTCTGCAATTAAACTCCTACTCCTTATTGTCAGCGGCATAGAACCTTCTACATGTTCTCCTTTGCCCAGAGATGGAGGTGGAATGCCCACCCACCCTACATTTCCTCTTTTGATAAGCACTGCCAACATCTTTCCAAGAGGCAATTACAACAACAGTCCTCCCTTGCCATCTCCCCTTCTCCATCTTTCCACTTTCTGAAAAAAGAAAGTCTTGCTGCTTTTATGCATTTTCCAAATCACTGGTACATCTTCTAAGTTTTGCATTTTCAGCTGACTTTCACTTCCACCCTCAAGGTTGTTGTTTTTTTTCCTACACTTGCAAGAACTGGAAATATATTCTAGAAAAATGTCTTATAAAGCAGCAATGACCCCAAGATGGCCAAGCTCAAACCTGTATGTATGTATACATGTGCACACAGGCAGCTTCTCTGCAAGGCCTACTATGAATGCAGAATTTGCCCTAATTTTGAAAAACTCACTCCTCCACACTCACACATACTCTAATGCACTCCTTCTTGTACCAATCCACCCTCTCCCACGCTGACATATATATTCTCTCTCTCCTTCACCACTCTCTTTGCCTCTGAGCTAAATTACTCTACTGTGGAAATTGCCATCAGCAATTTTTACCCTTTGCTGCTCTTTCAAGGAGTTTATGCAGTGGTGCAGTCATGACGCTCAATTAATTACTTGATATCTTTTCAGCTATTTCCCAACTATTTGCACTTATGTGTTACAGAACAGCAGTGTCTCTCTTGCTATCTCCATGTGCTTGGGGCATGGGCTGAGCTGGATGAGGTTGAATCTTTGTGTTGATTTCTTAATCAGAATCAAATGGGTGTTTTTGGCATGATGTTGCCCACGTCACAAGGTCTCTGCCCAGCTACAAAACACCTGCATATTAACTGTATTTTATAGGAAGAAGGTTAGTTCAGAGGCTGAAGCAGTATCCTAGGAACTGGAGTTAGCTGTCAGGGCCTGGTGCTACCACTAAAGATGTTGATGTCCTGGTCTTTTGCTCAAGTGTGCAGCACCACCCAGCTGCTTGTTCCCATCCTCACAGCTCATGGTGAAGACTGTGATGAGCAGGCTGAACATTCTGAGGCTGTTTCAGAGTACAGTCAGACGGTTTGTCTTAGATCCAGATGTACCCCGTGAGGACACTGCACTATTCCCAGGTCAGGGATGTGAGAGTGGCTGTAAAGCATTTTTCTTACATGCAGGCTTGAAAGGAAGTGATAAGGTCCCAGCTGAATTCATAGCTTGAGCTCTTGACCCCTTTTGACTTTCCCAGGTGGCCATGGGAGAAGTCTTCTGACTTTTCTGCACTTCAGTTTCTCAGTTATTACAAAACAGCACTTTCTACCTCATGACAAAATTTTGAGGACAAAACCATGAAAGACTATGGGCACTATCACTCTAGAGCAACAAAGGATACAAGTACCCAAGAAAATTTTTGCTTTTCATATGTTAGAATAAAAAAACCAAATAAATCAGGTTAAAATGTTTACATTTGGAATGGATGAGGGAGTGTTATAAAGCTTGCCTATTACTTGTCTTCAGAACCCTATGATGCTGTAGAACCAGTTGGTGCTAGAATTATACAACAATCTACACAGTTTGATGGGCTGAACAAGCCACAGCAGATATTTTTTTAAACTAGTCCTTTAAATTTATTAATTGAATATCACAAAATACAATCAAATGCATGTTTATGAATGGGCCTAAGGGAGTCTATGTGGAGTGATAAAGTAGATTAATCTTTATTTCACATTAAAAAGGTGAGTCCTTAATATTGATTATTCTCAGGCAATAATCTTGGTGGTTATATCTAAAAGGCTGGGCTGAAGCACTCAGTCGCTGAAGGAGGAATAGTAGGAACTCCTTTCTCGCCCAAGGGCATGTCAAAGGGGTGTGAATTTAAGAAAATTGTAGCTTCTTGAAAATCTAGATTAATATCTAGAGAACTCCTTGGAAAAAAATTTCATTGACAGTACCTGCCCCCATGAAAATCTCAGGGTGCCAAGAACAGCTTTTTGTTGAAGAAAAATGCTGATTTTGTGAGAAGTGAAGGGAACCTTTACTCAGCTATTCTGATCTTTTAAGTAAATATTTATTTATTTTCTGCATGAAGTTATAAAGTTTCTTGGGAATACAGATAATGTAGCAGGAGGAAAAGTAATTACTGTAATTTTGCCTGTGCTTTCAGAAAATAATCCATCTGATAAGAACTCCATTTACATTTTGTGAACTGCACAGTTCAGCATAGAGGCATCTCAACTAGATGCATGCAGCCCATGTTTACCAAACACTATGATTCTTTTGCTAACACAAGTATTTGTCTTGGCCTTCTCACTTTTCAAAGACCAGATGATTAAGATGTCATTGACATTAAGCGTGCCTTGCATCAAGGAATGAAGTGGTCAGAGGTGGTCCCTGAGGGTTAGAAATCCTTTGAAACAAGAAAGGAGAACCACAGCTCATGAGGACAGTCAGGCACCAAACAGTTGCTCCTTCTTTTCACAGACCCAAAGTAGGTCCAAGCCCCCTCTGAATCCCTGGGACAGGGATGCTACAAGCACGTCTTTTTTGTCATCTTCTTAGAGGTTTACTTTCAAGCAGAGAAACACATCTGTCCCTTTGATTTTCTGGGGATAAATGAGAAGCCTCTGAAAGAAAACCTCATTAATTCCCTGTGCTACAGATGACAACAAATAAGACATTCTTTAGGAAGTGAAGTGACAGGCTGTGGGGGAGAGGGGAATGAGAACTGACCTAGCAGCCAGGTAGCATGAGGACAGTCAGCTCCTATCAACGTGAATGAGGACTGAAGGCACTCAGTACCTTGCATGATTAAGCCCAAACCTAAAGCAGCCTTTCTCATCAAAATTGCACTGCCTTCCTCCTTCCCAAAAGGCATGCTAATTTGTAAAAATTTGCTATCCTTGGCAGTTGTTTCCAACCGAGCTCTTCTGACCTCCCTTCCCACCATTCTATGGGAGAGCAAGATGTGTGCACACCAGCTGAGAGATTCAGGGCACTTCAGAGGCAGCCCAGGTCTTCTTCCACTGGCCACACCACATTTCCTTTCCTGTCATCCCACCTCATTTCAACCTCAGCTGCATCTCCTTTTTCCAAGCAAAGCCTGGGAAAGGGACAGGCAGGTGCACGTCCATCACCACTTGGTTCAGAGTTCAAGTGTGGGCTCGGGGTTTGCAGAGATACCTGTGGGATACTGTCACACACTGTCCAAGAGTGAGAAGGAGAAAGGAAGGATGCCACCTGCTTGGAAGGGTCTGAGGGCTCCTCTCTTTCTCCCCTCCTGCTGTACCTTTCCTACCAAGTTTCAACCCAAGTGGAAGCTGAGCTTTGTCTTCTGATGTAGGTTTCCAGAGGAGAGGTGCTCATTTGTTCATTACATTTTATTATTTTTTGTTCAGGAATTTGTAGCTCTCAAACAGCATTCATGTGACATACAGTAATACATTTTTCCCACAGAATACCTTCCCCTGTGTTTTTACACTTTCTATCTTCTGCAGAGGAACACACAAAATATTTCTAAGGCATCAGGCTTGTTACACAGATTTTTCCTCACTGCCTATGTGCCAAAGCATTTCACAGTGAGACTCATGAGGCTGCATGCAGCGAAATGCAAGGAAAGCTGTTGCAGGATGACGCCACGCAGTGTGAGTGGGAGAGGGAAGGAGGAGTCAGCCATCAGACCAACAACTGAAGGAGAAATTAATTAAGAGTCATAAAACATACTGCCATTCAAAATTCCCTTTCCACAGCAAGGCCATTACTGAAGTTTCTGTTGGCTTCAAAAAATGAGAATAACTGGGGAATGGTCCTGAGTATATATTTCAGCTCCTGTCCTGTGTGTCACAGTCACCCTCTTTTATTGTTTAGCTGCAAATATAGAGGAAAATATACTTGGCTCAGCAGCTCCACCTTTGATCATCTACCCCCTTCAAAGTGTATGAAGAAATAGGTGTCAGAAAAATGGAATCATGTTAACGCCTGTCCAGGGCTTTCCTCACAGAGAGCCCCCCCTCCCTACTGCCTGAAATGCAGGGCAATATAACTCTGTAAAAACCACTTTGTGATTTTGGGTTTTTGTCTTGATTGCACTTGCTCATAAAGAAACACACAGCCCAAGTCATTATTGCTTTGAATGAATAAAATATTTAGTGCAACAAAAAACCCTAGTCACTGGATAATATAAATATATTTGCCATTAAGTCATTTCCAAACAAATGGAGCCTGAATTTGTTTAGCAGCCTTTAATCTTAGTCTTAGAACAGCTCTTGAGATAGTGAGTAAACTCAAAGCTCGCTTCTTTTGCTAGATTTCACAATGAATCTCTGCTCTGCCGTGCTCAGCAAAAAGAAAAGCACCAGAAGGAAAACTCTGTAATAAAGGACAGATAATCTTCTTGTGTAAAGTGTAAAGCTGTCTTAGCGTGTACTCACAACTTCACTATCTTTGCAAGATAGTGTATTTAGAAGTCATGACACACAAGGTAATTAGAAGTTTACAACAGGAATTTCAGCCTGTTTCTAATTCAAGTCTGTCTGTAGTACTTCAGTCTCTAAAAAGAAAACATTCTTTTTTACCTTTGTCTTTAGCTTGTCAAGTGGAGCAAGCATTTGAATTCAGAAAGCCACTGCCTTTCCCCCTCATGCACTGCTTCTCTGGATTCCTAAACCTTGCAAATAAAAAGCTACAGTTTTTTTTTTACTTCATCTGAACCGTTCTGTAGGAAAGGATAAGGATGTTAAAATTCACAAGATAACCATTTCATATCTGAGGCCTTGAAAAAAAATTCAACATGGGACCTGGAAAGCAGGGAAAAGAAGGCCCTGGAGAATGATATTTCCTAAAGATTCATCTTAGCAGTTGCAATTAACTTCCTCAATACCTTTTGGATAAAAGTTATCACATAAGAGATCAAGAGAGAGAACATGATTTAGCTCTAGCAAGTCTCGATTTACAATCTGTCTTCCCTGATCTGAGCTCATTTTGTGCAACTCCTGTGTCATGTTCCTCTCTTGCAGAAATGGAAGAAAGAGTTTAAGTCAAAATAGATAAGTGTAGAGCCCCCAGAAGGCAAAATGAAATGTCTCTTAATGGCATTTTTATGGCACTCCCAGGATATCACTGTATCCTACAGGGCTATTATGAGGGGAATTTCATCTCCTTTACTGGAAAAAGCTTTGGTGACACTCCGAAAAAATGCATAATGCAGCAATTTAAAATAGCTAAAATATTTGGTACAAGTTTCCTGGACTTCAACCCTGCCTGAGAAAAAAACTATGCAGGAAGAGAAGCGCAGAAGAAAAAAGGAGAGAAATAGAAATAACCCTCCCTCCCCTGCTCATTTTGCTTTCTTCTCCCACCTCTCCCTGACTGATTTCAAATCAACATGTGGATGGAGGGGGAGGAGCTGCTGCTGAAGTGTTCTCTGCCAGGCTTCTCTGTGGAGAGGTCTGATTTTCATGAGCATGAACAGGAGAACTCTCCCTGATCATGTTTCCAGGACTGGATTATTAATGGCTGTATTTCCATCTCTTTAATTACTTCCTCTTCTGGTGATGTCTTTTTAAGTCTTACAGCAGCTAATGCACACCCAGTACATACTAAGTAATGAAAATGCACAGTCAAGGCACACATGCCTTGCAACTGCTGCTTATACCCAAGGATTTAAAACTAGCAACAAGGGAGGTTAATGTTATTCTTAGGAGATAACACTCGTTGCTATGGTGAAGATCTGTCATTCACTCTTGGGAAGATGGCACCTGAGCTATGAATGTTTGAAGGCATTTTTGCTTTTGAGATGAGCAGTAGTAATTAGTCCAAAGTAGATTCTAACCCCTCTGATTCTGAGCAGACATCTCCTGTTGGTGCTTTGTATTTCAACAGGCTCCTCTCTGCCCTTCTTGGTGGGCTCAGCATGCTGGCATTGGTTGGGTTTTTCAACACTTTAAGAAACAATGGAAAACTGCAAGAGCTGGTGTCAGAAGATAAAAATATTCTCACACAAAAATCCCAATACTACTAGGAGACTTAATTCTTTTTGTTTAATGGGTGTTACAATTTGCATCATATTCTGAGGATCCTTCAGCTTTTTAAAACACATAAAATTCCATTAGGCCTGATCTGCTGATCACAACTTCATGATCTGCACTTTCTACTAAAATTTATTTAGGCAATAATCCACAAGAAATTGGTTGTTTTCAGCAGTTTATGACTTGTTATTTAACATTTAACAGAATGGCAATTTATTTTGGTAACAACCAATACTGAGAGGTTTATTGCCATTGTAAACCATAATCAACTGTTTGTATCATTACCAGTTTTTCAAGATATAAAAATGGCCAGCTGCCTTGGAAAATTGCTTAGCAGCTATAAAAATTTGCACTGAAGATTATGGATGAGGTTATTTCACCTTAAAGGTCAAAAGTCTTTAGAGAAACCTCTTACTTCAGGGGACGGGTAAAACCCAACCCCAGAAGGACAATACTGAAGAAATTCCCAGTAATTTTTTCAATAAGGAATATGAAAAAGGAAGCTGTAGGAGATGGACAACGCAGAAGATTGGACCTTCTTTATCACAGCATCAGGCCAGAAACTAAATCTTGTCGTCTTTATAAACATTGCAACTGTTTTGCTGAATGGTACTCTATCATCAAAATAGCTTAATCATCAAGGTTTCCCATTGATCTCTCTTACTATCAGGCAACTGGACACAGATTTCATAACTGAGATGTTTAGAAAGATTCAAAATACTTTCATTTTGATTGAAATAAGATACAAATGACAGTAAAAGTTTTACAACAGTGTTATCAGTTCTTCATCTTAAACCATCTTAGAGGACCAAATGTCAGTGAGTAGTTAACAGTGAATAATTCAAGTCCACAAATTACTTTCTATTAGTGCTCTTAAAGATATATTTACAGTCTGCAATTTCCTTTTTTCCCCTACTTATTTTGCTAATATTTCTTCTTACATCATAGTTGCTGTAGCAGTTACTGCAGAATAGTTGAGCTGACCTCTTCTATTTCCACTGTGTCAGAGATTATGCACAGTTCATGCAAATGTCCACATAGGAATAAAACCAATTCTTTCCTCTTAACACTTGTGCCTAGCTCAAAAGTTCGTTCTTCTAATCTATTTGTGCTACTAAAACTTTCACGAAGCAAAGCCATTCACAGAGAAGAAAAATAGATGAAAAACATCCATTTAAGCCTTTGAGCAGGTAAGAGCAGGTTTGGGTCTGGTTTTTTAAATTTATGTTTAGTAGTATACATTCAACTCTTTAATGTTGATTGGAATTTCTGGTAGAAAGCTTTAATTCATTTTTTCTCCAGTTTTCAAACATCATGAAGCAAATTAATCCCAACTATAACTCCAGGGAATTTGAGGGTATTATGGCAGAGATTACTTTGGCACAGCATTTCTTGTTTAAAATGCTTACCTGCTCACATACACTTTTTAAACATGAAGAGTGATGGCTGCTGAATTTCATTATCCACATTCAAATGATGTGAAATATAGGAAATGCCATGGCTTGGAGCAGGTTATTAGGATTTCCAGATAAATGCAGCTGTTGCTACTCCACTTTGCTGGAAACAGAAGTGTTCTGGACCTCCACAAAGGTTGCTAAAGAAAAGAAAACTGAAGAGACATCTTTCTTGGATGATGTCAATCATGACCACCATGTCAATCAGCTTAGAAAAAGGAAGATAATTTCTCTTTAAAAGAAAAATCAAAATAACAACAAACACTTCTTTTTTACTTATTCAAAAGCCCAAAAATAATAAATTACATGAAAGAAACTGAAACAAAGTCCTCAGGAACAAACTCCACAAACTCATATCCACTGCCTCGTCATATTCAGCCTGTCTTTCATGCTGATAAAAATTCCCTTCAGCCCCGGGCATTGGTAGCAAAACTGCAGCAATGAGGATCAGGCAATCTTGCCTGCCAGTCAGCAGCATCAGCAATTTGCTGGTTGCAGAAAAACCAAAAATAAAAGGGGAGTATTTCATGAAGCAACAAATGTGAGGCAGCCTCATTTCTACCAGGCTGCCTTGGTATAGCTACAGGCTACCAGGTATCAGATATGAAGAGCATTTATACATGTTCAGTGCTTTTGCACAAGTGCAAGCAGGGATAAAAAAGCAGGCAAAAAGGTCAGGGGAAAAAGCTCTGTATTCTTCAGTTTACCATTACTGACTGAAATAACTTCCTATCAGAATCATTAGCAACCTCTGCTGGATGGACACAGCAGAGGAAAATGTGGATCAGAGGGTGGCTTTTCCAGGCATGGATGAGTTATTTAATTGAAACAGTGCCTTTGTCTTTTATGAAATAATTTTTTCCTCCACATTTTTCTGAAACACTCAGTCATTCAAAAATTTGAAAGCATTTATGTTCATTCTTTTTGCTGCATTTTGGGGAATGGTATAATGTCCCCCAGTGCCTCAACTCCAGCTCTTGGGTAAGGTGTAAGTCATTACTTACTATGGTTTTTCTTCTTTGGTCTGGAATCACAGAGTAGCCATTGGTATCATTAATGCTTTAGAGTTGTCATGTTTTCAATTTTTCAAATTGGGCAGTAAAAGCCTATGCTTCCACATTTACTAAAGACTATTGGTAACACAAGCTTGTAGGAGTAGACTCACTTTCAGGGCTGTAATGTCATAAATGAGTTCAGCATCCTCACCCAGGGACATCCAAACCAGGAGCTCACCAGGCACCAAGGACATCTTGACTCTGCTTTTTCTTGTCATCCATGGACAGGCTTTTGAAAGAGGACTTTTCACAATGTAGAACCAACTTACAAGTGCTTCCCACCTGCACTCTCAATCCAACAAAACCTGGGTCTTTTTTCAACTAAGCTTCAAGGCAGCCTGAGTAAAGAGGTCAACTTTCCCATGCACTGGCTGCTCAGCAGCTAATGCTGAGGCAGCACAAGCTGATTTATATTCTGTAGGGTCACCTCCAGTGTTAAGCTAAAGTGTCAGGCAGGTACCCATGGGGCAAATCTCTGCAGCTCTTGGAGCACTGTTAAGAGGAGAGTTCTTCTCTTAGGAGGAGAGTTCCCTCCCTCATTAGAATTTGTTTTGTATTATGGATTTCTTTCTTCCTCACAGAATTGGAAGGACTAATTAGAAAGAGTTATCACTGCTGACATTCAAAGCATTATTAGAATGGCAGCCCACTGGAAAAAAAAAAATTCACTCTGTTGTAGGAGATCCTGATACTTCAGGTGCTGTTAGACTCCAACGGTGTTGCTTTTAAAGTTTTTCTCAGCTTCAGGTCCAGCAACATGTTTTCATGGCAAACCAGTGAAACTAGAGTACAACTGATGAACTGATGCCCTCTGAACCTCTGGGTAGGTTGCCTTTTGGGTTTGTTTTGGGTTGTTTGTTTTGCTTGGGTTTTCTTTCGTTTTTTTTTTTTTTTTTTTTTGGCAGGAGGGAGGGTGAGGAGGAGGGTGAAGCTGTTTAAATTACTAGAAAAGGCCCCAGCAAGCTTCTGTGTTTCAGAACCCAAGCCTTCATGAGGCATGAGCCTTCATGAGCCTTCAGGATAATGTACAGCGTCTCTCTGCTGCTGCATTAATGTCTGCAAAGGTTTTTCATTTGCTTTGGTTATATGGATTCTCTAAGGTGCTACCTCTGGTTTTGAATTTCAGAATTGCAGAACTTCAGCTTAGTTATAGGCAGAATTTCAGCCTGTTTATAGGCATAAATAAATCCATTCATCTGGTGCGGAGAGGAGACAAGGGGAGAAGAGTTGGACTCATTGATCCTTGTGGGTCCCTTCCAACTCAGGATAGTTCCCTTCTATGAACCTGCAGGCCAGCCAAACCTGAAGCACATGGAGGATGCTTGTGTGTGCCTGGCCTTAAGCAGGTCTAAAAGTGCCACTGCCAAAGGCAGCTCCACTCCAGCTCCTCTGTGTGCACGTATGCATTCACATCAGGGCAAGCCAGAGACTGTGCTGTGCAGCTGATGTCATTTCAATTCAGTGAAATTATAGCCCCATCACAAGCACTACTGCAAGAAGGAATCACATGCAAGCCACAGGAGTCTTCTGTGGCTACATGCTTTTAAGTTGGTATAAGCAGGTCATGCTGCTGCTACATACACCCACAATCTAGTAGAGACTCTCAGTCATTTAGGAAGATGTGTGGCATTTTCATTCTGTCTTCAGACTTTGATAGAGCCAAAATAGTCTAGCTTCACACCTTTTAAACCATATTCTTTTGGGGGTGGGAGGATATGTGCTGCTGAGGGGAAGAAGCTCTTTCATATGTATGTATTTAATCCTCAGCAGCTGATGGTCCATGCAGCTTGCTAACCAGCTTCACACATGTAACTTCAGTGCTTAGCACTGAAGATAGACTCACAAGTTTGAGGAAGGGGGCAAGAAACCCCAACCCTAAATCACATTTAGAGATTCCAGGCAGATTCCAGGATCAAAATGGAAACAGGAAGAGAGATTCTAGAAGTTTAGGAGAGAAAACAATTCCTCTGTGTGTTGCTGAAAAAGGTTTGTAATGTCTACAGAAGCTTTCACTGCAGTGTAATCCTTCCTTCCAAAGCCCCAAACAGTTTTCAGTAATCTTCTCTGTTCATGATTGCCTTTATATTGTCATTGACATTGTGTTGCATTAACTCAGTCTCTAATATTAGATGCAATTATGATATGTGACATTGAAATAGCACTTAAAGTAAGATTCCTCTTGAAGGAGTCACCTTAGATCTATGTCTTTGTGAGGCTGTTTATTGCTTTTGTGATTGTGCTATCAAGTATTCTTTGTATACAAGTACCAAGGTGCTAACAGCAAGATCCCAAACAGATAAAAGGAGCCAAACATTTGAGTAACTTGAATTATGATGTCTGCAGTCAGACTTGTACTCTAGAAACACCTCCCCAGCTGTTTCTTCACCACAGTTTTGGGAAGTACTGCAATTACACTTTTTTCTTGATTTCACCTCTGGCTCCTCAGGACTATGTAGTGCCTCTGCATAGTGCTAGAATTAAGTCTATTAGTGCTAATAGCCCCTATGACCAGACATCAAGAAAGTAGGAAATTAGATTACCCATGGATGCTGTTGGAGCCAAGGTGACTCTTGATCCCCCACTGGACATACTGGCACACTGTCACATCTAGTGAAAATTAAGAGTTGAAAACATTTTGTGGATTTACCTCAGTAATCTCTAATTTTTTTTAACCCCAGACTTAGAAAACTGGACCACAATCTGATCTTTTTATCTCAAACTCATATTTCAAAATTTCTGTGTCACATTGTGTCATGGGTCACACTGATTTGTGTGTCTTGTAAGAATGCCTGCAACAGCAGCTCATCAGTGGCAATACGTAAGTGTAACTCACTCACAATTAATTCCACTAGGAGTAAGATCCAGCAACTTCACAGTTAAAATCATGACAGCCATAGAGTTAACAGTAAAAAGCAAATTTAGAAGGAGAAGAAAAAAATCAACAAAAATAAGATGTGACAAGTGCTTATTTACGTAGTCATTTTTCAGGAGCTGAGCTGCACTTCAATACATAAAAGCATTGTACCTTTAGTAAAACCTTCCTCCTGAATAGCTAATAAGTTATATTTAAGTGCTTTCTCCAATGAACTGACTTACTTTAGTTACTGTGAAATCATTTTTATTATCCCTCTGCCCAAAAAAGTTGGAGGTAGCTAAAGTAATTTTGGTGCACCTCCTGCAAGATCATGAATTATTGAAGACAGGAGCTAGAGTGGTTGCATGAAGAAAAAGACAGATAGTGAGGGCACTTTCACAGTTATTGAGAAGATGGCTTGAAGGGAAGGCAGGAGCTCTGGAAATACCTGCAGGATTGTATCTTAATGATGGCAATGATGGAAAAGACCAAAGCCAACTCACCTAACATTGAAATATTTAATTGTGTGATAACAATGTAGGGAGATGCCAACTGAGAACATAAGGAAGTTGCAGACATTGCTTTGTGGTGCAGCTCCTGGATCCCAGCTTGCTCTGGGATTGCCAGGTATTTAGGTCCCTGCTGAAAGGGTATCCACATGCTGTTGAGAGTGATGGGGACTGGTGGTTAAATAACACATCAGGATCAGAAGAAACATAACAAATCAGAGCTTGCAAAGGACTTTTTTGTCTCAAATGGGAATCACACTGCTTCTCCCCCAGCTGCGAGTAAAATAAACCTAACTGGGAAAAACTGGGAATCTGGCAGTCCTCTACTTAATTCAAGAAACCTGACCTGCTGTCAGTAACTCAGCACTCAGATCTTTAAGCCTGTCTTAGGTGATCAGTTTGTCCCCTGCAGCGGTTCCTTCCACAGAAATTCCCACTGATGCCAGTGTGGGAAGTACGAAACAATTACGGGCTGGCCCACTGGTGAACACAGTAACCATGTGTGGATGATTTTGGGAGGTATTTCTGTCTGTTCACAGCCCTGGTAGTTTTACAAGACAGAACATCTTTGTTCCTGGCCCAGTAGAGACTAGAAAGCTTTCCACCACCCAGTATTAAGAACAAAGGACTGACAGAACCAGCATCACCAAGACTGGACTCAGAGCCCCCTGAAGTGTTGGCTCCAGGACACCAACAGAGTGGTATTAAAATACATAGATTTTGTTTTGTGAAGCTCTCAATACTATTTTAAATATGATTCTAAGTTCAGCTATACTTCAGAATTTATAAAAAGCGAGCAAACAAAAGCCATGCATAGAACTACTGCAGGATATTTCCCTGAGCGTGGCTCCTCTGTTATCTGACATCTGTCCTTCCCACTGGATCTCATTGCATAGGACAATTCAGGTAGGGAGGGACTTCAGGAAGTCCTTGGTCTTACCTGCTGCTCAAAGCAAGGCCACATGCAGGGTCACAACCGTGGATCTTGAAATACTCCCAAGGAAGGATAATGCACAACCTCTCTGGGCAATCTGTGGCACTGCCGGATTGCGGGGTAAAACACTACTATGCCCAACTTCTCTTTTCAACTTCAAGCCCTTTTTTCTCAACCTCCCACCATGCATGACTGTGGAGAGCCTGGTCCCATGTTCTTTATGACTTTATGATGCTGAGGGCTGTTCTGAGGTCCCCCAGCAGCACTTTTCTTCTTCAGGGTGAACAAGGCCTACACCCTCAGCCCCTCCTCACAGGGCAAGTGCTCCAGCCCCCAAACACTGGGGTGGCCTTTGCTGGACCTGCTGTGGTTGGCCAATGTCCATCCTATTCAGAGGTCTCCAGATTGGATGCCATAGCATGGTGTGGTTGGCTGAGAAGAGCTGGTGACCGAGCTCCTGTTCACACAGCTGGGAGGCTGCTGTCCCTCTCTGCTGCCAGGATATGCCACCAGCTCTTGTTCTTGCTGTGCTCTAGGCCCCTTGCAGCAGAATTGCTCCCCAGTCCCTAGAACTTCAAGGGGCACTTCCAGGCACCTGGCTCTGCACCCACCCTCTGGAATTTCATGAAGGGTTCCAGTCACCCTGTTCCCGCAGCCTCTCCAGGTCCCCCTGAATGTCAGCTCTTCCCTCCAGTGTAAAGACTCGTTCACATAATTTGGCATCATTGGTAAACTTGATGAGACAGAGCTGAGTCTCCTTCCCCAGGTCACAGAGAAGTCTGTTGAACAGGAAACAACCCAGGACAAACCAGCCTTTCCACAGAGTAAGCCCCTTAACCACTTCCATCTCCCAGTCATACCAACAACTTATCTATTGAGTTCTTCACTAGAATTTTGTTTATGCTTCTTTCATTATATTACAGAATTACAGAATGGTTTAGGTTGAAAGGGTCATCAAAGATCCTTTAGTCCAACCCCCCTGCCATGGTCTAAGTCTGGTTCCCACCAGACCAGGTTGCTCATGACCCAGTCTAGCCTGGTCTTGAGCAATTCCAGGGATGGGGCATCCACAACCACTCTCAACAACCTGTACCAGTGCCTCACTTACCCCCATAGTGAAGAATTTCTTCCTAACATTGTATTACTCAAATTGCATTCACTGGAATATTTAGGACCTCAACTGTTCCAACTACAAACTGTTCACTCATCTGCCAGATGTAAGGAATGCTCAAGTTGCTCAGAACAAATCCAACAGTCAGGAGGAATCACTGTATTCAGAACCATGCTTTATGTAATATTTACAGAATACAGTAATTTTGGAGAAATTTGCCACTATTTTAAATTACAGTTTATGAGCTGCAGTATTTGCTGTATCAAAAAAAAATCCAGCTAATGAACCTCTCCTTGTATAAGCTAGTATATAAATAAGGAAATTGCAATAGCACATGCTTTAATGTCATATGAAGCTGTAGAGCAATTACTCTGTGTTCCATAACTACCTCTTGAAAAATCTTAAGAATGGTAATCTGATTATGGTACCATTGTCAAAATTATATTTCTCATTCTAAGTATAGTTTTGTGATTCCCTAATAATAAAGGAAGTGGATGTATTGCTAACTAGGCTGACAATTCAAGTATTCATGAGTATCCATGGTTCATTGACCATTAATAATCAGTAAGACATCAAATGATGATTTAGAATTCTCTTTCCTATTCAATGCCCCCAGAGTAAAATACAAAAGCATATTTTAAATGTAGCTTAAATTTTAATCATTTTCAAGCAGAAAACATTATTTGGGCAACATGCCAAAAAGCTGTAATTTTTTTTTTTTGCCTCATTTAAAAAAAGTTGGGTACAAGGATCTTAGGCAAATACAGTACAATGACAGAAGAACACTATTTTTTTAAAAGACTCATAACTACACTGCATGTATGTATGTATACGAAAGCAACACTGAGAATAAACTCAATAAAATGCAAAAATTGGAGATATCTGGGTGGAGTATGTTGATTTTTTTTAAATTGGCTTCCTATTTATGCACATAATTAAATTAAGACCTCTAATTTATTTTGGCATTATTTTTGCTACCTTGATCTGATTTGGAGAATTTAGTAAACAAAAAAAAAAAGAGTCAAGAAAAGTATCCTTTTTTAAAAGCTGCCCCAGTGCAGACGGAAAATTCCACACAGGATCCAGAAAAGCTCTGTGTATGTATATAAACATGTGCGCGCTTATACATACATATACATACAACTTGTTGTTTGCTGAAATGATAAAGTTCAAAAGTCCCAGGATCGCGCTGGTGGTGATCCAAATTCATTAATATGGCTTTGCAATCTACACACAAAAACCTGCTGTTCATGACCCACAGAAAACATTTGTTTTGTCATAATTCAATTAAAAATTCAGGTAAGTTTAGCTGGCCATTTAGTGCCAGTCTACCGTGCTGCTTGCCAAAGTCAGACTAGACTCTTCTAAGAGCATACAGATGCTCTTAGAAGAGTCAGAATTAAAAGAAAAACTCTAAAGGCCAACCTGTGTGAAATGAGTCTCCTAAGAAGTCAGTAATACCTCAGCTGGTGAATTTCCTTAAGTTGTTCAGGCATCGTTTCACAGTTTGAAGCTGACCTGAGCTCAGTACTCAGGCCCAGGAATCTCACAGGCTTTATGAGCTTTACATTTTGCAGCAAGGCACAGCTGCAGCAGGAAGCAGAGCAAGTGCTGTCACCTCCTCAGCCCAGCTTCACCACCAGTCTCACCTGAGTAGCAGGTCAGATATTGTGATTTTCACAGCCAGGCTGATGAGGCACCCTACAAACACAGATAGCAGATCAGGCTTTTTAGGGAACTGAAGACACCAGACACCCAATCTGTTGGTTTAAGGCTGAGGAAAGTGTTGAACTGAGCAAAGACCTTGCAAGAAGAAAGTAATTTTACACCTATAAAGAAGCAAAGCACACAGGACAGTAAATTTTTACCTTTAAAACTACCTAGAAAATCAGGCAAAGGTTTTGTGAACTGTGTCTAAATTTTATCCCAGTCCCATCCTAAGGCAGGAAAAGTTTTGCAAGTGGCACTCATGCAAAGGCAGATAATCAGATTTCACTGGGTGGTTTTGTAGACCTATCCCTAACTCTCCTGTATGAAGGGTAAAGAATGAAATATTAGGTAAAACTTCCACAGGCTAAGAGCAAAAACCAGGCAGATGAGCAAGTATTGCTTCATTAAATAAACTGGGAATCACCCACAGCAATGCCATATAAATGCACTCAGTCCTGCCTGACTTCTGAAGCTGCAGAGGATATCTGGGACTGGTTATCATCCAAGTAGAAAAACACCTGGGAATTCCCAAGCAAAGAAGTTACAGATGAACATTTTCTGAACATTAAAGCAACACATGAAAAATGAGTCTGTTTGTAATACAGATGGACAGAAATTGTACCAGAATAAATCAACCTCTTTGCACTTTTCTTACACAAAAACACTTACCCATTTGACAAGTAAAGAAAATGGTCTCAAGAGGCTGAATATTTTTAAGATTAAATTACCAAGCTATGTTTTTAAAAACAGTAGCATCCTGCTCTTCCCAGCTCAGCTGAGGATCAATCCAGGTGCTATTTCGCAAGGCAGTATCCAAAGACATTTCTCAGCCTGCCATACTGACTATCAACAACAACAAATTGAGCAGCACTTCCATGATTTGCCTTTCCTTGTCATATATTCACCCTTCTAAACATCACTTAGTAGGTAAAGCAAGCTGTGCAGGTAAACAGACAAGAAAAAATATGCTATTGTATGTGTGATGCTTTTACAACTGCTCCTCATTAGCTTCATTAATTTTACAGCATTTTCTAGAGATAGGACAAGTCAGTTAATCTGCTGAATTTTTAATTAATTTGTTACTTTATCAAATTTTTTAAGCAGTCAATAATCTGTTCTGAAAAATAATGGAGAAAGCACAACCAGAACTCAGTTTTATTTCTTTTTGTTAAGAACAATCTCTCTCATAACTGAAAGGCAGAAAAAAGTGTTTCATCCAAAATAATCAGATATAAATCATTTTATCAGGAAGGGAATTATCAACAATAGAATCTCACAGAAAAATACAAACCCTCTACTTCTTACAAAGACATGGGAAGTTCATTTTTAAGAACAGAGCAAAAAGCCATCTTTAATGCATCTATTTTAACTGATACTTTAGAACAACTCTCTGCAACACATTTTATCCAGGAAAAATAAGGTAGCTATATGAAAACAACAGCTAGTCAGTTCAAAATCATTAAGCAGAATGTTTTTACCACCTACCATTCACATCATTTTGATTTTGCACAATGACTCATATCGCTTACAGATTCCACTTCAGAAAATTAGCAACACCACCATTTCATTTGTCTCCTTTCAACATGAGAACTGTCATGGTTCTATTTTTTGCCAATACAGACTGATACACCAGTGAAAAGAATGACAAACCCTAAATGTGCATTAATTGATGGCTACTCTTTTAACAGGAACCAATTAAAGCTACTGCATAGGAATAAACTATGTTGATTCAAGATTCTTGTATTAGAGCACTAGTTATATGATGCAACTGTAGTACTTGTATAGCATGTGCTATTCCCAGGCAGGTTTCTCCCAGTAGTCTTTTTCACTTTTTCCAGTGAAACTGTGCCATGTCTTGCCAATATAATTGCAACACAGTCTCTAAAGTACTTAGAATTATTCTTTTCTTTAAGGGTCGACTTAAAATTTTTCATGTCTCTTTAATGAAAGTAAGGAATTGTGACAAAGTGTGAGGAACCTGATAAAAAAAATCCATACTTTTTCTTCCTTTCAAGGAAAAATCCACATAATCTGAGCATCCATCACTGGATGAACTACAAATGCACGTTCTGGTGAATAAATAATTAAAGCATCCAACCTCATATTAACTGCTCTTAGCCACTTACCTCTGGCTAAATAACCTAGAAAATGGAGTATCTAAATTTTGTATTTGTAGCACTTCAGTAAGCTGTTGGTTGTACCTCTAATGATAGAGTTTGAATGGACACTAAAGGTTTTTCAGTCTTGCACTGAATGCACTAGACTGTCTGTGCTTAGGAGATTTAACTCAACTGCAGACAACTTAGTGCAGCAGCCAAGTGCCCCAAGAAGCACCCACACTGAGCTGTCAATTAAAACTTGCTCTCTCTGAAGTGTGAGATCCATGACTTCAGGATTCCCCAAAGCCAGCATGAGATTGCTAGGATGCTACATAACGAGGGAGGTATATGTGCTCTGGGATATGAAGCACGATGCAGATATGTGAACATTACTGAAGAACTAACCCAGGAAGTGCTCCTGGAGCCATGTGCAAAGCAGGTACTCCTGTTTGTTCCCTGCTATTATCAGTCCTGCACCAGGCTCATACAACTTGGCTAACCTAGACAAGCAGCAGCCTGGAAAATCCATCTAAACCATGCCATGTAGACCTAACTTCTTCAATCCCACTGCCATGAAAACCCTTGCAGAAAACCTCATGTTTACCCCAATTGCTAGAAATTAAACATACTCTGTGACTTGAAATAAAAGCATGTCTAAATAACTACTTGACAATTTCAGAGATCCTTTAATATGTAAAAGAAGCAACCAAACCCAAGAATCCTCCTTCATAGCCCCAAAAACACACCTAGTGGAAGCTGCTGTCTGCAGTCCTATCAGTCATTCTGTCTGGAGTTGCCGCTCTCAAGCTGCACTGAACATGAACAAACCCCACTACTTCACAAATGAACAGACTCAAGTGTAAGGTGGTGCTGAAAACTTGCCAAACGGGGTCTGTCATATGTCCTGTGACTCAATGCACTGTCACAGATTTTATGGCGACCCTAAAGATAGGATTGTTTCTTTACTAATGAAGAAACAACCCTATATTAAAGACTGTTTTAAAATTTTTACTTTAAAAGATATAAAATTTAACAAAAGAAATGAAAAAGTACTTCTGAAAAAAACACAGTTAAAAGAACTTTTCCAAGCTGGTAAGGGATTATAATTCAGTAAGAATACACTAAAACTGGGACAGAATCATAGAACATCTTGAGCTGGAAGGAATCCGTAAGGATCATCATTCGAACTCCCTGCTCCTTGCAGGGGCATAACTGTACATAACTTTACATAACTGTAAAAGATTTCAGTTTCCTTTTAAATAATCTTAACATTTTAATTATGACAGTAAATATGAACAATCAATGTTAAGAAACTGTGCAGAAGAAGCAGACATGAAAGTTATTGCACAATGTATCTGCTGAATCTCCTATGACCCAAGGCTTCAGGTTTCAGTTTTTGGAACTGGATTCCAACAAGTCTTTTGCTTCGTTTATTTTGGTTGCTAAGTAAGGTGATCCACCTGAGAAGAGAAAGGGGAAAAGAATACTGTTTACACATTAGTATTAAATACCAAACTATCTCACTTGCAGCATCTCTTTATTATTCATTTTTATTATCTCTTTCCTACACAGATCCTTTTGATATAACTGACATTGATAAGAAGTAAACTAATGGATAAGGAAACATGAGAAATGTAATCAAAACTGAAATCACTGTAGAATAACACAGAACAACTTGTCTCAGAGAGAAGACTGAGATCTGAAATCACTTTACATCCTGTGATTTAGTAGCAGTGGGATGCTACTGCAAATGCATGCAAGGTCAGCTGTCCTGAACATTCATTCAAACCTAACAGCAATTACGTCCGCTCACACTAAAAACTGAGAGGTAAAATTTTAAAATAACTTTGACAAAGAATTATTGTGCAAGCATCTCCTGTGTAAGATACCCAGAGTTCCCAGCCAGAACTCATCACAATAAAGTTATTTAAACATGGTACACCTTCTAATTCCTAGTGCTGAACACTGCCATTGCTCTACACTCCATCTAACCACCTGATTACAGTTCAGCAGTCTTTTTGTGGCTAGGGTTTTTTCAGTCTCCCCTTGAGTGCCAGCCATGAGCCCACAGTCACCCAAAACAACACTGCAAGGTCTGTATCAGTAACTCACCACTTACTACAATACACCTATATTTTAATGTGAAAATGTGATTCCAGCAGTACCGTGCACTGCAAAGCCTTTTCCAAGGCATTTGCTCAACCTAATTCTTTTCATTCACCATTTCCTTCGTTCTATTAATCAGAAAAAACAATGATAGAAAAAACATGCAGAGCTAGTTGTAGACATATACAAATAAAAAGGTGAGGCTTGCTCAAAGACTTCTTTAGGTCATTGCTGCAGGAATTCAAATCAGTGTAATTTCATACTGTAGTATATCAACCAGAAAAAAAAAAAAAAGAAAGAAGTTTTTTTCCATGGTTTGGTCTTGTTTGAGTGCTTTAGTTCTAAGAAGTAAGTCGTACTGGAGGAAAGTGAGGCAGGGCAAGGGATGAGTGATGAATTGACTATTGAAAAAAGAAACATTTTTTTCTTTTTTCTTAAATCAAGTAGCTTTGTAGCAAGGAATAGGATTATTACATTGACTACTGCTTCTTTCACAGAGTAGGTAAGAGGATCAAACAAACAGTAAAGACTAAAACCTGCAATAAACAATGTATTCCAAGTAATTTTAAAATGTGAATTGATTTTCTACATGTCTAGAATACAGCATCCTAAAGTAAATTCAAATCTGTTGGAAGTGTTTTCACTACATTTACATCCTTAAGTGCCATATTAATTTTGTAGCCCTCCAATGAGAGGAAATTCAATCTCATGATTGCCTAAGTGTTTGTTTACAATTAAGGCAAGTCCAAAAGGTTTCTCTCTTCTTTTTTTTTCTGTGAGGAAATGTTCTTTCATAAAAATTCGTAACTGATAACTTAACATACAATGTATCAATATAAAAACACTTTAAAACTGAACTGTAAAGATTAACAAGCAACCATTTCAGTAGTACTCTCTGGGGATGTTTTCATGCAAATTTTTATATATTTCTTATTTATTTCTAATATTTCTCTCTCCAATAGTTTGGATTTCAGAACACATGTAACTTAAGATCTGCAATTACTGCTCTTTCATCTATCATTTCCACGTGGTAAAATATTATTTCAAAATTACATTATACCATTGAATATTATTTTAAAATGAACATCTGTGCTACCAACAGCCAGAACTGATCTATACACAAGCAAACAAGCCTCTCTGTGGTGCCACATGTTCAAGTTTACTCCAGGCCCTCACTCTGCAGCTGAACATATTAAGGTTTTTTTCTGCAGCCATGCCAGAAGAGCTTCAGGGGCATTGAGAAGCACAAATCCCTACAACTGGTGCTCCCACTGAGAAAACGCTCGGTGTCTCACTATCACACAGGAGGACTCACTACATCCATCCAAACCTACACTGTGCCCAGCTGCAGGGGCATGAAAGCTCTCAGAGTGCAGCACTAAAATCTTTGTTAGGGTTGTTAGGATCTTCCTAACAGGAAGCATCTCTTAACATACACTCAATATCCACATGGAGATTCACAATTCTCTTTGGCTCACGTGTCTACATACTGCTACATAAAATGCAGAAGTTCATTATTAATAAAACTTGACCTAATAGGAACTCTGGTGGTTAAAAGACTTTTGACCACTGTAATATATTAGAAACAAAGACGAGAATTTCCTTTCTAGGTCTGTGCAACTTATACATTACAAAAACAGTAAAAAATGAAAGTTTGAAATCAAACAAGCAGGACAGCTTTCACACTAAACTGAGGGATGAAGAGAGAAAAGCATCAACTAAACACTTCCCATGGCCAGTGGACACACTTTTCATTTTCTTAAAATGGGATGCTGGTAGGGAGCCTATAATTCTGTCAAAAAGAAATAAAAACCCTCCGATTTCCCCTTTTTGACTTCTGAAATACAGTGCAACTCTTCACCATCTGTTATTTTAAAGCAGAGACAGCAATGAACATATGGGCTTTCTTTCTCAACCAGCTGTAGTGTAGTTAAAGTTATAATAATAGCCTTTCCCTAAGATAAATTTACATTAAAAACCCGGCCAGTAAAGCAAGAATGCCCAGCTTTACATTCTTTCCAAGTGAATTCCATAAAGTCTGAAATTCATAAATGATGTACTTAGTAACTGCAAAACATTTCCCCACAGAAAATTACTTTCATGCATGCAACTGGTCCATCATAGTTCAAAACAGGAATTTTATTTTAAGGTAAAATTTTTATAGCTTATTTTCCCTTATTTTTCAAGAAGTTTTTGCCAAGTGTGGAAAACTGGTCCCCGAGCTCATGGTCTTAACCGAAGCAGCACAAGTACAGAAAACAACTTTAAATAAAAATGAGTACAACTGGTTCATAAAGCTCAGTTTACCTGAGATGACACACAGAAGCTCAAGTCAATAAACAACAAATATTTGCAGTTGATGTGGTTATTTACACAGTCAGAAAATTTAAAGGATCTCATTTAAGCCTCTTCCTTTCCAGCCCAAGTTAAGAAAAGCAATAATTATTTACCTTTATCAGGATGATTCAAAATCATGATTTTCCTATGCGCTGTTCTGATTTTGTCCTTGCCAGCAGATGGACTGCAAAAACAAATTGAAGTGCTTACAAGAAATGCCAGAGCACTCAGGCTAAAAATTAACAGCTTATACTGGTTTCAAAAATAATTGAAACTTGAGATTTTCACCATCTTGTGGACAAAACATAAAACTGCATCTCTGAGGAAGCAACAACAACAAAGGCACATAAGGCAAAGAGAGTGACATTTTTCAAAAGCCTGTGTATGTGACACATACAAGTATCTTTCAGGTTTTTGTAGAATGTAATACATCCACTCATTCAAAATAAAAAATTTGAGGGGGGAAAAACAAGATAGCCCCAGCAGTTCTAGGGTATATCTGGTTGGTTATTCTAGCATTAAATGCAGAAAACACAATTTTTCCTCCAAGAAAATAAATCTCTTTATGACCAGTGACAAAACAACAAATATTTAATATTATCACATTTTGTTCTACTGTAAATATTTTTATAGCAGCTATAAATATTTTTTCTTTCTACTGGGGCCTGAAAATAATGCCTGTATGTGTTATTTTTTGCAAAGCTGTTCAATGTGTTACATTCAGGGACACATTGATTTACAGGTGTTGTCTACATAATATTGTTTACTTCAATGACATACATAAAATATGTATTTGGCCTAAATTAAATACAAAATATGTACCTTACCAGACAAATAACCACTTATGAATGCAGTATGCCAACACAGTAAAACTCTTGTATGCAAAAGGATAGTTTGAATGGTTCAGTTTTTTATAATTTGTTAGTATGCAGAAATGAATCAGTGTTTTCCACTTCAGGTGACTTCTTAATCAGTGATGATTCAATTAATTAATCTTCTGTAGATACAGCTTGAATGCAAGGTATCAGCCCACCTAAATTCCCAAGGTAAACAACCTCTCTAATTATTATTCTGTCACAGTGAAATTAGGGTATGTTGCAAAATTAGTTCACAGAACTGCATAAAAAAGAATGCTTCAATTGAACAGAAAGTGACGTAGAAAGTAAGAAACAAACAGAGGGTGAAGGATCTTGGATTACATAGATACAAAACCAAAATGATTTATCACACAACCATAAATAACAATCATCTATATTTTGATTTGTACTGCTGTTTTTAATACTAAAAAGGAAAGATGTTATACCACATTTAGAAGCTCAGATGGTTCTAAACCATAACTGGGGAAAAGAGGCAATTGAATATTACAGAAGATCATGCAGGTTCTGCTCAAAGAAGCAACTGTGAAAAGAGGGGTTTACTTCAAATTTCCTTAGTTTATGAGATATTGTTTATCCCACAATGGGCTCTAAAGATTCTTTATCACTAGGAGAAAAATAGATAATGTTAAAATCACATTTTCCTTGACTCGCAATGTGACTCACACCACCATCATGCTGCCTTCTAACATCACCCACTGGCCAAGAAGTCTGTCACTGTGGTGGGAAAAGCTGATATGCAGGAAGGCAGAGCTGAAATTCAGAGGCACCTCCAGGGGCTGTAGGAATGGGCTGACAGGAACCCTTCACAAAATTCCACAAGAATGGGTGCAGAGCCTGGTACTGGGGATGAAGTCTCCCTTGCAATGCAGGAGGCTGGGAAATGTCTGGGTGGGGAGTGGCTCTGCTGAAAGGGATCCAGGGCACAACAAGAACAATTCTCCACTGCAGTATGTTACCATGCCTTCAATCCAAACAAAAGTCACATTTCTTCTGAGCATGTTATTGTTTGCTTTTTAGTTTAAGCAGAGTATTAGAATAATTTATAAGCCATTAGAAGTCTTTTACAAAAAAAGTTATGATTTTGGCAAGCAGATTCCACATTCTTGCAACATGCATCTGTTTCATTCAATACTTGCTGAAGTAAAAACATATTGATGCAACACACCTACCTTACACCTAAAATAAGACTTGCTTCTCGCCTACTCATTTTCTGTTCAAATCCTCCCTTATAGTATGATGAAAGAGTCTACAAAGAAGAAAGGGAAAAAAAGCAATAATTAGTTCATGCACAAGGTGCCAGGAACTAAACTGTAGTTATGTGACCTCATTCAGAGCATTATATCCATCTACAATTTATTTCAAAGGCATGGAATGACTGGAAACCAGGTAATATGAAAGGACTTCTCCTGAGTGATAACATATACAAAAAAAAACTTTAAAAAACCTACCTATGTTTTCACAATCTTCTACTGTTGATAAGAGATATTAATAGCTACAACCACTGAAATCCTGCCTCCAGGAGAAAAGTCCAGAATCAAAGTACATACTAACATAGGATGGTACAGTGCATGTGTTGGGGAGGGCATGGGAGGGAAAGTAGGATAATTGTTGAGAACAGCACTGGTACCATCACAATGACAAACGCCAAAAATGGCAACATTTTGGCATACATGGATGTTAGGGACAATCACTACAGATATTTCAAAAAGCAAGTTGGTAAAAAATCTCAATAGATATAAGAATAGATTTGATGTGAAGGAATGTTACTTCAAAAAAGTGTATCATGAGTTCTTTGAAGGAATCCTGAGAAAGAAACAACAACAAAAAAGAAGAAAAATAAGAAACAAGAAAAATAAACAGAAAGAAACAAGGGAAAAAAACGAAGGCTTAGCATAAAGCCACAACCTGTTTTAGGAAACCACTGAGCTGGGGAACATTGGAAAATAGTGAAATATATAGGGAAACCCTAAGTCTTTACATCCTTCCTTCAAAACCAATGACTGACAACTATAAGAAACAGGACCTGGGGTTAATTTTTTAAACTCATTGTCCTATGAAACTTTATCCACTGCTTTAAGAAGGGAAGAAAAAACAGTGGGAGAAGAACATTAAAATAGAGATGGAGATGAGAGCATATCATTACAGCTACTGTCATAGAGAATGGGTTGAAAGTATATTTGTCTACCATAAATCTATTTAAATTATGAAAAAAACCTGTGGAACCATCACTGATGGTTAGCAGTGATCACAATGTGAATGTTGCTATAAGTCCCAGAGGTAGCAGATGTAGCTCCAAGCCTTGGCGAACTGGCACACAGAAATCACTCAACAAGACTAAAGTCTTTTCCTCAGTGCAAAACCTATCAACTGAGGGAAAATAAGCTTCTTTTGTTGCTATCAAAGGGAAGTCTGGCCTGAGAGCTCAGACTATTTTTAAGTATTCCCATTACCCCCAAGTAAAATGTGCCTGGCCCTTGAAAAAACACTCTTCTCACTAAATAAAGCCATTCATATTCAGTGAGAATTTTGCCTTATGTCTACACAAGCTCTCTTATATAATTTCAAAACCATTATATAGCATTTAATGTGCTCTGTCTATGATATCTAAGAAAAGCCTTTAAGCTTAGGAGAGATATTCACCAAAAAGCATGGTTCAGAAATACTTCACCTATTGCTACCACAATGTCACATGCAACCACAGAAGAGATTTTTTTTTAGTGTGTTGTTATCGCCCAAAAGGAATTTTATTTTCCTTCTCCAAAACCATGAACAAAGTAACCACTACTGTAACACTACCAGTATCAAAGCTGAAGGAACTGTGGACATGCCATGCCAACAATGAGAACCTGTGGAGGAGCCACTTCTGCAACTACAAGGAAACACCAACCAGTCTGGAAAAGTGCACATGGACCTGACAGGTTAGAGGGTGCAACACTAAAGGAACACACAGCGTTCCTCTGGTTCTCTGAAGGGAAATTATGACAATAACTTAATGAACAGAAGAGCAGAACTGCACAGAAATTTGCAGCAATGCCAACAATTACTACAAGCAAAAGAGAAAAGCGTACTTTAATGCTCTCTGAAAGTTTTTCCAGAAACATTTGCTCCCAAAGCAGTCTAGGTGCAGGTGGTTTCCTGAATTCTTCTCTGCCCTTCAACTCTGACATACAATTCTAATGCAGGAGAACACTAGCTTGCTATTAATGTAGAGAAGAGCAGCATTTGAAATTAACACAGCTTGTCTCTGTTCTTGGTAGATTTCATCTAAAACACTATTTAAAGCGAGAGACTAGGGAGGAATGGCTGCAAGCTTACATTCAGAAATATTTTTTCATGTTTTTAAAGCCTACTTCCTGGACACTGTTCTAACCTTAGGAAGCCTTGGTTCAGCTCCAAAAGGAATGAAAACATAAATTCTGTAACCTCTGTCTTTTCACACACAAACAGTTTGCTGAATTGGTCTCCATGAAAAAATATTTTCTTCTCGTAAGTGAAGGATGTAGAAACAATAATCAATTCTTAAATTAAGATCTCCATCCTAAGCAGAATTTAAAGCAAAAGGAAATTACACATAAAAGCATTTTTTTCCATTGGTTAGAAAAAAGAGGAAAAAACACTGAGACTTCATTTTAGGCAACACGTAGGCAAATTTCTAGTTCCCTAATGAAAGAATTTTTACATGCTACTCAAACTAAAACATTTTTTCCTAGTTGTAAATTCTAAGTAATGGTTGGAAAGATATTTTTCTGTTTTGAGAACTCCTTGATGAGCAGGCAGCTCTAGACACTTGATTATTTATTAGCTCCAGCAATTGCAAAGAAAATTTTGTACTGGAAAAATCATTGAAATGAGCTCTTCATTCCTTTGTACTATTTGGGGGAAGGGGAGGAGGTATCATTTAATTTACTTAATTTCCTTGCACATTATTACTGTTTAGCAATTTATATAAATCCTCCTTTCTGAACAAATGCTAATAATAGGTTTGGGGCATAGGGAAGGACAGAAAATGGCTGCACTTGCTTTGCAAACATCTATTCCGTCTTGCAAATCTTCACAAAAGCAACCAGATAAGAAAATCCAATGCACAGAGACCATGACATCTTCAAGATACTTTTTTTTATCATAGCACATAATCACAAGCATAATCACTGTTTCCATGCCAGATAAGAGAGTGAAAACACCAAAGCTGAGACCATACATTACATTACATGGAGTAGTGAATTTTTCTGAAAACTGTATGTTGGCTGTTCCAGGATGAACACAGTCCTCCACCAGAAAGGGAACAAACACCAGAGGAAAAAAACCAAACACAAAAAAAACCTAGAACCACAAACTATTAGAAGCTGTGATATAACATACAATTTTGCTAATATCAACTTTAACTTCCTTAACTTCAGTTAGGAAAGAAATCTTTTAAAATGGACTGCATTGTTCTCTAGAAGCTTTATTTTCAATTAAGGACAAGAGAGACAGTTGCTACCCTTACCTCTCAATTCAGAACTCCCTGAGTCTGAGCAAAATCAGATCCAATAAAGGAAATACAGTGAGAAAACCTAATGATGTGCTACAGAAGACATAATTTTCTTATGGAACACAGAGTTTCATGATTGTGGGATCTGAGTATTTTGATAGTTTATTTGGCCTAGAATTTCTGTGTCTGTCTTCAATATCTTCTATCTGTCATTCAATCCTCAATATCATTGATTCCACAAAGAAAGGTAATGAATGCTACCGAAATACTTGCTTCTTTATTTCACACTTTAAGGAAATATTAATAGTACAACTAATGGCACTAATTCTGAGGAAGAAAAGCCAATTGACTACTTAGAGCTATGCAACTACACACAGAAACAAAACTGTGTCACTGAGACCACTGACAGAACTACACACAAACTAAAAAACCATTTCTGTGGGAGCAAGCATGATGACTTGCCACAGAGTGGAAATACAATGTTTCCTCTAGTGTCTTTCTCCACTGAAAGAAAGATGGTAGAAAACTTCAAGACTAAATTACAGAAACATTTACAAATACATATTCTTAAATATAAAATGACTGTCTTATATGAGATGTAAAAATTAAAAATAAAGCTTTTACTTGCCTCTGCTTACTATTTCTGACTAAAAGATGAGTACAGCTGTTGACTGTACATGTTACTTATTTATGTAAGTAAATAGGAAGTGTAAAATCCTTAAGATACAGCAAGCAGCATTTTAAATTATCACTTCAAAATTGCTCAGCTTGACCTTTCCCAAACCATTTATTAGTGAGCACACAGAAAGAATAAACTGCGTCTGTATTACCTTGTGTGATTGAGAGGGATCAACTGTGACTTCTAGTGCAAACAGAGCAGGGGACACATTGTAAATGGAGGAGGAAGAGTGGGGGTTTACAGAGGGAGGCAGCTGGCTTTTCAACAGTCAGGTGTTCACAGACTCTCAAGGAAAAGAAGGCCATGAGGGACAAGGCTTCATTCTAGAAAGCTAGAATAGCACTGAAAATTGTTAGGTGCCTTCACCATAGAAACCCAGCAAAGTAACGCTGAGCCCAGACACTGAAGGTCACGAGATTTTTTTTTCAGTAAGCACGGGTAGAAGTACCAACTTCTTGGTAACCTTTGTCAGTACAGTGTAAAGGGCAATATGCTGTCAAGAAACGTGATGAAAGTGCTAATTCACTAATTAAATGCAGCAGCTTCATATTCCACAAAGTCATGCGAAACTACTAAAATTAGCACTTTGGAGAATAAACGCTTATGTAGGATTTTTGCATTTAATCTTTTCTCTACTGTTTTAAAGAAAATAATCCATTGTTAAGGGAAGAAGAAAAAAAATTGAAATATAAACTGAGAAAGTAGTAGTTGTAGAGTAGTAAAAATCAAATAATCTTGGCCAAGAATTATACAAGGATCTTGAATTTGGACCATGGTTGTAGAAGAAAAATATTATCACTATCCTCTCACAAATATAAAGCCAGAAAATACACACAGTAAATGGCAAAGAGGAAGAGAGTTTTTACTGTCTCCAGTAGATCTCATCTTACACTGAAAACTTGTGCTTTCAAGTACAGAAATAGAACAGCACAAGAGATACTCTACTGGAAATCAACACACAATTCTGGGAACAAAGGCAGGATGTGAAAGCAGACAGAGGATACTGCTCCAGGGACTAAGAACACTTAGAATGCAGAAGCTCCTGGTTTGCTCTTTATGGCTGTTCATGAATTCTGCAGGACTCAAAGTCAGAGGTAAAAATGAGATAGGTCTGTAATGAGCTTGGCTCAGTCAGTATTGAGGGGTGCAGTTTCCTAGGAACAGACACCTCTCCATGCAGTAGCATGTCACATTTCAATGTGTTAAAAAGAGTCACTGCATGCCTTCTTATGTGAATGTATCTGAATTTAGATTCTCTAGCCTGTATCTACAAATGGATAGAAAAAGAATGGCTGGAGTAAAACAGCTAGGGAGGGAGGGAGGGTGAAGACTGAAGCGCTCCATACTCTGAAGCTACATGTACTGCCAGCTACATCTAGCAAGTCTGCAAGTCAGCCTGTATCTCTATCATGTGAAAGCAATTTAATTCACAGTACCTAAAGTCCCCTCTGTTGTTTTGGCAGGCAATATGGGAATATCTCAAAAATTTTTTTTGAAATAGGAAAAAAAAAATTGACAGTGGTCTCACAAGAGCAATGCAATAAGAGCGACAGAGAGCAAAAAAAGTTTTCTAGGAGCACTGTGTGTGGCTGAAACACACGGCAAGCAAACACACAGCCCCAAGAGGACAGCTGAATCTCCTCCCCAGGAAGCTTGCCTTGACCAAGCTTGCACCTTCAGCACAGGAACACCAAGTACAGATGGCAAATGAATTTGGAACTCAGTGTCTGTCTAGACAGGCTCTGTGCTGCAACTGGCCTAACATTAGTGGATACAATGCTAATATCCTGAAATAATATCCTAATATCCTAATTATTTCCTGAAAAATATACCAAGCCTACCTTTGGTATATTTTTCAGGAAATAATAACCTGCAACAACTACTCCCTGAACATGCTCACCCATCAGCATCATGAAGGGAATAGCATTCTTTTGCTGTGGGTTAAGTGTACACAGACTATGAACTCTGAAGGAACATTCTGCTACAAGCAGACATCTAGCTCACTGAGAATTACTTCAATCAAACAGGAATGGAACACATGTATTTACTTACCAGAGGAAAACACAGCCACTGAAGCAGTAAGTAAATGCTCTCAAATATTCCCTGCATATGCATCCCACACAACACTCTACTTCTTGATTTTTTACCTCATTATTATATTTTTTAACCAGCAGGAAAAAACCAAAGAACAAAAACCTGGTTAAAAGTTCAAATTAGCTGGGGAAGAAGAAAAAGACAACTCCTATGTAAACCAGCACACAAGCTCTCCCATTTCCATGGCAACCCATCCTAGAAGTTCATCAATTTGTCTTCCTGATTTTTAACACTGTATCTAAAAGACTAAATTCTTTCACTCTTAGCTGCTGGAAATGAAACTGCGTGTCATCACTTTGCAATATTTAGGAATTAGTGACTTTCTCACCACGTACTTGAACAATTTATCTTTACACTTACTAGTAAAGGGTTCCAAAACAAGGAACATCAGTAGAAAAAACTGCAACTGTTTATCAAACTCATAAACATCTTTTCATACAGCTTCATCCATAGGGATTTAAAATATAGAAGATAACATGACAGAACTTACACAGCAGGGAGCAGCCCTACCCTGGGAAAAAAATATCTACCTGGCACTTTACTATATTTAACATAAAATATCTCCTTTCTGAATACTTGAAATACAAAATCATAAATTTAGCATAAAGTAGTATCCAAACTTACAGAAGTTGAAATCCTCTTTGCTGCTTCTGTAACTGCCTGCTCCAATGGTTTCCAAACACGGAAAGCATAACGACCTAAAAAAATATGAAGGTTAAATGAAATATTCACTAAAATGCAAAAAAACACTCCACAAACAAGCTCCAACTTATGTTCATCACTTTACAGCAGAAAGAATTTTGTTTTTTAAAAAACCCAAACTATTGGGAGAGGGAGAAGATTTTTAGTACACTGCATCTGAAAACCTAGTCATGGACTGCAAAGACCCATTGTGTTTACTCACTATTTAACTCACTAAATAAATAGATTTAAATACATTTCAATATGATAAATGAAGATACCTGCCTTGTGAACTTTAAGAAAAAGGGTGGTTCGAAACATTAGCTTTGGGTATACATTATTTATTAAATACTCTTCAAAGGTTATGTCTTCAAAAAAAGAAATCCATGTACTACAAGTTTCTTGCTGTGATGCTGTATGCTTAATTACACACCTTGTAAATACTGAATTTTTAATTTCGTTAGAAAAAGATGATCTTCTGGGATTCAGAGCCATTCAACTCCCCACTAGCACTGAGTGTCTATAGCCAGGAAAGACTAGAGGGATTCCTGTAAGGCTGTGCTCCCAGAAGAACAAAGCAGCTCTATCAACACCAGAATTAAGATTTATGCCATGTTACTGGAGGGTTTTCCATGTAAATCCTCTCTCCTCAATTACTGTTTTAACTATTGTTTAGCAATGTAACTTAATATTACACACAATGGAAAAACTATTTATAAAATGTGGCTCTGCTTCATTCAAATAGCATCTTGCATTCATTCTTACAACACATATCTGTAAGTTTTAGTGATCTAAGCCTGTGCCTATGGTAACACGGAAGTCAAAACTACATTAGACTATCTCTGTTGAAATGTTGCGATGTACTATTACTTCACTGTCTTCTTAATGCTTTCTGCTAACCATTATTTAATGTTAAACTCATACCCTGTCTTCATACTAGAACACATTTTTCAGAATAACAAACAGTCCAGATGCAAAGAGTTCACGTAATAAAAAATGTAGTACGGAAACAGTTAGTATGATAAATCACTAGTCACTAAAACCTTTTATTTTCCTCTATTTCAATTTGTTGAGTATCACCTTATCATCACAGCATCTGGTTGCACTCTTCTGTACTAAAGGGCCTCTACACTGCAATATGTTATTAATTCAATAAACTTTTCACCTTTCATTTTGCAGACAAAAAGCAGATGGAGCATTTTAGCTGCTGTCCATGAAATTACATTATCCAGCTTTCTCCACCTTTTTCAAAAACAATTTTGGAATTTATTACTTTGAAGGTGGACACAATTCTTATGACTTATATAGGTGGATACAATTTTCCATAGTACTCTCGAGCAACCTTTCCACTTTCCACTATTTATATTTATAAAAACTTCATTAACCATTTTGGAAACCACAGCTCACAAAGTGAGAGTTCTGTGGGTAATTTAACTTACCTGCAAACGCAACAGTTGCAACGCCAAGTCCGAGTGCTATCATAGTCTTGGCCTAAAGCAGAAAAACAGGAATCAGAATAACATGTGAATTCTAATTTGATATTTACACACCTTTTACTTTAACGAGGAGCAGTTCTGATGTCTGATATGGACATTTCATTTACAAGCTATGAAAGCAACAAAAGTAAGTTCTGTATTCCACCGGCTGTTGGATTTTATAGTTCCACCACTGTATCAGGTTTAACTTGAACTACCCACTAGCAAATCAGTGAACACACACTGAAGTCAGCTCATAGTATGCACTGATATAAACGCAAGGCATAAAACCATACAGCATTATTTGAAATTACCTGTGCTGTCTAGTTCTACAAAACAAAATATCAGTTTACTACAAAACCATGAAAAACTAACTTCCATATCAGATGTATGTATTTTCGTACACAGTGATTGAAAAAGTCAGGCACTTCAAGAAGGGTAAGAAGTATTCCTGTGTTGATCAAGAAGCTGAAGAAAGATATGAAGTAAATCTTGAAGAAAGGACTGCCTTCTCACATGTTTGCAGAATTCAGGAAGGGTAACAAGCTCTCCCCTTCTGAAAAGCCTCCACGCAATCTTTGAAACAAAGGAAATAATCATCTGTGGTGTATTACCTGCCTTATCATACAACAGTTCAATAATGCCTTGAATTTCCCCCTAGGAAACCTGAGAAATCAGATTAGGTTTATCTTGAATTCAAAACATAATGACAGTGAAAATGCTTTTATCATCAGACTGTCTCTTCTATATATGACTTACTTCCACAATTATCCCATAACTGGTTTATATGTTTTATACCTTCAATGTGAATGCCCTAGTAACTGGATCTGGAACCCAGGTGCCTTTACCACTAAGATTTCTGGGGCTAAAATATACTTTCTTTTCAATTGTACCCAACCTCATTTCTAGACTGTGGGAGCAGGGGAAGAGTTCAGAAATACTGTTTTCAAAGCCTTCCTAGAGCTGGCTTAGTAGGACTTAGACCATGGGTTGGCAACTTGGCCAGAAAGAGGCAGCTGTACAAGATGCAGGAGCTGCCCTCACGCCCAGTGGCTCCTACAGCTTTGGCTCTGAAGGCCAGTGGCTGTGACTGCTGCCTGTAGCACTGAGCTCAGGACAAAAGTTCCAGCCTCCTCTGAGGTCACCAACAGAAGCAGCTGTATTCTTCCAGATCTAGCATCTGGATGCTGCAGATTTTAACTAAACACCTACCTGAGGGGGAATTTTTGCCTTAGATATTTGCCTGTATATTACATTTTTGTAATTTAATTCTTCCATTTCAGCGTGGTTTTCAGTCTCAATAGTAGCATTCATTTCTAAATGTAAAAATAATATAGTAGCTTTATGTCTGTTGTTCCTTTCAGTTCCACAAAATTTCCTCTCGTCTTTTCCCCATGAAAATGTTTAAGGATGTTATCTTAAATGGTAGATGATGTAAAACTGTGAAGCATACAGTTCATCTTCTCACTAAACTAAAACTCTTTTCACTTCTTCTCATAAATCAGTTTTCCCAGGCTCTCAATACTCAAACATCCAAAAAAGATTCCTCCACTTAGACACAAACCACAAACAGCTACCTTTCTGGAAATATCCTAACCCTATAGGAATTCTATATTATTCTGTCTTGTGGTTTGTGACCATGGATTAATATTCAAGAGTTTCCTTGACTTACTCAGACTGACAGCAAGAATCTTTTACTAAGTGGTTACAGTCAATTAAGAGCTCAACAATGTGTGAAATAGATCACGCTGGCAAAAAAAAAATTATTAGCCTTTGATTGTCGAAATTAAGTTATACTTGCTTTGCCACCAAAAAGGTGGTTTAAGTCAGCAGTTTACAAGACATGCAGGTTGCAACAAGGCATTAGCAGCAGACACCTCATCACAGGCAAGACCAAGCACAGAGACCAGACTATTAACACCAGGATTCTGTCAGTTCAGTGCAGAGGCAGCTGAAGTGATTTTGCACAGTAATCTGGGAGAACAATGCAGAGACCCCCGAGGGCCTCTGACAGAGTCGCCATGTCCGCTGGAATGCATTAGTCCAATCTCAGTGGAAAGCACCAGCAGCCAGTGGAAAGCTACTGCTGCCTGGAGTACAGAAGGTAAAACCAAACCATGGCAGCAGCCCTTGAATAGGAGCAGGATGCAGGATGAAGTGGAAATAAAGACAAGACAGAAAACTTGGTAAAACTGGTACAAAGCTCAAGCCAGAGAGGAACAAAAGACTGTCTACACATTTAAGTGAGGCATCAGAAAATCTGAGAAATACTGGTTTATGGTAACTCACCTTATTTGCATTATGAGCATGTTAGAGAAGAGTCACTTGCCACATATTAGCAAAGAAGTGATAACTTGAAGCACCAAAGCATCGTGAATGTTATGGTGAGAATGTATCCTAACTATAAACATGTGATAAAGACGGAATTTGGATCAGTGTGAGATTGCAAGTTTGGTCTTTTTCTTGACACAGACTATCATAAAAGCAGTGGCAACTTCAAGTACTAACCAGTAAATTCTTGAAGTCCAACTTGACTCAGTTTCCTTTTCCGTGCTCTCTCAACTCAGCTGAATATTTAAAAGAATCAGTCAAGGTCAGCCTGGTGCTTTGAAATGTAAAGTCCAAAGCTTTAATTAAATGCACTCCTTTCACGTCAATATTAAATGAAAGCAACTCGCTCTCTCTGTGGAAGGCAGCAGTTCATTTACAGCATGCTAATACAACTACCACCATGACAGTTTTTGTCTCCTATTGCTTGAAATTGCATTTCATAAGGGATAAAGAAATAAATACATACACACTGGCTTTCAATTATGACAGAATTGACCTTCTCCCCCCTCCAAAAATGCTGTTAAGAAACTTCCAAGATGTGGATTTTAAATGAAATCATTATGTTACAATCCAAGAGGGAAAAATCAAGAAATAAAATATTAAAAACTAACATCTGTCCCTTTCTTTATTCAATGAATCAGCTCCCAAAGGTTAGTCATCAACCCCATGCTATTCTGCTGATCTCAGTATTTTAATTTTACAATGTAATTCAGTCTTCAGTAAGAAACCCTGCTAAAGGAAGCTAATGAAAAAGTTATACTAAATCTGTAATACCTGAATTTTCTTAATCCTTTTCAGAAGTCAGTGTAAGAAAACACAACCATTAGAAAGGCAACTGCCAAGACCTGGTTTACCTAAGCATTTGGCAAAAAAAAAAGACCAAAAAGCATATTAATTAACACACAGTATGTTAGAAAACAGAGAATTTCTGTTTATTCCTTTAATATTTAATTCTCCAGTAGCCTTAATTTTTTAGCAGAAGGAGGGGAGGATGAGATATTATTTTTGTGAATCCCCAATCCATGGTGCCCTTCCAACTTAAATATACTCAAAAAATTACATATGGAGTTCTTAGCATTAGAGCTTCTTCTTCTTCTATGAAGTAGAAAAAAGTTAAATTTATAAACAAAAGGAGAATTTCAAATGCATCATTTTAAAACTTCAGCACAACACTCTTACATCTGACAATAGGCTGCAAACGTAAATGCTTCCCAAATATTAAAACCTATCTGCCTGCATACGATTTGGATTTTATACTGGTTCTTTACTACAACTAGTGGAACACCCTTCTCAGTCAAATGAAAAATATTTTGCTCTCCTCACTACTAAGTTTCACACACACACCAGGAGTCCTACAGTCTTTTGCCTCAGAAACCTACAGTGAGAAGAACAGAATAAAAAGCACAGAGAAAATACTAATTTGTTTTCATGGGTTGAATGGCATTTTGCAATTAATCCATGCTTAATCGTGGACCAGCAAAAAATAGGAAGTAGGTACCTACATTCAACTAAATACACACAAGTATAAATTGCTTAACTAAACATTTTCAAGGTTTGGGTTGTTTGTTGTGGGGTTTTTTTAGTTCTATACACTGCTAAGAAGTAGGATACAAAAATATATTAACTAAGTGTACAAAAACATTTCTGAAAATAGATATTCCCTTAAATAAAAATTCTTGACTAGAAATATAAATGATTGTTTGGTATGGAAGATAGAACAAGGCTTCTATTCCTCAGACTTTATTGGAATACCACTCTGGAGCAAACTACCTTTCTAACACTATATGGAGGCAGAACCACTGTGAAGTGGGATTACATTATAAACTCTATGGAACCAATTTGATTTCATAATCTAGTAGTCTCCCTCTAGTCTTAATCTTCCTATGAAATTTAATTTGTTTTCCAACAGCGAATTAAAAGTAATTTCAGTTAGATGCTGTTCCCCATACTGACACAATTCTCACGTCATTTGGTGTCCCTTAACTTCCAGCAACCTTTTTGGTTTGTATATAAAGCTACAACTACAACTAGTTCTGGATGGTTTTTCATAGGAAATGGAACGAGAGCAAGATGCACTAATAGAACAATTACAATAAGGTATTCAAATCAATCTTCTTGGGTATGCACTAATTAACAAAGGCTCCTGCGGGTGATCTTTCAGCAGAGACCCCTCATGCTTCCACTGCTGCTCTTCCATTGCTCCAAACGCTTTTGTAAGAGAACTACGAGAGTAAATGTGACCGTGATCAAGTGACTTTCAGCTAATAGCCTGGACTAAGGAATAAATTCGATAGAAAGCTGTGGACATTCAGATTTCAGTCCTCTAAAGACCCACTTCAGCCTCCAGACCTCTCAGTAAGAACATGACAATACACACAACAAAGCAAGCCATGCTAACTCCAAATGCAGCTTTTATCTCTGATGGGTAAGAAGGCCCAAAGACTCAACAAAATTCTAGAAATTCCCTGCCAGCATTCCACAGGGAGAATGGCCATGACAATAATGAGTTTCAGAGCCAGCTTCTTAAGATTACACACTTGCTGTTAAATACACAAGAAGACTTTTCTGTGGGGAAAAAAAAAAGTCCTAGACTGTAGTAACAATGAATAACTGAGAGAACTGTGATTTTTAAAACTGTGTTTTAAAGAAGTAGAAATATTGTAGAGACAACTTCACACACACAATTAGGTTAGGCAAGTAAGACTTTAAGCCATTTAAAAAATGTGAAAACTTCACCATCTGGGGCTTTAAGCCATGTGCTTTTCCCAGTTCTCTTTTCCAATGGGAACTCACTGTTCCCTGAACTAGCTGAAGTGACAGGAATGAAGAAGTGGGATAAAATCCCAGCATCCTTTCCTCTAGAGCACGATAGAGCACAGGAAACTTTGGAGACACTGCCTCCACCCAGCCTTTCCCACAGCACAAAGTACCAGATGAGAATTACTTTTCTGAAACAGAGCTCTACAAAACCTTCAACACTCAAACCTGCCTGTGGTAATAACATTTGCACAGTGGGTGAAAACACATCAGGTATCACCTTTCACGGCAGGGAATGGAATTTTTGGCCTTGTTTGTGAGTGCTGGGGCTGAAGCGTTCCCATGTACCCTGCTGTGGAATCCCAGCAGATAAGGGACTAATGTACATGTTCCAAATACACACTGGCTGTGGAGACAACCAATGGCTCTCGGTGGTGGCAGACAAGAACTGCGGGGAATAACCAAGGACTGTTGGCCCTGGGACAGACAAGAACTGCTGGGAATAACCAAGGATTGTTGGCTGTGGGAACGAACAAGATGTGGCTGGAGAAGGGGGCCATGCAGAGGCAGGGCAGCGCTTTTCCCTGCTCCAGCTCCTGGAGGTAAACACAGTACAGTGCAAGGATGAGGCCAAGCACTGGGCACGGACTATAGAGAGGGGATCAAGACCACCAAGGATCCCCCAAGCCCTCCAGCCGGTTTCCAATATTTCAGAGAGAAACCTGTCTTCTTGGCAGGGAAAACCTATCCATAGAAAAGTATCCCCAGGCACCCCCAGGACATTTCATCAATTGGACTGAGGCTCACTTTTCCTCTTTTTCTCTTTCAAGTCTGCTTTAATTCACATTTTCTTTTCTCTCTCCCCTTTCACCCTACCCCGGTATCCAAAACCCGCATCCGTGTGCTTACACAGTAGGCCAGAGCCAACATTTCCACACCGGCCGTGTAACACTAATTAAACTTCCCGATTGAAGACCCTCTGCCTTCCGTCGTTCCCCGGGACCACGAGCACTCACGGACCCCGGGTGTGCCCTCCCCTCAGGGCTGCGAGGTCATGCCCGCTGCCCGCGCTGCAGCTGCACCCGCGGCACTGGCCCAAGCCCCTCTGCCCCAGCCCCCGGCCCCCTGCCCGGCCCGAGGGGAGCGCAGCACGCCTGGCCCGCAGCCCCGGCCCCCGCCCCGCTCACACCCGTCACCCTTCACACGTGTGAAGGCCGGGGCTACGGACGGGGCAGCAGCCACCTCACGCCCCCGGGGGTGGGGGTCCCGCCGTGCGCTCACCAGCCCCCGGTCCAGCTCGGCTTGGCCCTTGCCGGCGCCCGTAGGGGCCCGGGCGTACTCGGCGTAGCGCAGGCCTTCGGAGGAGGCCGCAGCGCCCTCCATGATGGCGCGAGGAGGAGCGAACGCTACGGGTGGGCCGGAGGGACAAACAGCGCGGCAGGACGGAGCGCGAAGGGCCACCTCGCGTGCGGCCAAGGCAGGCGCGCCGCAGCCCGGGAGAAGCGGGAACCGGAGCGATAAGGGATAATCAGCGCATGGGATCAGGATGGGCAAAACACTCAGGCCACACGGAAACTATTCCTGCCCATCTTCAGAATACAGGATTTTAGAAAGAGGGGGCGGGGGGGATATATGTGAAGGAAAGAATAAAGCGTAAATAATCTGGGAAAAAAACCCGCTAAAATGCGTTTTAAAATTTACATGCTGGCTTGCACCTCAGTTGATGTCTGTGTATGTTTCACTGTCTTTATACTTCGATTCCCTGCAAAAGCCGCCACTTTAGATTGTAGCTCACCCTTCTGGAAGTGCTCCTCACTTGATGCCTCCCTGAGCAGCAGTTGTCCATCACCTTTTGTCCCACAGCACAATCAGTGAAATGCTCTGCCCTGTGTCCGTACAGCAGTGAAGCTGCTCTTCCCTTGTGCTGCTTTTCCTTCCCTCCTGCCTGGTAGCGCTGGCTATGGAATGGGATCATCTGCGGCTTGCTAAGCGGTGTGCCTGGACAAAAAGAATGACTCTCCCTCCCTCCTATTTCAAACAGTGATTGCTCCTCTGAGCATCTCTTTAGTATCTTTGTAAAGTACCGCAGAGGAGAGCTGACCACATACAGCATTTCATTTACTTCAGAAAGATCCATAAATTTAACTTTCTACTGAACAGAAGTCATTGGAAGTTGCATGATGATCTGTTCCTCAAGAAGTGTATTCATTTTTACTTCTCCATTGGACATATAACATACAATAATGTATGATTGATTCTTTAAACCTTCAGTGGAATTGGATTTCTTAGAAACTTAAAACTTATCTTAGAATCAATAAAAATGTCCCCAGCTAATCTTTTGTTATTCATTTATTTGCATAGAACTGATGGAGAGTAGCATGTTGCTTACTACTTTCTTGATTAGCAAACTCAATTTAAAAAACAATACATTGAAAGTTTTGGAATTTATGGTCTCTCTTCATTAGTTTTCCAAGCTGATCTCTGAGACCCCTTAACAGGACAGATTCTGTTCTCATTAATTCAAAGCTGTTTTGCCCAAATACTACTGTCTCCTGCTCACAGCAGCCAAATTCTTCCTCCTCTGCAAGTATCAAATCCAGAAAAGCATCTGCCCCTGTCAGGTGCTTGATCACCTTTGTAAGGAAATTATAATCGATGAACACAGGAAATATTTTATGTCATTGTAAGGGCCCAAGCAAAATTGGACTCCTAAAGACACTGGGTCTTTGGTCCATACAAATACATCCAGGCACACTCTGAGATGGAGAACAGTGCTCAAAACATCTTTTTCACACCACCAGCCACACCACTGCTGCTGATTCTGAACAGAGAGCTGCAGGAAGCGTATCGATTACACGGAGCAAACCACATAATCAACATGAGGAAAACGTATCTTCTGCCAGGAGTGAAACAGAGTAGTTTGTTTTCCTTGGAAGCCGGGAGGGGAGGAATGAAAGCAGCTGGGTCTGTGGTTATGGTTCTCTCCCAAAGCTCCTCTCAGCGTGGCACAGCTGTGTGCTACTTTATGCACAGGGTGGTGCTGGTGTAGACAATCTGTCCATTACTATTTAATTCAATCCTAAACACTGGTGTGTTCCAGCATATTGTCGCTATTAATGTGTAGCAATGTTGTCCAGATTTGTTATGCCATTGAAGTTAATTGTCTGCATACTTTTCCTATAAATTATTTCCCTAACCAGTCTGTGCTGCAGTGTTTCATGTTGCAGTCAGGATCCATGCTGGAAAGAGTCTCTGTCAGGAATGAAGGAGAATCTAGAAATGGTTAAACCAGGTTAAATATTGTGAAATTGATTAAAAGGATCCTGTGAGTATTTGGGATTTTTACCACTGAGAATTTCCAAAGATCTGTAAATGTAGCACCCGATCAGTGAAATTAGAATGGCTGTGACCAGAGTTTCATCCTAAAGATTAGAAGTTTCTGAGGTCAGGCAGAGAAGAGAGTATAATTGAAAGTTATCAAGGAAATCATGAGGCATATCATATAAAACTGGAAAAGTCAGTACTTGAGCCTTGCTGAATTGTCATGAGCATACAAATGAATGAAGAATAAATCCTCTCAGCCAGGATTAGAAGTTGTAAGAGTTAATTCTCCTACAAGCATTTGTATATTTAATTACCACAACTATAAAAGTTAAAAAAAACCATGAGCTGTGGACTTCTACTAATTTATTTAGGTAATGTATTTGGAAACATAATACAATAAAGAATGTAATGTTCTTTCTAGACACTATAATTGTCTGTATGACACCTTTGGCTGACTAGGTACCACAAGGTAGTATATTATATAAAATCCTAAGCTGGAACTAATCATGGCCTTTAGGAATTCAAAGAGTATAATTATTCCTTGTGGAAGATAGTATATATGCCAAAAAGCTCATGTATCGTTTGTGAATAAGTAAATCTATGCTTTAAAGGCTGTTAAGAAAAAAGATCTATTCAAGAATACAGCAAATACTATTTTAATACTGCCAGACTTCTCAAGGACTTTTTCCTTCTGGACATAGAGCTGGAGTAATAGCTCTTAGACATCTTTGTTTCTGATACCATTTGCGCAGTTTACCACTTAATTTTGCCTTTTCCAATAGATTTTTGCAGGCATTTTTAATTATATAAATCATTCATTTGTAGTCCTGATTGTTTTTATAACATCAGACCTTTAAAACAGCCCTGCTTTATTATTTAGTGTTATTTATATAGATATAGATAGCAATATAGATATGCATAGCATCCTCCAGGCTAAAGAGCTGCTCCTAAAATGTAGCAATAATCTTCAGGCACCAGACCTCAATACAGCAAATTCTGGACCCCAGGTTAATTATATTTTCAATGCCCACTTCCATTTGCTGAAGCAGTATTAATTAAAGGAGAGGTGAACCTGCTGTAATACTGTAGAGAAAGCAAGGGTCAATTTTCTTTTAGAGGGTGGAAGATGATACTTTTTGACAGGTACCGTCAATTTCAGCTTTTTGCAATAAAATGGGAAGTGTGTGCAGCATTTTACATCTCCTAAATAGATTACCCAACACATCCACACACACGTACTTGTCAAAGCTAACGGCATTCTTTCTGCTGAACCTGACAAATTCCAGTCCTCAATCTAAACAAGAATAAATCTTAACCAAATGTTGACATTTTACCCTCCTCTTGGGGCTCCTCTCCAGAGATCATAGAAAATTCTCTTCTCCAGCATCTTCAGCTGTAACAATTAGTTCTATCAACCCTGCAGAAAGCAATCAACCTAATTGTAGAGGAAAGTAGAGTACTCAGCCAGAAAAAACATTGGTAAAGTAAACTGCACCTCTAAAAATTCAATTCTTATTTTGCCATCATGGTATAACAACTAAATAAGCATTTCTAATTATAGATATTCCTCTGGGGACATTTGCCATCATTTGCCATTGCTCTAAAACATAGAGATATGTTCCCAATTATCAATTACTTAATATGCTCTGTAGTATATTCAGCTGTGTGTCTTACCTACTTAGCTAAAATATCCAGGGAAAAAAGCTTTGTATGTGAACCATTGAGCATCATATTCAGCTGCAGGACTAAGTGTTTTAATGTGGATTACAAAGGAAGAAACATTTCTCCAGCAATCAAGGACTTCTGATACCATTTCCTGGCTTCTGAGCAAAATAGAAAGTGGGTGGTATAAATGCTCACCTGGCTGTCCTTTCAAAGGTCTCCTTCATTTTAATGTTTTTCTTCAGGCTTTAGGCTTCTAGTATTCTTGGATTAAATAAAAAATCTTAGTTTTTAATGAAATGTGTCTGTGGTTGTGGAAAAAAAAAAAAAAAAAAAGCCTTAAAAATTCAAAACCTTAAAATGCCGTGAGCCAACAGTAAAATAATGAAGAACGAACAGTTGTCTTCAGGCAAGGAAAGATAGGGAACATTACATTGTTTAAATTTTATGGGGGTTTTAATACTATTTCTTTCATAGAATAGAGTTTTATCCTATCTAACATTCCCAAAGAAATGATGACTTGGCTGACCCAGATCCCTCATAGTGAGAAAAGGTCTTTGATACCTCTCATTTTTGGTATAGTTCATGATGCTGCAGAGTTGGAAATAAAGGTTCAGTACAAAATGTTCCTCCAGAGAAGTTATTTTGTTTTATTATTGCAATTTCATGAGAAACACAGGTGAGGGAGGGAATATGACGATTCTTAATATTTCACATGTCCACTGAGAAATTTTCTCAGAGCAAAGAAAGATCATTTTCTGTCTTTCTGTCTCCCAAAAAATAAAATTAAAAAAAACTGGTTTTAATAGCTGGAGGCAACAGAGCTTTACAGACAAAAAAGCTTTACTTTGACAAACGGATTTTCTCACTCCTTTTCCTATTTTCTCCCCTATCCTACTGGTGGGAGGGAAGGAGCCACCAACTGTGTGAGTGCTCACTTGATAGCAAGGGCCAATGCATTGCAGCCTCAGATCCAGTTAGGGATGTGCAGCAACTATAAATATAGCCCCTAGGTAGAACTGGCAGTCAGTATTTGGTGGGTCTAGAAAAATACAAGCACTGAATTAAAATCCTTATGTAGGATTTGAGAAGGTTGAGATTTGGTGGTGTTCCAGGAGACTGAATGCATTGGCATTCTGATGTTTTAGAATCTGTGTAACATCTATGACACTAAATAAAACAGGGCTGGAGGCTGATCCTTTTTCCTAAACACAGCTAGTACAGACTCATACATGTGCTGCCCAAGACTAGGCTAGAAGTAGCTAAGGGGCTGGGTGGATCCTAGTGGAGGCAATATGCATGTCCTTACCAAACTCCAAGCATCCTGAGAGCCTTAGGTGGTACTGCCATGATGCTGGAACTTGATTATTATTCTGGGGATATTTCAGCTCAATGCATCTGAAGCAGTGTAAGAGCTGGGTTGCAGCCTGTGAAATGTTGTGTTTGAGCAGCATGAAACTGAAGGGCTGATGAATGATAAACTGGAGTATCACACAGAGGCTGTGGGGTGAGTCTGAGATTGCTGGGATAGTGATGAAGAGATGTTTGGGGTGGACAAGGTAAATCTGGTGCACTAGTCAGTATTGACTTTCTGGGGTTTATGTTTGGCATGAACCATCCTTAGAGCCAGACCTGGATGTTGTCCTGGATAGAGTTGGTTTGCATTGTCCACAACAGAGCTATGAAATAAATGAGCATGGAAGCAACAAAAGTGATCAAGCTTCTCGCACTTGGGTTCATTTCACATCCCTCTTTTTTCAGCAATATAGATATAAATATTTAGATTCTACAGTTACTGTTTTCAGCCAAAAGTTTCTAAATTTCAACAGGAAAATGACACTAGATCTGAATTTTACATAACATTATAGGATTGAAGACACAGCAGCAGTGGCCACATTAATTATAATCAATTTTTGTAATTAAATATGGGTTATTAAGACATCAATCTGCGTGGATAAGAACACTCCAGATGTCAAAGCTGGATTTTTACCAGATAGGGTGTCTGTAGGCACAACTGTTATCCCACAAATCTTTGCAGTCCTCAGACATTATTTTGGCTATAATTTCTGTGCTACTTCTAGTGCTCCTGCATCTCCTATATCAACCCTCCAGTTCTATGGAAGGGAGTAAGCTTTGTGCTTGCTTTCGTTTGCCATCACCTTCTACATTAAATAGATATATATATATTTGTGAAGGGAAGTGGTGCAAGGGACCATGCACCAGTTCATCCCTTTACAACACACTGCCTTTGCACTCCAAAGTCTGCAGAATGATTTGTGTACAAATGAAGATTATCTCTGCTGCAGAGCATGTTAGGAGGGACGGGGGGAGCAGAGACCATTGGTGCTGCCTTCTTGGGGCAGCCCTAGGAGATGGGTCTCTGTGGATATGGAAACTCTGGGAGGTGAGCTGCTGGTGGCAGGGTCCCAAGGAGCACTACAACCACCAGGCAGCCTGTGGCTTTCCATATGGCATTTTCCTTTACTCCTTCCCCTGCATGTGTGGAGAGTGCTGTGAGACCTAGGTGGTCCAGGCAGTCAGGAAACCTGGCCAGCAGTGTGTTTCTAGTGTAGCTTGCCCAGCTGAGGACAGAGTGATGAGATCTGCATGAGTGGAGCTGGACCTCCTTAGTTCTGCTGCATTAACCTGGAGTAGCATTGATAGTGCTTTTTTGCTTGGGTTAGAAGTTGACAAACATCTTTTATTTACTAATGATATTTAAAATGTTGCTGGTGATCTCCAGCCTTGCAGATCCCATAGATACACCACCACTGGTTAGATGTGATCACTCAAACAATCTCCATTTTCAGTAAGTATTTGTCCTCTATTCAGGTAGAATTAGGAAAGTCAAAGTAGTTTTCTGATTGAACAGAATTGAAAAGCCAAATCAGAATTTTTCAGGACCATTGCCTTAAGTTTTATCTGAAGGTTAGGTTTTAGCTTCTCTTTCATCTTTCCTTGTACACTCATGTGATATAGAAACCAAAAACCCCCTTGTGAGAGACTGGACTATGACTCAAAGTAATTGCCCATTTGTGAAGGCACCAGGTGCTTTGCTGAGACCAGGTTTGCAACTCACCAAGAATGAGATGAGATTTTGGGTGCGTAGTGACAAACCTCAGGCCTGCAAAACACGGAAGGGGTGAACTTATAACTGCCAGAGACTACAAGCTGGGCTTTGAGGCTGATAAGAGGCAGATCTTGTGGAAACAGGGTGGTGCTTTCCACCATGCCAAATTGCCTGCTCTTACACACACCCCCTGCAGGCTGATCAAGACCTTCAATCATCACTTCAACCAACAGCAACACTCAAGTCTCATTGTAAATCAAGGGGTGGTCGTTATGCATCTTCCTATTCTTATCCTTTCTTTCTCCTTCTTCAATTCTTTCCCCTTGCACATTTTAAGTGATATCTTTATGCTTGCATATTGGCATATTGCTATAGATAATAATAAACAAAATGGCTATATAGCTACTTTCCATTGCAACCAAACTGTTCATATATATATATACACACACACACACATATTTGCAAACACTGGTCATTCAGTGTTTTTTCACTCTAATCTGCCTCAAGAACTTTATTAACAAGAACCTGCATTACTTCCACATTCAAGGGTAGGTAATAGCACCCCCAAGAGTTATTCCCTCTGTCATAGGGAAGCGCTGGGTTAAAAAAATGTCACAAATAGATCAGAAATATATGTCAGAAATTATCAGAAAAATGTCAGATCTCCCCATGCTTCTGCACAAACTGTTGTCACCTGGTTTATTGGTGCAGATCAGCTTTGCTGTCACCCTGTGACCTCTGTCTGCCTGGACACTGTGATTGAGATGATGAAACTTGAGCTTCAGCTGGTGGATGCCTCAGAAACTAGAACATGTGTTGGCATGCCTGCCAGCCCAAAGTTCAGGAAGGGGAGGAGTTTAGCAGGAATTGAAACTGATTTCTGGCACCTCCAAAATTTGAGTGTTCCCCTAGCTATAGCAGCAATACTGGTTTCTGCCAAGGCAAGGTACTTGCAAAACCATGTCTGAGGCTGGAGGATGGAAGGAAGGCAGCAGGTACAGGACAGCTACTGCCTTCAATATGCCATCTTCCTCTCCGGGTAACCCTCATGGCAACAAGGAAACAGAGAAGGGTGAAAACACCCAGAAGCTGGCAGCGCCTGAAGAGAAACAAGGAGGCCAAGCATCAGCGCACCAACAACAGCAAAAGCAATAGTAAGTAACAAGGAGCCTGACTGAGATTACCAATGTAGATTACTACCTGCACTGGGTGCCTGTTCTCCAGTTTACTCGAGGTGTACACTGTTAAAGGTGAAAACATTTTACAGAGAGCCTGAATGTGGCTGGGCATACAGGCAGCATGCTGCCATCTCCTTGGAGCTTCCTACATGGGACCTAAGTTGTTCTGGAAGGCTTCTTGACAGCATAGCTTACACCCTGTGCCATAGCAGTGGCCAGTTCTGTACCTTGGATACTGGCATACGTGGTGTCTGTCTTTTTTCAAAGTGAAATTTCAAATCTGGTTCTAGCTCCCTGTTTTCTGTGCCTCCTAATATTTCATCCTGGAAAGTCTAAAAATACTTACTTTGGCTTCAGAGATGGATATAGGCTGCATTCCAACACTGCTCTGAATGCAGTCAAGGACACAGAACAGCTTCCAGGAACTTCATGCTCACAAAACTAAAACTAAAGCTTCAGCATTTGCTGCTTTATTGGAATCTCTGCTTAGTCCCTCTCTTGCTTTCCACTGACAATCCTGAGAAAACTTATATAAGCTCTGTCTTGCAGATATAATGCAGAATAGAAACGGAAAGCTCTGTGTTTGCATTTTATGCATGTATGTTTAATGTAAATATACTTAGATGACCATAGGCAAGTGTTGATTCCTTTTCACCATATGTGCTTTTTCTGAGTTCTTATAACAGTGCATAATGCTAAGATTATTACTGCTTTGCGCTGGTTTTGCTTAGCTTGCTTCTTTTTCTTCCGTCTTTCAAAGGGCAGCTGGCAAAACTGCAAACTCTTTCAGTTTCCTTTCCCTTCCTTCTGGGTGAAGAAGGTGGAGCCACCTCTGGAGGAGGTGGCAGGCAGCTGATGGTGAGCAGAGATCAGCAGCTTTCCACTGAATCCCATGAATGCTTGCCTATTGGGTAGTCAAGATACAGGGACTATTAAAAGCTGAGTCTCTTTAAAATCCATCAGCGCTTTAATGATTGACTTTCAGGAGAGCAAGCAACAATTCTTTAGTTGTCTGTTTATTTTCTGCCACTTCCAAATATGAAAAATTCTCTATCTTGCCTGCTCTCACAGTGCCACATATCCACAGTAGAGCAAGGACAGCCCCAGTTTGTTTATGTAGCTGTAACGTGTGCATTTTGTTGCTGTTTGGGTTGTTTTTCAGGGGGAAGACGGGGCAGCAGGGCCAGTGGGAGCTTTCCCATTGGCATGACCATGTTTACCCAGTTTGTCTGGCATACAAACTCCCTGGTAAAGGTTAAGTGAATAATTAATCAATTGGTTTGCCAAAGCTCCCTGCAGAATTTAAGGCCAGAGCACATATAATCACACAAATCCCTGTTCCCTCTTTCATCTTACATGATTCTTGCAGACATAAAACTGTTGTGCATCCTCTGCAAAGACTGAGCACTATTTTCTGCTGTGTGAAAATATTCTCTCTGTGTCTTCATAAAGTACTAACAAAGAATTAATTCCTAAATCTCAGATGTACAAATTAAACTCTGCATTAGTATTCAGTTAATGAGAAGAGGGATGAAGGAAAGGCAGTTTGGAATAGAAACCATGTAATATGAGTGGGAAACTAATAGTCTAATAAAAAAAATGAAGTGAATTAGAGGGGGGTTTGCATCCTTCCCTTTAGAAAGGGGATGCTACCTGGCAGTTTGAATGGGATGAAGCCACTTAAACTGCAGTTTCCTTAACTAATACAGATTAAAGGAGAAAATAGCATCTGAAATACTGAAACAGAACAGTAGGGATCTTTATTCTTAAAGGGAAAAAAAAAGGTTTCATTAATTATTACTTCATTTTTCTCAACCTACATTTGAAGAATGATTTCAGATTAAAATATCATTTTACTGCTGATAAAGCTGACTCAGCTTTTTAGCCAGCGACATCTTTTAATATGACCTTTAAAACTAAAATATTGGAACACCCTCAGGTTCCGGTTTTCAGGTTCTGGGATAACAAGAGCAGCTGGAAAGCTGCAGTTACAGGGTGACAGTAGGAGAAAAAAAGCTCAGACTAACATTACTAAAGGATTTCTGGAATATGCATAGCAGAGGGAACATGAGAGGCCCAAACAGGATACCTCTGTGCCAAGTAGTGTCTCTATTCCAGCTTCTGCTTGCTATTTTTTGAAAACAGACAGGGGTATAGTTCTGCTGCCAGCAAAGCAGTAGTTGGAGTCTCTTTTGAAGGCTCTGTGTGAATTGTTTCAATGCAAACTCTCTGTCTCAGGCTGTGAGAAAAAATTGGAAAATTTGGGAAAACATCTCAGGAACATCTCTGGGTCATATTAGGAGATCTTTTGTTTAGATTGGACACAGGAAATATGTGTGGGATGTAGCATGTTGCAGTCCTGTTCAGCACTAAATATTCAAACCAGACTATTAAAAATACAAGGTGGGCAGCTGGTATTAGAGTTTAGATAGTTTTGGTTTGGAAAAGCCCTTATATGATATGTCAAGGGCGAGAAGTGACAATAAAATGGTCCTAATTAAGAAAAGTGCTTGTTCAAATGCAAAATTGAAGTCACACTTTGTACATCCCCACCCAGTTATACATAGAATGTGGTTTCAGGCCATGGGAAAAAAGTCACCAGGATGACAAGACCTTGAAACTGCTTATAATAATAAGCTTGCATTTAAGTGGCTTCACTTTGTCTGCTAAGTGCCATGAAATTAACTTGTAGAAAGGAAATTCCCAAATTGCCCCTGTTCATACCTATTCAGAAACAAAAGTCAGTACAGAAGAAAGGTGGAGGAAAGTGGGGAAATTAGAGGGTGAACTATAGCTAGTGCCTGAAAAAGAAACTGCTGCCCCCATTCAGCAGTCTGCCTTTAGCACCTTTAAAGCTGCCAAGAATAATATTGGTTCTGGTAAAATCCATTAAAAACTGAAATTCAAAATAATAAAGCCTGAAGATACACTGCTGCACAGCTGGTAAGAGTCCCTCATCATTTTGTTTGAAAGGAGAGCAGACTTGCTAGAATGCTTGACTCAGAAATTGTATTCTTTGATACTGGAGCCAAATCTATCAGAGGTTTCTTTCCTTTCTTTTCCAATCTTAATCCTGAATTTAAAAAAACCAAAGCAACAAAAACCAAACCAAAATACCCATGGTGTTATAAGACCTCTCATCCTATTGCTGCCAGGCTATACTTAGTAGTTCTTTCATGAACTGAAGTTTCCTTAAAAAAAAACAATAGTTAGTCTATTTTCTGGTTTGAAAGCAAAACCAGTGAGAGACTCCAAGTCAGAAATGCAACTTTTTAGGAAAAGGAAAAAGAAAACAAACAAACAAACAAAATATATGCAATAATACAAAAGAAAAACCACTGACAGTCAGAATACAACCTGACACCCTGTTGGTCAGGGTGTTGGTCGCAGTCCAGTTGGATTGGTGGCTGCAGTCCTCCTGGAGTAGTAAATGCAGTTCTGTTGGAGCAGTGATCCTGTAGAAAGGGCATACTCTTCCTCTGAAGATTTAGTAGAAAAGGTTTGTCCTGTCCCAACCCCAGATGATATCCAGGTGGGGATGCTTAGCTCCTCCCCCTGGGCGGGGCATCTCACAATGAGCTGATGTCATTCTGTGAGTCATGTGGTGGGGCCCTTAAAGAGAAATGGCTGCTGGAGGGAGTGATCTCTGAGTCATGCAGCAAGGCATTAATGGGCCCATCAACAGGAGATGAGGAAAAACAATGCCCCTCTTGTTTTCAGCAGCTCTAGAGGATGGGAATAGAATACATCTTTATATTGTAACCTAGGACAGTCTACAAAACCGTTGGCGAATTTTTAGCAAAATACTTGTTTTGCCCACTGCCAGGCTAATGGTGGGAGTGCAAGACAGGTAATTTGAATTACAGAAACTCTGTTCAGACTTTTGTTCTCCACTTACTGCACAGGAGAAGTCCTGCAACTCTCTGTCTTTCAGGCTGATGTACTAATGTTTACAGCCCAGTGGAGCGCTTCAGAGATGCCCAGCTTTGCCATGGTCAGTAGCCAGCCTTTTCTCCAGGCACAGGATTGGTGGCAGGGTCTCTGTAAGACAATAACTATACTGTCAGTCTGGATGGGGCGGTTGCTGTGCCAAATAATGTTTGGGGCAGGGAAGGAAGTCTTTCCATATTCTGTATTAGAAGGCTTTTTTGGAAGAGCTTGCTTTGTACAAGCTCTGATGTGTTCTCATGATGCATAGCTTGATGAGGACCTGTGGCAAAGTGATGAATAAGGAATGTATGGGAGGATGTTTTATTTGGTCAGGGGCAATGACAGGACAAATTCTCTGATACAGAGATAGCGGAGGAGGAAATACGTTGTTGAAAAGAGAAGAGTCAGGGAAGCAGAGATGAACATGGCACTAGCTCAAATCTCAGTGTTCATGTGGTACAGCATGTGACCTGCTGAGCTCTGCAGGCATGCTGGCAAGCCTGACATGCAGCACATGCACAGCCCTGCAGGGGAGAGCTCAGCTCAGCACTAGGTGCTGCCAAGCCCAGTGGCTGGCCTGCCCACGTATGATGCTCTGTGCTCCTCAAGGCCAGGGATTACCAGGCGATCCAGCTGGCTCTGACATGCTCCCTACATACCTACATCCCTCTCCCTACATCCCTGATGCTGTGCTACACTGGGGGAACTGAGCTGCTCTAGCACATGGGGATGGCACGATCATAGCCATGTCTGACTTTTCTAGACTTTGCTGGGTCTGCTGCTGATCTACAGCCCTGCCACAGTGAGCTCTGCCCCTTTGGTGTTATCTGACTAATGGCATGTTAGTGTTTCCAGAGGAGAGAAAGCTGTGCTGTGAGCCAAGTTTGGGCTGAGAGCTACCCCTTGGCTTCCTGATTTGAACCGTCAGGGTGGCAATTGCCTTGGATCTTCAGAAGTTGGTTGAGATTGTCCAAAACAGAGTGTGACTGAAGCACCTGCTCTTCTTTCTGATGTGCTAAGACCACAACAAACTGCTGAGTCTGAGCCTCATCTGAACTGTTGGAAATTCAGTTCCAAGTTTCAGTTTTAGTCTTTTGACTAAATTTTAACTTCAGGAATTTCTCTACAAGCATGTGGGTAAAAGCAGAACCTCAAGTCTGTTTCTTTCCTGCAGATTTCTGACTCTTACTTTCTCCTGGGCTGCTCTCTGCTTCCCTCTCCGTTCTCACTCTTCCCCCTTGCAAGTTCACTTCTTCAGGATCTAACTCTTTGCTTTCATTCTCACAATGCCAAAAATGTTGTCTGTTCTTAATGAAAGGGACCAGATACAGAAGTGAGTTACCCTGGTTTAATAATCTTCCAGACATCTTTTGAACTGTGTTAATTAAGTGCATTCCTGGCCTGTGGCAAACACAGGACAAAATCTATGGAGGTAGATTTTTCGTGATGAACATTTCCTGCTAATGTAATGAATTTTCTGCCTCTTGTGTTAAAAGCACATGTGCAGTGAGGATAAATCAGACAGTCTGTAATGCTAAGCCCCAGTAAATCACTTTTGTCTCTGAGCTGCAAACTGGTAAGATGATGCCACTGATAAAGATGAAAAGCCAGAGCCCCAGGCCTGCAAGTAAGGTTTGTATACTCTCCCAGAGATCTGCTTATGGCACTGCTGGGACACAGAGCATATTGCTCAGCTGAGGTCTAGAATTGTGGCTGTCAATTATCATTAGCATCTGGCTGTGTGTGCATTGCAAAATAGGGATACCTACAGGACAGTTATCTGCTTGCTGAGATTTGGCATCTTGTAGCCCTTTAATTTGGCAGCTTCTGTGCTGCTCAGCAGCATGTGGCTGCTCCATCAGGCATGGGAGCTTTGGTGAAAACAATACTTTGTGGTGGTGTGGACTTGACAGCTCTTAAAACAATTCCTGATAAATGAATGCAAAGTTCAGCTTAGTGTATCTTTGAAGGAAATTCAAGAGCTGGCTTTGGCAGTCTGATCTCTTTTAAATTCAGTCTTAACATACTATCTAATGCAGTATCTCACTCCTCTGACTGAATCTGCCCATGCCTCCTTCCCTTTAGTAATTTTTGTTGCTCTCCAGCTTCATTCTCCTTAGTTTCTGTCTGTTATGCAGAGTACTCTGCCCAGCAGAGCAAGATATTTGGCTTTCAGCTCTGTGACATTCATGTTCCAATGCACACACGGTATAAAACACAGGGGAATTGGATACAGTTTATAACACCCATTCCTTTTCTAACTCTTTAAACTATTTCACACTTCATTTGAATATCTCTCCTGTGGTAGATGGCTGGAGTGGACCTGAGGAAAAACTGAAGAGCACAGCTCTGCAAAACCTATTACCAGTGAGCAGCAGTCCTCATGGGTTTTTTCAATTTTAGAAATAAACTATTTTATACAAACCTGAAAGAAAGTAGAACAAAAGTTGCTATCATCAATGCCTTTAAAACACTGAAGAGGTGTCCTTGAGCTAGTTAGAAGAGTAGACTTACACATATGATTCAAAATTTAAGTTTTTAGACATGGTGTTACTGATCACTCAAAGTGTAAACTATCATTAGAGACTATATACGAAGTTATTGCATATTTCTCCTGACTGAAATGTTTTATATCTCTCTCTGTATGTGCTGGTTTTGGCTGGAGTAGAGCTTATTTTCTTCATAGTAGCTGCTGTGGGTCTATGGTTTGGATTTGTGGCCAAAAGTGTGTTGGTAACACAGAGACGTTTTGTTATTGCTGGGCAGGGCTGACACTGAGTCAGGGCCTTTTCTGCCTCCCACTCCACCAGAGAGAAGGCTGGGGTGCACAGGGAGTTGTGAGAGCTGTGGGACAGCTGACCCCAGCTGGCAGAGGTGTATCCCATAACATATGGCATCAGGCTCAGCATACATAGTTGGGGGAAGGAGAAGGAGAGATGTACAAAGCGATGGAGTTTGCCTTCCCAAATCACTGTTACATGTGGTGGAGCCGTGCTTTCCTGGGGATGGCTGAACACCTGCCTGACCATGGGAAGTGGTGAATCCATTCCTGCTTTGCTTGTGTGTGCAGCTTTTGCTTTACCTGTTAAACTGACTTTATCTCAACCCATGAGTTTTCTCACTTTAACCCTTCCAATTCTCCATCCCATGCCATGGAGGGGCCAAGTGAGCGAGCAGCCATGTGGTGCCTAGTTACTGACTGGGGTTAAACCACAATGATATATAGACATTTAGAATCCCACAACTGTGGTATGTGTATCTGCTTGAAAAATCATAGGAGGTTCCTTTTTTTAAATTTCAATATAGAAACATTCTCTTATTGGGTTACAACTTTCTTACTCTCATTAATATCTGTTCAGTCTGTGTAATGAGTCAATACATTCTATTTTCTGCAGAGAAAATAAAACAAAAAACACTCATCAAGATTAATATGATCCATAAAAGCTGAAGATGATTTGTCTTTTTTGAAGAGCTATAACTGGGGTAAGATGTTCTTTCTCCCCCTTCCAGTGACTTCTGTATTTGTATTTATAAAACAACTCTACCTCAAAGATAGGCTTAAGTCTTATAACAATTAGAATCATTATTAGGGAAACCGTAAATTTAAATTCTTTATAATCTTTTCTGTCGGTGGATTTTGAAGCACTTCATAAAGTGTGCTTTGGTATAAAGCACAAAATTCTGCAGACCACTGATAGCTTCAAATCTTCACATTTCCTTAATTGCTCCCCAGGTAAGTAGGATAATTTGCTCCAGACTTATGGCTACTGTGGCAACCCAGAAACTGACTGGAATATTAAATTGACAGGCTGTAGCAGGTTTTATAGGCTTAACTGGATCAGAGGTTTTGCCTGAACAAAGAAATAACATAAAATATCCTGCAAACTGGATAAAAACATAAGGTGGAAGCTGGTGGTGGGTTTTTGCATTTACTTTCTTTCCTTCAAAAAGAGAATCTCAAGAAAATAAGGAAAATTAGGTGCAGATTTTAGAACTGGTAGGGCACGTAGAGTTTCTCAGGCAACAGCTCATTTGGCTTCCTTTCTTGTAGGGTTAAAAGGCAAGGTTCCTTGCCTTTTAACCCTACAAGAAATCCTGACTTTCACCCCTCACACAGGAAATTTACCATGTACTTATTCCTCCTTCTCCCTGATCAAAGAATCATGGAATGATTCTTTAAGAGACCTTAAAGGTCATCTAATTCCAACACCCTGCTGTGGGCAGGAATCCTTCCACTAGAACAGGCTGTTCAGAGCCCCATCCAGCCTGGTCTTAAACATCTTAAGGACAGGGAATCCACAACATCTCTGGGCAATTTGTGCCAGTGCCTCAAGTTCACCCTGCCAGTAAAGAATTTCTTCCTAGTATCTAACCTGAACCTGTCCTCCTTCAGCTTAAGGCCATTCCTGATCCCAATACCCAAACCCACACTCTGGCATTTCTTTCCAGAGACCAAGGTGAATACTATGAACTTAGATAAACTCAATAATGCTCCCCTCTGCTTTTTTTTCCCACTTATTATTTCTAATAATAAGTAAAACAAAGCATTAGATAAAAGAGAAAGAAAAGTTGGTGTCCTGTTCTCCCCTTCTCTCCCCCACTGAAGATTTGGCATCCTCACTTTCTTTGCCTTTATTTCAATAAGATGGAAATGAATTTTGTTTTCAAATAAACACTGTTTTAAACACAACAACTCTTAATCTGCTCTCTGGAAAACAGATGGTAAATGTACTGTCGCCTCCACCTCTTTGGTAAGCTGATTGATCTTTGCTGAATTTCATGTGCAGTCCTTCTGAGGTGCTGAAGATGAGGCCATGGTCAGGTACCAGAAGAGTGGCCCCCACCTGGCTTCCTGGGGTGTGAGCCTTCCAGCCAAAAAGCAGAAGCAGATGAAGGAAATGATTAATGGCAAAAGAGCTAGATTTGATACCGTGATTTCTCATACATGTCCAGAGAAGCCAAGGTCTTTTTTAAAAAAATTGATTATAACTTAAAACAAATCAACCAGACAAATGCTGTTTGAAGTCATCAAAGTATATGGTATAAAAACTCTTCTGCCCTCTAGTGCTGTGAAGCAGCATGGTATCTAGAAGCACTGATCAGTTTTTGGGAGAGGAAGATATGTAGCATTGCAACATACAATTTCAGCCACTTTTATCACCGCCAAAGGGAAAGGAGGGGAGTTTAAAAGGTACTTAATAATTTTTGTGTATGAACTTGAGAGAAATATGATCTTAATATCTGAAACAAAAACAAAAGCTATAAAAAATATATCTTGAAACAGATACCTTGTGTAACAGCTTGTTAAAGGCACTTTGGGATAAATTGGAAGTGCTACCACTCAATCAAATAGAGAAAATCTGAAACAACATCATTGATTGGGAGTGTTATGCTATAAGTGAGATGTGTTGTCAAAGCTTCTTTTAAGTAATGTTTGCAGTTGTGTGGTGAGTGTCACTGGGGCTTTGCTGCCCTCTTCACTCCAGCCTTGGAGGGTCTGGGGTTCAGTGGAGATGTGCAGAACAGTCTCACTGTCTCGGGGGCACCATAGTATGCTGGCAGAAAGGGAAAAGATCATATTAAATGGCACCATTAAAGCTCACGGCTCTATCTTTACTAGTTTAATCTTATAAATTAATCCACATCCTCCTAGAATAAGTCTTCAAAGAGAAAGAGGTAATTGGATATAAATACTCTCTTACCAAATCCTGAATTACAGTGATACGGTAGCAGGCAGCTTTGGGCACTTTGATCTCTTTCCTTGATTTTCATTCCCCTTTTAAGCCTTAGTCTTGGGCCTTACTGTTTAATTACTTTTCCATTGCAAACTTCTCTCTCTGCTTGCTAGTTTGTCCTCTAGCCACTCCCTGTGGCCCCTCCTGAAGAGGCTCAGCCTTCGCCCCCTAATTATTCTTTGCTAGCTGTTCTTCTCCTTGTGCTTTTCCTGCAATGAAGCCAGATGAAATATTTGTGCCCACACATGCATATATAACCCTGCCAAGACTCTGATGTGTGGGGCCAACTTCTGCTTAGTGCATTTCTGGTAAATCTGCACCCCCATAGCACAGCTTCTGATAAGTGGGAGCCGTGTAAACTCCTACTCACACAATACACAATGGAGATAAAGCCCTTTGTCTTCTCCAAGTGGAACTGACAAGTTTTCATCACTCTTTTGATCACCTCGAGTCTCTTAATACACTCTGAACCCTGGCTTGCCTCTTTGCTGTCACATTAGATTGATAGCTCCTTGAGACAGCAACTGCATTTTGAATTAAGTCTGGCAAAACAGGCCCCTTGTCCTGATTCAGTGAGTTGCACCTTAGGTGTAACAGCAAGATGGATATGCCCAAGGAATTCCTGGTGCCTGAAAATGAAAGGCTGGCAAGGAAACTGAGGCTCAGGCTGAGAGTAAGTCACCTGGGTCCATCACAAACAGTGTGACTTTGCACACCCCTTGGACAACTTTCGGGCAGACTGCTTAAAGTCCTCAAGGCGCTTGGTGTCCACAAGGTAAGGGGTGGGACTGCCAGCACCAGTGTTCTTCCCCGCAGACAGTGCTCTTCCACATGGAACATTGTGATGCAAGGACGTGATTTGACTTGAAAGGCATAAGATTTGAGGTCAGCAGTCTGGATTAAGACTTGAAAAAGAACAGCAAAGGCTATGCTAAAAATTCCTGAAAATATTATCCTTGGTATCTGCTGCCAATTACAAATATAACAAGAACTCCTTGGAGTACTTACCAAAAATTCCTAAAGAGCTGAATCAGAATAAATACTAGTTTTTCTATGAAGTTGTTCGCTACAACAGCAGAAAACTGGTGATGAAGGAACACATTCTAGTTCTGATTTTGTGTGAACAGGAAAAATAAGAGTGTATTCTTTTATTTTAGTGTTGGCCCATATGTCTTGGTAACTCCAAATGAAACCAGAAGAAAACAGTTGCAGCAAAGTAAGTTGAGTTGTCTAATATCATAATACACACACTTGAATAACTTCAGGATTTTAGCATTTTATTGCTCTTGCAATTTTTATCCTCATTTTTGCAATGCTTTTATATGTACAGATATAACAGTAATGCCAATGCTATGAGCATTCTCCATGATGATGTAGCTTTTCTTAAGAGTGACTCATCATCTGGCTTTACTTCATGCAGAATAAATCTTGTCGGAAGGGTTTTGGTAATTTCAGTGCAGGAGTTGTTCAAGATGACTTCTGAAAAACTATGCTGGAATTAGCTCTATCCAACTTTTATAGGATTGAATTCATATTGGGGAACCTTGAACAGTCTCAAGGTTAAGAGGAGGAAGAACAAAAATATAAATAAGAAATATTTTTGAAAATACTCCCATGTGGAAACAAAAGCAACTGCAAACACTGTTGGTTCTTGAACATGCATTTGAGTGTAGGTGGCTTTTCTACTGAAACTGATGAAAGTAATTTTAAGTGGAAAGTGTTTGTGGATAGATGTTCACTTTTGCTTAGCTTTGAGTCTTGCTTGTGAAAGTAGCTAAGCAGGAGCACCCCGAATCTCTACCAGAAAGATCAGGCATATGTTGAAGTCTTTTATTGGCAAAGTTACAGCCAGAGTCAGATGTGAAATAAATTCTGTATACAGTGGTGACTGGGCACAGCAGTTCTACGCACCTGGGCATTGATTTATGCAAGACATGAAAGCTGAAGGAGTGTGAGTCAGCACTTCTCACATCTTGAATCCTTGAGGAAACAGTGCAATCAAATCCTTTCTTCTCAAACATTGTGAATTTGGCTGAAATGCTTTACCAGCAGGCTGGTGTGGCTGGGTTTCCTTTGGATGCAAGAAAGAAAATGGACTTATCATGAACCAAACTGTATCTTTTTGAAGGAAGAATAGCAGCGTATCATCTTAGATCTGACTATGATGTTAAAAGCAAAGGTGCTGCTGCTCTAATTAAGATCTGTTTGCACTTTGTGGTGCCACTGTGGAAGGTCTGAAGCATGTCAAGTATTTCTGTCTTGGACGCTGGCAGAAATAGGACCTCACTGGATACAGTCTCTACTTAAATGCTTGTTTTAAAGGTGAAATAAAAAGCTGTTCTCTGTCTTTTGGGTCTCTTTAGAGGTTTACCCAAACACTGGCTTTATCCTCTTAGAGGAGGCCTGGTGTTAGCCTCCAATAGCCATAGCCAGCCATTAGGATGCACATAACTGTAAGAGTGAAATAAGCTTCTAGAGCAACTGAAGTGCTAGTGTAAAACACAGCTCCTCTTTCCACAGGCTTTGTTGGCCTTGCTATTTTAAGGAATTGTTATGCTTTTCTCTCTGTCAGTCGACAAAGAGAGAAGTTAAATCAGCCATCCTGGAGCATATGGCTGCACCCCGGCTGTATTGACTTGCACTGACTATGCTGGGAGCTTGCTGCCCATCTCACATGGGTACCTATGTTGAAGTGTCTTAATTTGAAGCTGATTCATGCATTCCTCCTGTTTTTATTTAGGGAGCATGTGGTTGGGAGGGAAAATTACTTTTCTTTTCCCTGCTGGGGAGCATTACACCACAAGGATTTCCCTCTATGCAGTAATAACATCTTCATCGTAACAACTTCTGCTTTACCTGAAGGAATAAATACTGTGGCACTTACCTATAGGTTCCCAGAAGTTAAAAAGCAGTCTATTAGCAGTCTCCTAGCTGGTTTTGGCTTTACTTTTGGGGTTGAGTCCTAGGGTTGCTCACCATTACAGTCTCAAGTTAGGAAAAATGTTTGCTTATTAGCTAATTATTGCAGTGACAGCATAACCTCTTGTGCGGGTGTCTGCATCTCTTGAGAAGCAAGCTGGTTCCTGGATGGTCTTCAGGATTACATGCAATTAGCTGTAATGGCTGCTTGTTAGTATTCCTCTAACTTCCATATATTTATTTCTTTTTATACCTGCGCAGTTGCTAAGAAAGAGCTCGATGACCTGGAGCAATGGAAGAAAGAGCACAGGCCAGGGCCAATTACGTTGGTGCCACAGAGACTGGGTAAGACATGGAAATCAGCAATTGAGAATTCCAAAATTTAATTTTCCAAGACATGAAACAGTTTAACTTTTTCTCTCTACTTATTAAAAGAGATTCAGTTTCAATAAGGGCTGACCTGAGTCTATTGTATGTGCTTTGTGCTTCTTGATGATCAAGGCAAGGAAGATGTTTCTGAAACAAAACAGCACAGATTGTCACTCAAGAAATCTGTCAAGAGCAGGGTAGAAAATCTGTACTACCATTTGGGGAAAACAGGTGGATTAACCCTCCTGCTGTTTACACTGTCTGTGGTTGATGTCTCTGAGGGGGCACGCACTTGTCATTAGTGTGCAGATGGACAGCATGTTGGAGAGCCTCCAGTTACCCATAAGAAAACTCCTCTGTGTCTGTGTGTGCTTTCCTGGCTGTTGGCTCTTGAAGAGGCAAAAGTGATCCCTGCAGCTTCATCATTTGCAGGCTAAATGTGTGTGAAGCCCTGTACTACCAGTTTTTTTGAAGATAACAGACAAGTAAATGAAAAACATGGTAAAAAGCTGCAAGAACTTAAGACACTGTGAACATAACTGATGTGGATGTTAAGATAAGCAAGATGTTTTCTAGATGGGTGAGGAGAAGTGTAGGAGATATCTTAAATTGTAACCACTATAAAGTACTGAATTTAGTGATATTTCTGGCTTAGTTTTAAAAAGTTTTAGAAAAGAAGAGCTGCCCTTCCTTACCTTGGCTTTTGTAGGAGAATTTGGGGTGCACAGTGCAGGATGTGGTCTGCTTTGACCTGCAAATTAAGTTCTTTCTCTGCCAGGCTACACAAGATAAGTTTGTGGTGGTGTCCAGTGTATAAAAATGTACAGCAGGTGGAAGATAGAGGAATTTGAGCTCCAACCCAGAGCTGATTTTTGGCTCAAGGTGATCCTGGTCCCACATGTTCTGCCCTGCAGCTGAGTCACAGTTGTTTGCAGTGGTGGCAATGCCCTGTATTCAAATCATGTGCAGTTGTGTGGCCAGACACAGTCTTTGTGAGTCCACATGTAACATCTGCTTCTTGCTTGTGGGAAGTTTTTAGAAGACATACTTCTGTCACAAAAAGACCATAGAGCTTTTTGATGAAGAATGTGAAGTCTGGAAAAAGAAATTTGACATATTTGATGTGTGCAAGCTGTCTACCTGGCTGAGAGTGTCCTTAAAGCTGCAGGGACTGAGTGTAAGGAGTCCTAACTTCTGGCCCCACTGCATTTAAATTCCTTCTGGGCAAAGAAGAAACTTCAGAGGAAAAAAAAAATAAAGTAAGAAAATATGATGTCATTAGTCACTCTCTAGCTGCCACTTAGACTCCTGGAGGCTGAGACACAGGTACTGTGTTCAGTGCCTCTGAAAAGAACTGAGGTGCAAAGATTATTAGAACATATCACTCCCACAGGAACGAATTTGGAGCTGAAACGGCATCTCTAATTTCACCCCTGTAGGTACTCATTAGGAGAAAAAAGTATCATGTGTTATTTTCTCAGAGTGATTTTAAGGGACTGCACATCTAGTCCAAATCACTAAATAAAATCACTAAATAAAGTTGAAGTTTCTTAAAGTTTTTTAACACTTGTGGTTTCCACAGGGAAATAAGTATTCTGGCTTTCAACTCTGTAATATTTGACTGGAAAACTTTCAGGCATCATGGAGAGATGAGAGCAATGAAGGATGCAAGTTCTACTCTCCTCTGTAAGCAACAAGTGGAGCAACAAATCATGCCTGATAAATGCAACAGTCTCTTTTCTGGTATTATTATATATGATCACAACACCCTCTGACTTCAGTGAAGCATTTGACACATTACAGCTAAGGCAGCTTGAATAAATTAAACCTGGCTGAAAGGCTGTAGCCAATTTCTAATAATGATCAGAAAAATATTTGTTCTGAGACAGCATCCACTAGTACCAACAAAAAAACTACAGTGTACAAAAGAAATTTTGCTATTAAAACACTAAAAAAAAAAAAAGAGAAAGATTAGGCATTTAATAGGTTTCAAAACCTGTTTAGCAGCAGTTTTATTTTCTAGACCTGGGGAAGAGACACTACAATGGCAGCTAGATGCTTATTGCTACTTTAAGCTTATTGCTTGTATACTCTATGGCCATTCTCTCTGGAGAATTTATCTTAGGGATTTATTTGCGCCCATAGAAATGTTGCCACGCTTAGGGTATTGATCTCCCATTCACTGAATGTCACAAAAGCTCCTAAAGATTAGTTACCTTCCATTAGTAAATGAAGAGAGCTACCTTTAGACAAGGGTGATCCCTCCTAGTATTTCTTACATTTCTGAAAGGTCTTGCAATTCATAGAATGGTTTGTGTCTGAAGGCAACCTAAATATCATTCAGTTTTAACTGCCCTGCCATGGGCAGGGATACCTTTCACTAGAACAGGTTGCTCAAGGCACAGTCCAGCCTGGCCTTGAACACTTCCAGAGATGGGACATCCACAGCTTCTCTGGGCAATCTGTGCCAGTGCCTCAGCACCTCACAGTGAAACATGTCTGTATTATATTCAATCTAAATCTCTCCTCTTTCAGTTTAAGGTCATTCCTCCTTGTCCTACCACTATATGCTCTTGCAAAAATTCCCTCTCCAGCTGTCTTCCAAGCCCTTTCAGGTACTGAAGGGCTGCTAGGAGGTCTCTCTGGAGCCTTCTCCTCTCCAGGGGGAGCAGTCCTGGCTCTCTCAGTCTTTCTTCACAGGAGAGGTGCTCTAGCCCTCTGATCATTTTTGAGGCCTTCCCATGGACTCCATCCAGCAGGTCCATGTCCTTCTTCTGTTGGGGACTCCAGAGCTGGATGCAGCACTGCAGGTGGTGTCTCACCAGAGCAGAAGTGAGCAGAAGGGCAGAATCACATTCCCTCGACTGGCTGCCCATGCTGCTTTTGATACAGCCCAGGATATCAGACACCTGAGGTAGCACAGATTGGTCTAGCTGCTTCTATAGAATTAGGAGGCACATAAAGGGGAATTTCTCATGAAAACAATAAATTGGGGAAATACAGCCCCCATCCTCGGAATGGAGTAAGGGCTGTCGTTATTTTTTGCAACAACTGAAGTGAATAAATTATTTCCCTTCCTACAGCAAGAAAATACTTTGGAAAATAAAACAGAGTAATAGAATTAAAGTCACTCCTCAATCCCTTGAGAGCTAGTATCACTTTCTTTGTGTAGTTGCCTTCTTTGTTTGTGAGGATTTTGTTTCTTTTTATTGAAGGCTGAACATTATGGCCAGAGCTTTAGATGTTCACAAAAGAGAATCCATGGCCTTGGAAAAGGATGCTTTCTACTACCTGGATATGAATGTGAGGTCTGTAGGAAAGGCTTTTACTTCCATTTCAGAAAGGGGGTTCTTCCCTGAGCCCTAAGACATTACTTAGAAAATATTAACATGATAGCATCCCATTGGAGCTGGAAGAGTCGAAGATCCTAAATTTGATAAAAGATAAACTTTTTAGCAATAGAATTTCTGACTGTATGTGTGTGACAAACTGAGCAAAGGTGGGGATAGTTGAATGTGAAAATGAAAACTCACCTGCAAAGCATGACTGATTTTGTGAAAATGGAATAGTTCCTCAGTAAACTGATCATGTATTGTAGGGACATATTTGTTGGTAGAGTGGATGATACCGTGGGTGCTCTGTAAATAAGTGCTTTTGATGGATGAAAAGAATTATCAAAAAGGTCTCCTATCTGTTCTCTTTAATGTCAGACAGCTACTGTAATTATGAAAAATTTCCTGTATATTCATACATCCAGTCTGTTATATTGCTGTATTCTGAAATGACCAGCATTTGCAGTTAAAATGCTCATACAAAGTACCATTTATATTTTTGGTTTTTTTTAAGGTGGAAATGAATCAGAGGCTCAAGTACGACAAAACCAACAAATGATTCTCCTGCAATCTAAGTACCAGAAAAAGGTCAGTAAGAATAAATGTATTTGTTTATTTTTAGAACTCAAAAGAAAGCTTTTTCTGTAGTGTTTTGTATGACTATAAAATGAACTCACAGCTGCTTGACAGGAGAAAGTCATGAAACCTGAAGGAAGCAGCAGAAAATCAGAAACTAATGTTCTGCACCAAAGAAAATGAGAAATCTTTCCATGAATGTGTAGCAATCTGTATCACAGATGATATCTCAAATAACAACCAGAACAGTTGTAAAGCCACTTAAATGCCATGCTGTATCTTCCAGCATGATGCTTATGCTTGGACTAATTGATCAATGTACCACCCTGTCCCGTGCTTATGTGGAAATGTTGTTCGTGTTACAAGAGGTATAAATGCTTGCAAGTTATCAATCAGCTGTGTGAGTCCTTGCATGGATGCCCATTTATCAGTCCTAGATTTTTCAGTCTTCTTAAAGCCAATATTGCAGTAGCTGTTGCACGGCCTTCATAATTCAGTGTCTTATTTAAAGTGAAAAAAAATCCAGAAACTTTCCCCTAACACATTTTAGATTTGAAAGATGTGCACTGTAGGAGTCAAGTTACCTTATGTGTTCCTTGTTTACATAAATATGTAAAATAACTTCCTATGTTTATGTCACACAGCACAAAAGAGAAGAATACATAAAAGCAAAAAAGGCAGCTGAAGAAGTTGAAATCCTGAAAAAGAAGGCAATTCAGAGAGAAAAGGTAAATCTGGTTACTGCAGACTTGAAGCCATATAACAGTTCATGTCTTGATGTTTGATTTTGCTCAGCTACAGGGAGCTGGCTAATTAAATTAAGTGGTAGCCCTGGATGGTATTGAGGAATTAGGAAATGTAGTCTTCCTCCTCTTCGTAGCTGACTGAAGGATGCCTGCCCAGGGTTCTTGGGGGCTTGAGTGTTCCTTTGGCTCATCAGAAACTCCAGCCTCTCTGTTGCATCTGTCTGGCAGAGTTAGCAGAAAGGGAGGTCAGGAGTAAATTGTGTGCAGGTTATATGGTTCTCTTTGGCATGAGCTCCCTCTCTAAGATTGGACTGTAGCAGTTGGCACAAAGACCTTATAGAAATCCATAATTGCCTGTGCACATGGGAAGAATACAAGAAAATCCAGCCTGTCAGGATGGAAAAGATATCCAAATCATGGAAAGGTCAGTGTAGTCTACCTGCATTGGGATGAGAGCACCCTGAAATTCAACTGCCCCTCCAGCCCTTTTACAGCCAACACACACAGGTGTCTTGTTAATAGGCCAGATCACTCTTCCTTCTAATATTCTCCATATGTTGACACCAATGATAACTCACTCAAAAATTCTTTTATTATTTTTAATTTTTTTGCTTTCTCCAGTTATTCTCATAAAGCATCTCCTTCTTTGTGCTGTACAGCCCTTTGTAAAAGTTCATTTGTGTCTCCTTGGTGGCAACCAAGTAGTACTGGCTTGAGAACACAGTGTGGAATTTAAATGAAAAATGAAAGGAGAGGGAACATGATACTGATGTGCTCATTAACAAGGAGAGAAAGGGAGATTTCAGGTTTGCATGTTTTGTTTCCACAACAGTAAAAATGATTTTCAGTGCAGAAACTGAATGTTGAGAGTTAATTAAAAAGTCGTTGATGCTGTTTGGCGTGCAAGGGCATGCATAAACAAAAATAACTGTATTTGCTTCTAGGTGAGGGTTAGTCTGTTCCTGGTCTCTCAGTGATTAGTATTATACTTTGTGTATAATTAGTATTATACGCAATAGCTTACAGGGACAATAAATACTATCTCCTGAAAATTTTGTTAGCTGTTACCATCTCTTGTACAGCTCCAGATACAGTGATGATAGCAGTGGAAGAGAGTAGATTAATTATTTAATATATGTTGTTTGCCCGTGGGCATTGGACAAGAAAAATGTTACAAGACTGCTATAATTTCTAGTTACACCTGGAAAATATATTGATGTATCGGGTTTGTTTTCATGCTCTTTAATTTCCTTACCTTCACTCCCACAGATTATAAAATCTTTATAGATGTTGTAGACAGTAAAACCGTATCTGTTTTTGCTGAAGGAGGATGTAACATTGCAGCAAACATCTTCGCCAAACAGACTAATTTGACTAAATAAACATATACCCACAAAGCAATCACACAAAACAGAGGTGTTTTGTGTGAAAGGGAAGTCTTAGTTTAAATTTGTTTATTCAGATTGTCTTCCACAATAGTGATTGAGCTGATGGAGATTTCTTCTTGGAAGATGATTAGGTATTAAATATTTAACCTTTTAAGAAGAGCATGCTGAAAAGCAACTGGAAAGTGCCAATTTGGCTGTCTCACCCTGTCTACAGATTAAAGGCTTCCAAGACCTGAGAATGACATGGATCCTACTGGTGCTGTACCACCAGTGTTGGGCTCTGTTTACCTTTTTATTTGAAGTGATAAATTTGTATTCAACTGCACCTGTAGGGCATTGGCTGAGAGCATGTCTTTCTGCAAGTTCACAGGCTGTCTTTTCTTGCTGGCCAGCCCTTCTTTTGCTCAGGGTTATTATTCATTCAATAAAAAACAAATTGTGTAACAGTCTGAGAGGAGATAATAGCTAGCCAGCTTTATCAGCAGGAGCCCGGGAACTTTCACAGCTGGAAAGCTTCTTTGCCAACAGACATGAATGGTGAAGCCCTATAGACTAATGTGTGATGACTAGAACGGGTGCTGATACTCAGCTCAGTTCTCCCTTGATTGTAAGGATGATGTACTGTAAGCCAGTGCTGCTTGTGAACTTAGGATCTGTTTATGTTAGTGTTTTAATGCTGGTTTTGCAGAGAAAAGCAGCATTCCCTTTCCCATTATCTTTGTGAACAAGCGAAAACTGTGAGTCTGCCAAAGCAGTACCCAAATATGGGAGGTTTGCCTCACTATCTGTGCGAGTCCACCTGCCTCTCTCTGTCATTCTTTAATTAACCATGGGGTTATTAGCTGCTGGAAGACCAGCTTGGCATCTACCTTGTCTCTCTCTAGCTTCCAGAGAGAGGAAAGAGTCTTCATTCTGCGCTCCACAGGGCCACCTTGTGTGAGCAAATACTCAGGTCTCCCATGCACTTCAAGACATGCAGCTTGTCTGGGACTGCTGGGGTTTGTTCATGGGGTAACCGGGGGCTGCCTGAGTTTGGGTATGGGAAGCTAATGATTGGTTAAATAATTCAGAAAAGACTTTGTAACATGAGCAGGGAATTCCCTTTTTCTGTATTTTTCCCAGATGCTGAGATGTGTGTCTAATCCACAGAAAGTGTTTAAGTACATGACAGGTAGTTTTTTTATTATTTTCTCCTTAGTAGTAGATGTCAGGAGTTGGTATTTTTTGTGCAGCCCTTCACATCACAGTGTTTGACCAGACTGGATCATAATTTCCTGTGTGTCTATTGGATGAAAGGACTGTCAAATTTTGTCAAATTACCCAAATTTTGTCAAATTACCCAAAAAATAAGTAAGCAGCTTATTTTAGGCAAGCTGATACTTGGCTTCTTGTTTTTTAAACTTTTCTCATTTATTTTGCATGTAAAATTGGATGATTTCAGTGCAATGGATATTTCTGTTTCCTGTCACTAAATCTCTGTTGCTGTTACCCTTCCTTTAGCATTTCCTTTTATAGTTTAGGTCTTGACTGATTATTAGAAGATTCAAACAATTTGAAATTATAAGTCTCAGTATGATTATACTGAAGGCAATGTTTTTTTCTCTTACATTATGCAGTAAATAGTCCTGCCATCTTCAGAAACTGTCTTATTTAGGATAAGCTGTAATTTTGTTTTATTCTTTATCATATCATGTGCTCTTTAATTTGACTGTCTTAATCAGCATGAGTGGCCTTTTTTCAGGAATTTGTTAAAACCAGGCACTTTACAGACCTTCTGCTAATATTTTTCAATGTGTTTACCTTCAATATCACAGCTGTTCCACTCTTGGCTTTTTGAACATGGTGCCAAATGTGGAGTGCTTTGGCAATGTCTCTTGATAGATTGTCATTAGTTGGAGAATGTGCCCGTCCTGTCGCCTGTCACTTGCATGCATCCCTAAGCAGGTGTCCTAGGGTAAACTTCCAGAGTAAAAAATAGTCACACCAGCCACAAGTGTGTAATTTCAAGATGCTGGAGTTTTCTTCAAGTACCATTCTGGTGGTAGAATAGCTGTAGGATATTCCTTTATTTTTTCATCTAGTGGGAGACAGGGTTGGTACTGAAGGTTTGTATTTATCAAAGTTAATATCGCTGTTCTCTACGTGTCACTAGCTAGGAGCTAGACCACAACAAGTCCTCTGAGATTTGGATTTTTTTGTAACTTTTTGAATTTCTCTTTTTGAACTTTCAGGAGCCTTGCAATATGATGGTGGATCCCACATCCAATGCTTTTTGAGAGTGAAGGCGTCAGCTTGTGGTATTGGGCAGTAAATAGCCTGGGGAAAAGCCTGGGTGCTATGGCTGGTGTCTCAAGGGTATCAGCATCAGCTTTGACAATAACACAAGCAATAAGATTTCTTTTCTGCCTCTTTCCTTTCTTTTCTCGCAAACGAGTGGGAGGTTTTTTGCCTAACACATCATCTGTGTCTAGGTTAGGAGCAAACAATATATCCTCTGAACACTAAAATCATCCATACTGTGTAGTGATGTTCCTCACTACAGTTTGTTTAAATTATTTCAATTGCATCAATATGTCATACATTCTATCACTGTCTCTGCATGTCAAATGAGTGAACAGGACATCTTGTTAAGAGATTCCCCTTCCTCCTTTTGTTTATTTCTCAGTGCCTTTTTCCAAATTACAGCTTCTAAGTCTTTTGCCTTCCAGCAGTTTTTATCATTACACAACATAGTGGCTCTTTTCCTATCTGCAGACGTCTGAAAGGATTTTTTTTCTTAATCCTGTGCATGCAAAAGAGGAATTTGCACTTGTTTTGCAAATCTCTTTCAGACAGTCATTCTTTATCCAATTAAAAAATATGCATCCTGAAATTGCCAAAGGCAAAGTGATTGAGTAACTGCCAGCAGAATTGTAATTTTTCTGAAATGCTTTTTATTGCAGGACAGAAAGAAGATTATGGAACTGAGGATTTCAGCCCTGTTCTTAACACCCCTTACCCACTTAGATGTTTCCCCTTCCTTGTTCTCTCCTTGTTCTCCCAATAGTACCTGTGCTCAGGCACTATTCTCTCCCTGATTTGGGGCTCTGGCCACAGGGGCCATTTTCACCTACACCCCCCTTCCCATCTCTGCAAGGTATTGTCTGAAATTTCCAGGGCACTTTGTTCAGAGCAATGCCCGGTTGCTGGGTTACTGAGCAACTACCTTTTTTCCTTTTGAGGGTGGGCAGTGAGCAGAGTGACAGTCCAAGAATGTATTTTGCTTCACATGAGAGTTGTTGTGATCATTTCTTGGGAGCTCTTACTGCAGCATCCCTCCACCAACTTCAGTGTGGGAGTTCAAAATACAGCAGGATGAAATCTCAGGCTGGAACTTCTAATTTGTGCTTTTCATACACTGAACTGCCTTTTAACTGCTCTTCCCACTGGACCTAACTGCATCCTGTGAGCCAAAACAAAAATTTGGCTGGCCTCCTTTCCAGCCTCTTTTCCATTCCTTCTATTGGAATTTAGTTTGAATTGCATGTTGTTGCTGTTGCAGCAAGTTCTTTAGTTTTGCTTTATTTTACTGCATTATTCTACTTGAATTTGGGATTTGTGCAGCTTAGATGATACTTCCACTTGAAATTATGTGCAATTTTATATTGAGGGACTTGATAATTTGTGCAGTGTCCAGATTTATGGAGGAATTTTACGTGTTAAGGATTTGGTTGGCTCTTGCACCAGATATGGTATCTGAGGCAGAAGAATGCTGGTTAAGTACAAATGTCTCCCACTTTCATTTGTCTTAGCATGTATTCAGCTGGCCAGTACCTAACTCTCCTGGCAGGTCACCTCTGTGAGTTACATGCGTTCATATCGCTGCACTGTCAATGCCACAGGACTATCATCTGCTTTGGTGCAGTGGTTTAGGTCTTCTGCCTTCTTGTGAGGACCAAGATTGCATCAGCTGCACCCTGAGATATCCCCCAGCAGGACTGTGACATGATGGCTCTGAAAGCTCACAAGGCCCTTTGGGTAGATGGGTACTAGGAGCACCATGTCATTTTCTTATTTAAACAGGTCTCTTGGCTAGGAGATGTTTGTTCATGAGTAAATACCTTTAAATTTAAGATTGGGTCACTTCTGTACCCAACTGCTACAGATATTTTAAAAACAAAAATATCGAAATATTGGAATTGAAATAATTGATGTTTGGTTTTGCTTTTTTGGAAACCTCGAGTATTTTTTCCTTGTTTTAATGCTCTAGGCAGAGAGACTTGAAGTTAAAAAAAGACAAGAAGAAATGCAAAGAAGAGAGATGTTTCTTGAAGATCAAAAGTAGTAAGTAAAATTTGAAACCTATTACCTAAAATTCCTTATCTACTTGTCCTTTTGTTTTGTTTGTTTGGGTTTTTAATTATTATTTAATATTATCTTATTTGTTTGCATTTTTTCCCTGGTTTGGGGCTCAGGAAGGATTTGGCTTCTGTTGCTATTTTTTTCAATTTTTGACTTGAAACTTGCCATTTCAAGAAAATGGGCACAAACTGGACCACGGGAGCTTCCTACTGAACACTTTTTGTACTCTGAGAGTGGCTGAACATGAGCACAGGTTACCCAGGCAGGTTGTGGATTCTCCATCTTTGAACATATTCAAAAGTTCTGGGCAGCTGTCTCAAGGTGGCCCCATTTGAGCAGAGGGTAGGACAAAGATGACATCCAGTAACCTCAGTGATTTTATGATTCTGTGAAATAATCAAGCCTCCTCTACACCTTATTCTATCAGAAATTTTGTTCTTTACTTCTCTCTTAGCTTCCTAAAACATACACTTTGAAATGAAAATTGTGAATTATAAAATTGTTCTCTAACTGAATCAATATGCAATCATTCAATCCAAGACTAATTATGAAAACAATATCCAAATTACATCTCCACCCATTTATTTTGTTGATTAGTAAAGAGGTTTATCCCACATGTAAATAATGAGGACTTCCTCTATTTAGCACAGTCCTGCTTAAATGTGGAGATAAGTTGTAAAGACCTATTTCCCAAGAATACCTCTTTAATATCAGATTTAGATACTGCCTAGTCCTGATATAATTAATTCCACTGGCAGTGAAGTTCCTGCCTTGCCCATTCACTCCACCCCATTTATTTGTTTTTAACTGATCCAAACTGATTCTATCACATAATTAACACACAATGCTGTTTAGTCACCTTTACCCTTTTTATCTTTGGCTTCTGAAATTACTCACCTGTATTCTTAGCCTGATTGATTGCTTTTTCCTCCTCTGTGACCTTTGAAGAAGTCACTTCTGTCCCAGGCTAGTGGCTTCAGTTCCTTCATCATTTGCCCAGACTCTGTTCTCTGAGGTACAGACATTTTAGTGCTTTGTCACTGACTCCAGCTTTTCTTGTATTTTTCCTTTGGCTTTAGGCATAGCTCTTTCCCTTAATATGTTGCCAGTATTTGTCTCTAGATATTGCTGTTTGGCTTGCTGTTTGTTCTGGTGTGGATGCTTACACACACACCTTGATTCCTCAGGAGTTCTGAAGACTGCACAACTTTAGATGTCTGCCTGTTTCTGACAGACTAGACCCTTTGATTCTCTTTGAGCCTAAATCAACAGCAGACACATCAGATCTTTGCAGTGCAAGGTCCTCAGTTATGGGTCTTGCTTTTCCTCAGGGGATTGTCAGGGTTCTTGTCTTCCCATTTAATCTGATTTTTTATCTTGAGGCATATTGAGTTACAAATAATACATATTTCTTCCCTTCCTTCCCCTTCCCTGTCTGTAGCTTTTTTTGCTTAGAGTGAAATGAATTCTGCTGTTGAGTGCTCTTTTCCATTAAAAGTAAATTTGGTTTTGCAAAAGCAGGCCCAAACCCTCTGAAACATAGGAAAACAGAAAATGGCCGCCAGTGAAAAATTCCTTCACCAAAAGGGTGGCCAAGCATCAGAACAGGCAGCCCAGGGAAGTGGTTGAGTCACCATCCCTGGTGGTATTTAAAAACATCTACTCAGGGAATGGTTGCTTAGGGAAATGGTTGAGTGGTGGACTTGGCAGTGCTGCATTAATGGCTGCACTTGATGATTGCAGAGGTCTTGTCCAACCCAAATGTTCTGTGTGGGCAGCCAGGTAGTCCCCAGGTGATGCAGGAGCTCTGGCTGCCTGGGCGCTTCATGGCAGCCATTCTGCCCACTGATTAAGGAAAGCCTTGTGAGCATTCAGGTGTCATCTCTAATGCGACTGAAAGTGAAGATGGGCTCATCACTACAGTGCCTCAAGCTCCATTGCTTGAGTTGAACTGTCAGAACAATATTTGTGTGTACTATGTATTGAACGTGCACCAGGAGGGCCCTGTGGATCCTTCACCTGGAGGAAGTGAGCTGAAAACATACCTCCAGTGAATGCAATTTTGGTAAAGCAAAGCCCTTGCATGCTGCAGTGTTAAGAAACCTTTCCTGTCAGACCCTCCAGGGGACATTCTGTTAGTCACTTCACCTGAGCTGGTACTGAGGCCCCTTTGCAACCACACTCCCCACACTCACACCATCACATCACATCACATTCAAACCAGGTTTCCCTACCAGTTCAACCCCAGTTTTCCCACTGCAGACTCTTAGACATCCAGATACTTAAATAATTTAATCATGGTGCAATATCTAAATAATAAAATAGCAGCTTGAGCTGGTGCTTCGAAGGAGGCACCCTAAACAAAGGAACCCCTGGGCTTTTATCCCCTCAGAGGCTGAACACAGGGGAGCCTAGGAGTTGTTGGTTCCTGTTGTTTTTCCCACTGTCCATTCCCCTGGCAAAGTGGCAGGTCCCCAGGCTCTGTTTTTGCAAAGGGTTGGCAGTTCATGGCCCTTTGCCTAGGACTCCCAGGGCTCAACCTCAGCTGGACACTGAGCTGGCTGTGCAGAATGTATTCCTCTGCAGACACACTGACACTACTGCCTTCCTGGGCCTAAAGGAATTCTCTGGTGGGCACGGGAAGAGGAGGGTGTACCGCTGGAGGTTGTTGAGCATGCATTGCTAAGAGATGTTGGCATTGAGGAGCCCAGCATCCAAAAGTAATCGAAAGCTGTGTGACATTTCAGATTTTGTGAAGTAACTACATTGAAGTACTGCTGGTTATTAGTGACATGTTCACATAGAAGTGCTTGGTATTTAGAGATGTGCTTTTGCCTGCCATGCAAAAATGAGTGACTCATTACTTCCCTCCTCTAAGGCCCTTCGTCTAGAGGCAAAGAGAACAAATATGAGGTTTTGCCCCTTTCCTCACTGTCTCTGCTAGGGTATTTTGATCTCCTCTGCTTGCTGGGAATGGAGGGAAGGAAGGTCATGTGCTGCATATAAAGCAGTGACCTCTGCAAAGTCCTGGCCTATAGAGCCATTTCAAAAGATAAGCTCCCTTGTTAGTCTGTCCTCAGTAAGATCTGTAGCTGCAACATCACAATTTTCCCGAGGAGATCAATGCCTACCAGCAGTCTCATTAAGTGGGAAACCTTTTAAAATTGATCACCGCCTCCAGCTGTATCAGCCTCCAAGGGGTACAACCCAATCAGTACCTCTCCTGCATGAAGTGCCGCTTCTATTTGATAAGGAAAGGCACTTAAGATTCTCGTGTCATTAACATGCTCTGACAATAAAGTATGATGCTGCCCAGAATTTCATTTTTCTGATTAAATGTCTGTCACCAATAAAAACAAGAACTTCCCACTAAAATCCCCTTTCAAAGGGTCTAACATGAATTGAGTGCTAAAAAGAAAGATTGTCTGTAACCTTTTGTGCTGCTTACAGAATATAGTTATTTCCCATCTCTTGAAAGCCTTAATAGCTTCTTTGTGTGCAACAGGTCCTTGAAAGTCAGCTGTATCTGTTACCACAGTTGCTTGAATATGTGTTTGTGTCTTGTGAGAATGTAGTCTAGACAGGCATGCAGACTGCCATGAAAAAGTCTGCAAGCCTCACAATTTTGGGATCAGCCCTCCTCTGACCCCGGTGGACTCAGTCTTTGTTCAGTGACTAAAACAGAAAAAACTCACAAGGTGTCTCCTGAAATAGCTATGTATTAAAAGCCTTAAGAGCACACAGGAGCAGACTTTGGGGTGGAGTTGTTGCTGCATAGCATGATTACTGTACAGAAGAAGAGCACATTAGAGATTTGTTGGTGACAGTGTTGCTGTGATTCTGTCCCTGCAGATACCAGATTTAAAAAATGGGGAGTATGTGTTGACTTTTTATCAGAAACTACTTACATGTAAAATGGACTTCTTCCTTCTGAGTCAGGGTATCCTGGATGCGTTTTGCATTATTGGCCTGATTGTGTTTCAGTCAGAGTGCATTAGAAGGTAATGGGGGCTCATGTAGTCCATACTTTGCAATTACTAATCCATGGGAGGGAACAACTAAGTGCACATCTTTCCTAAAGGACACAAGGAACAAAATTTTTCAGGACATTCCCTCTTTAGTTAGTACACAACATTTGTCATTTAAACAGTAATGAGGATGGATATGTAATGACTGGCTGTTTCAGAGGCTTGCTGTGCAGGCTGTGTGGATCTGTGTCTGAGCTGTAGGGTGTCTTACCATGCTGTTTTGGCCCAGATCTCTAGTTAGATGCTTTTATTATATTTGTATTCAACTTCCCAGAAATTGTAGTGTTGGATGGAGTCCACTGTTTTTCTAATAGCCATCTACACTGTTTTTCTAATAGCCGTCTACCTATTTATGTAATGGAAAAAGTAGTCTAAAAAATAGGATTATTTTCTAATACTGCTTTGCTACATATTCATGCCTCTGTTTTTGTGAAGGTTGTATTCCTGTAAAAATTCCTGGCACAGCTGCACTTGGGTACATGTGCGCACTCAATATATTCTGCTCAGAATTTGGAACTGGGAACAGAATTTGCCAGAGTGTCTCTGAGTGCATATTCCAAACACAATGCAGGAGGTTCACCAAACCAAGCTGATATACACTGGCCTGCCAAAGCAGCTTTCTCAAAAGTCATAAAATGCAGGAGAATAAAACCTGAATCAAAACAGAATTTTTATTTATTTATCAATTTTTCAGGATAAATGCTAGTGTCCTTGCCAGTTTTCAGTCCCCTATGATGTGTGGTTCAAACAGCAGGCTGGCAACAAATTTTCCCCACAGAAGTGCAAGTGTAAACCTGACCAGACTTTTAATACAGGTTGCTAAAGAGAATGAAAGAGGGCTTGCACAAAAAGCATTTGCAGCCTTGAGAATCCTTTGTTTGCTTCTTTTTGCCACAATTGTCTTCGTTTTGTTCATTTGCTCCTGATTATTTTAAGCGTTGTCAATTATTTAGCTAACAGGCAGAAAACTAGGCTTTTATAGACATCCAAAGGGGCTCTCTTGAGTGTAATAATGAAAGCAGTTTATTGAACGCCTGTGAGGTTGCCTTCTAATTGTGCGCATTAATCTGCCCATGCAAGCTGGCTGAAAATATAGAAGCAGATTGCACATGCAGATGGAGCACACAGAATGGAATGCAATAGACTTATACGAAACTGCATTTTCCTTAAAACTGGATTTATGCTTATTACTTCAGATAATAAACTAAGCTTACATCTAAAATAACATCCAGGAATACTGGATGACTTGGTGGGAGGAACGAACAGCCAAGCTGTGTTATTTCATCCAGTCAGGGAAACAAAAAAAGCAGGTGGGTTGAGAGGATAGATTAGTTTTGAGTGTGGGTAGAAAATGATGAAAATAATTTTGCTGAGAAAGTTGCTTTTTATTTTTCTTTAAACAACCTATTTTTATACTTTCTTGAAGCCTTCTACCTAAGATGAACTAGTGCCACTTTTTTGTTCTTATCCTCAAACTCAGGAACAGATGCTCAAGAGCTTGCAGACAAGAAATCCTCCTAGCCAAAGACAGCAGTGTTTGATAACTATCATTAGGTTTGTCCAAGTCATCTGTACTATGATCTTGCATTACTGCCAGTGAAGTCTGTGAATACTGTATTAAGCTTGGTATGTGGCTACTGAGAGGATTTCTGTTGGAAAACAGGTGGACTAAATATCTAGAGAATGGCCTTTCTTCATAGTAAAGGACATTGCAGAAGAGCCATCAACATCATACATGAATTTGATGTGTTAACAACTTCATATAATTTTTTACCATGTAGCCTCCAACAAAAGGTGAGTCCCCCACCTACACACACTCCAGAAATGAACATTAGTTCACACTGGCAATTTTGGACATGGCTGATGTTTGCTTATTATTCTTACCCAAAAAGTGGACTCTGTCCTGCAGCTCAGGATAAGAATCGAGGTACAGGAGAACCATGATCCCTGTGGAGTTAAGGCATGTTTTTTGCTGACAAACAGAAATGTTTTTACTACCTTGTCCCTTATCATGGTCCAGCTATGGGAAGCAGGACAGTTGCTTGTAACCTTCTGAATTTATTTAAACTGAGTAAACTGGCTGTGGTACACCTCTGGAAGGAGGAGGGGATGTAAGAGGAAGCATATGTAACTGTGTGCTAGCAAAAGCCATGTGTCTTTGGTGGGATTATTGTCACAAACACTATTATTGGCCCCCAGCTTCATTCCCACTTTACCAAATTATTTTCAGTAGCAAAAGTCCCAACTACACCTCCCTTTGGAGGGACTTTCTCTTTCTCCATCTTCCAACCAAGAAAGTGTTGGACAGCTTCTCCTATTTTAACATTTGGTTTTGTTAGGCCAGTGGCCCTGGTACCAGCCAGCCTAGCTTGTGGGTCACAGCAAACGCCTGACCAAGATGCACATGGCAATGCACAAGGCAGAGCTCTCACTGGGGAAGGAACAAGGGCACCAGTGAAAACACAGCCACCATGGACCTTACTGAAATGAAGGGCAGCATTTCTTCTGGGTAAGCCTTTGCATGGTTATGCAACGGCTCTTAATTTCTGCAAAAGTTGAGGAAGTTGTTATGCTTAGCCAATAAAGTATGTTGGAGTGCGAAGAAGTTGTAGATATAATTGCTGGTGCTGCAGAAAGGTGTCTTAAATTAAATTTGGGGTTGAGTTTTTGTTGTTGGATTGTTTTTCTTTTCAGAGAGGGCAAGTCCTGCTATTTTTAAAAATTATCATGAAAATTCTGGGTAGATGTGTGAAACTAGCATTATATATGCAGTATGCCTGCTTCTTAGTTTTCTAGATGAGTTGGAAGAAAATGGTGAAGAGTCACTTACAGGCAATTATTTTGGAAGCTTATGAGTCCAAGTCATTCAGCACTAAATGCTTCTTCTGTGGTCTTAGTGGCTACTCAAGTTGTCTACTCTTTGCAATGGCTATGATGATTTACCTGCTTTGGAGTTCTTTATTTTGATTTTTTTTTATTACTATTTTGAATGTTCTTAGCATAATTGTGGATGTTCATTAGAGCAGAATTGTAGTGGTGGAGATCCTGCAGCTTGAGCAAACAAGAAGTTCATGAGCTGTCTTGTTTTCAGTAGTAGTAAGAATTGGCCATTATATTTTACAAATTGTCAAGAGAAATAAATAGATTTATGATACATAAAAAAGTATTGTGCTGCCTTTTTTTTCCCAATATACTGGCATAAAAGCCAGTATATTTTTTGGTATACTGGCATTTCAATATCCATCAATTAAAGCAAAAGAATTGACTGCCACTGGTTCCATTGGGGAAAATTAATGAAGATTACAAAAACCATTTTAATTAATGCATTTTTAATGTTAGTCTGTAAAACAGACTTAAAGCTGAGAACTTTATTTGTAGGCAGAAAAATTATTTTCTTTCTGTCTTCGTTCTGAGAGGAATACAGTCTCAAATGAAAAGCTTAGCAAGTGGTGCTGTGCAACTCCTGGATGGAGGAAAATTCTGGCGCCTGAGTCCATATTCTTATTCATGTCCCTAAAGATAATCGTTTTAAAGACTTTTGTTATCCTTGTGGATGTGACAGTAGTTAAAAGCAATAGACACACAAAATTGAAGACCTTATTCTGCAGAGGAATTTAGGCCTTGGATCTTGCAACAAGATCATTGTGGGCCTTCAGATCTTTCACATTTGCATTCTGGAGTCAATTGTGGAGTTGTGTGCTTCTCAGCTGTCAGGGCTGGTGATCCTGTTGAATCATGTGAACTCCTACACAGGCCAGAGGAATCTTAGCCCACTCTGGCTTTCATAACCATCCCCTCATCTCACCCTAGTGGGAATGTAGGTGGCAATAGTCCCAAACAGGAAGAAATGCGTGTGGGCTCACAAAGAGCTTGTGAGTGCAGGCTGCTTGAATTACACCTTTCTCAGTGGAACACCTAGCAAATTCATGGTTGTGCACCTTACACGTACTTGTTGAGCATCAAATAAAGGGTTTTGCTTAGCAGCATTTTTTTTTTTTTTTTTTAAGGCCTCTGCCTGAAGAGTAGCTGTGGAATGTAAAGCTGTATATCCAAGGACCCACAGAGAGCATCTGCACCATGGACTTCCACTGGTCCTCACCAGCCCCTTCTAGCACGTTACTCAATGGCCCTGCCAGCAGAGTTAGTATTTTCCCCTGACAGCTCTTAAGAGTTATTCAGACCTCAAATCCAGTATTGTGCTTCATTCCTCCACCTCTGTATCTGTACTGATAAATTTAACACTGTCAATCACTGTCATTTCTAAGGCCAACAGGCCTGAGAGTGCCTGCTTCCATTGCTAGAAAACTTCTTTACCTCCCAAAATGGTGTGGTAGCATCTAAAATGCCTATTGGGAGCTGCAGTTGATATTCATTCCTGGACAGAACCCAGGAGTTGTTTGCAAAAGTTCTGTTTGGGACAGGTCAAAACTATTCCAGGAATAGTTACCAAACTGTAGATGCTGAGTTGCCATGCTAAGAGTAGTGCTTGGTGCTGTTAAGCACACCAGTATGGGAGGAAGCTGTTTTGATTAGCACAGCAAAAGGTATTTTTCCCAATGTTGTAATGGGAGACAGGGCTACCAAGATAAAATACGCTCATAAGATCACTCCAGCTTAACCATAGTATCAGTGGTTCTCTGCTTTTCAGACCAATGCTTAGGGGTAGTCAGACCTCAGGCTAGCAGCCTGTTAGGAGGGTGCCTTCTTGGTTAGTCTAAATCTTGTATCTCCTTTTGCCTAGCTGTGTTTGAAGGGTATCAGGATTCTGCTGTATTCAAGTAAATTTCTTCATCTCATGCTATTCTTTCCTTAATGTTACTAAGTTTAGAGGAACACTTTTTAGCATTTTTGATTAACCCTTGAAGTTTTAACGAGTGAATGAGATGCTGCTCCGGCTGTCTGAGTACTGGTTTCCTTCTGGAGATACTACTTTCCTTTCTAGAACACGAATTGAACAGTCCTCTCCCTGAATTCTCTCTTTTCATGGAGCCTGGTTTAAGCTACACTCTGCATTGTTATGACTGCAGGTTTAGTATTATGAAAAATACCATTCAGACTTTGTCTGGCACCCCTGGGTGCATTGCTAGGCTTCCACAGAGATGACACACAACAGATTAACATATATAAGACCTGACTTGTCTTCCATCAGAAAATTCAGAAATCTGAGTTCCTTTCTTGTGAAGGGAACACTTCAGTAATGTATTACCTAATTTGATGAAATCAGGTGTTTCTCTATTCAAAGGCAATGCACAGTCTTGTTGAGGAACTTTATTTGCTTCCACTCTTGTAATCATCTTTTCTGATACTAAAACTGAGTAAGCTTTTCACCTATCAGTCTGCTGATCTGCGAAATTCAATGGCCTCCACCACATTTTTATGCAAATAATGAGAAATTCCACATACTCCATTTAATTCTTTTGTCATCAATAAGGAATTAGAGCAACTAGGGATAGCACCAAGTTGCCCCATATTTTTTCACAGAGCTTCAACCTTTTAAAAGATACTCCAGATTTTTTGTAGGAGTTCTTAGTCTTCCTGGTATAGAAATAAATAGTTATTTGATCAGTTTTAGCATAGGTAGAGAAACACAAAATCTGCAATTTAAATCTTCACGTTCCCAAAATTACTTTGTGCAATCTTACCACTTAATAACTCATCTTTCATGGAAAAAAAATGAGTGCTTAACACTTGTATAAGAAGACTATTAATTTGTTCAACCTTTAAGCACAAGTACTTTGTAGATCAGAGAAAACAGTGTTTCATCTGGTTCTTTCCTTATTGTGCATTGTCCAAGGTCTGTTAACTACCCAGGTAATGGAGGAAAGGGAGTGAACTGGGAGTGGTGAGTCTCTAAAAGCCTGACTTGCTAGAATTTGAGCAAGTACTTTGTACCTGAAGTGGTAACATGGTTTTGTATTGTGTAGAGTAGCAGAGAAGAGCTTGTGGTTTCTTGTTCCTTTTCCCAACTTCTCAATATATCACTCCTCACTGACCAGCAGGACATTTTACCAATAAAGTATTTACTCACAGTTTTAGATCATGGAGTGAAATATAAAACCCACTTGGTAGTCTGTTTCATCTGTTAATCAAAATCAGTCTTCAGCAGCCAATGCTTTTTCTCTAACTTTAAGTCTTTGGTAGTGGCATCTTCCCCTGCACAGAGCTAGCTGGGTGCCCTGTGAGAAGAGTAAATCTTTGCTTTCAATATCTATTGAAGCAGTTTTTCTGCTCTCACTTCCGTGCTTTCATGTTTTCCAAAGCTGTACACAGAAATAAAATTGCCTCTTTACTCTAACTCTGTTTCTTTGAGTGAGAAAAGATTTCAATATACGTGCCTGGGTGTGCAGGTTAAGAAACTGATTCCTCACCACAGCACACAAACTCCCATCCTTTGTTTTTGTTTGTGACTTAGTTTAATTGTACTTGGTAGAACTGTGAGCAATGTGATGCTACTTTGAAACTGGGTTCGTTAGGCATGCAGCTGGAAAAAGAAGATTGCCCTTGCCAGAATAAGAAATGAAAATGTTGTGCATTAACTAAAGACAAGCATTTTTTTTCTTGTTACAAAATGCTTGAAAGCCTTTCTGCTTGATAAAGTAATCTGTTGTAAGGCTGCATTGTATTAACTGTGAAGGAAAATTCCTGAAAATAATCTTTAAAGTACTTAGCTGAGATTTATAGATCTCGTAGAAGGATTTGCAACAATTCCGTGAAGCAGTTGGCATCCTCATGAAGTCCAGTGATATGTGAGTCTGTTGTACAGAAGCTTTACAATGAGGAAAGCATAGCCCTTGTACACCCCAAATATGCAAATGACCATAATTGTTTGTTTAAAAAATCATCCGAGCAAATGTCTTATCCACAGTGTGTGTTCTGTATCCTCTGTCCCATTTGTCTGTTTCCATAACCTTTTTTTTTTCTACCTGTGATGTTTTTCAGCAGACACATGATAAAATGTCTAGGCTAGATTCCAAGGGTGGAATAAAAAGCTGTGTTTATTTTTATGGAGGCACTAACAATTCTATTTGGATTGAATTTCTTCATAGCAAAACCAATGAATTACTGAACAGATTGGACGTGGGTTTGCCAAAGAGTGATTCCTGTCAGATTGCTAATCCTGGCCCAGAATCTACAGCATGGGTAAGCAAAACCATAGCGTGTGCTGTATTTTCTATCTGCTTTCCAGGTGCTGTCAATAGTGTAATGTTAGAATATCCTAATTGAGCTTAATTGCTGAGTCCTAACTCAGTGAGTACCAAGGAGCCTTTCTGAATGAATGAGTCTGCCTACCTTGTCTCTTCCACACTGGCAGGGTATTCCACATAGTAGAGGACTACTCACAGATCTCTTTCTGATAAATGAGAACCAGATTTATATTCTAAAGTTAGATAAGAATCTTAAGTATGCCCTGTACCCATCCACTGGTGGTAAGCTTTTATGAAATCTCAATAAATTAATGTCAGCAAATGCTTTACTGCATTAAAAATTCAGTCGAAAGAGAAGCTTGTTTCTCACTGCATCCTAAAAGTGATTCCATACACTGCTTGGGGTCTTTGTCCCAGTTTGAAGTAGTCTGGTAAGTATCAGTGTAATTGGGAAATAGATAAAGTATTGCTTCAATTTCATTATTCTTATTGGCTCTAAGAGGCTTTTCCACATACAATTAGTCTCTTCATATCTAAACCAAGCTTTCCTACTAATGTAGAAAGTTTCAGTGAGGAGTATTAACCCTAAAAGACAAGTATTTCTCCTGTGCTGAGGTTTGTAACTGGGGAAGGACAGAGAACAGGGAGCCAAGCAGATGGAAATTAACATTGGAAGCAACTGAGCAGAATTATAGAAGTACCTGGGCAGCCCTCTGTTGTATACAGTCTTGAGCACCAACTGTTGGGTAACAGGAAGGAAAGATTTGCCTCCATATTTCTTCAGATGACTTAGAAATGGAAAAAAAAAATCCTCCCTTTATAGAAATGGATGCCAACAGGATATATGGCACATCTGTCTTGCCTCTAGTATTTCTTCCTGGTTTTCATTTCAGGAAAAGGAAGCTGATACTGAAAATTGGTCCCATTCCCCTTTAATTCTTCCAGATATCTTGTATCTCTGAAGACCCTAAAGACATTTCAGCAAGTGTGGGCAGATATGTGGCTAGAAAGTGCCAATTTCTGCCCAGCACTGTTGGACAGAAGGTCAATCATAGGAGAGTGGCTTTTGGAATGTATTTGGTAGTCCTGGGTGAACAACCAAGATGAAGGGATATGGAAAGGGACAAAAGATGTCTTGAAACCACTTCTACCTCCCTCTTGGAGCATCCAACACTTCAAACAGTGGGAGTTTGCTCTTTGGTAGGGGAGGCCTGGCTCTGCAGCTTTTGTACGATATGAGAACTGAACTGTGAAGACGAGTGAGCTCATGTCCCCATGACTGACTTGGATTTCAGCATTTTGGTGTGCTGTCTTCACATCCACACCAAAGTGGGTGGATGGCTGAAGGAGCACTGAACTGTTTCAGTTCTACAGGTCCTACTTTTAGCCTTGGCCCTCTGTTTCACCTACATATGTGTGGCTTTCTCATTCCATGTTTTGACAGGTTTCTCAAAGAGTTGTGTCAAATTACATCCCATAGTTCATCTTTCACTCTGCTAGTGTCCTAGCAGATAAAATACATCATTTATCTGTACTGTTCTTTAGTACTAGCTGACTAGCTGACTTGTCTTTTGTGTGGCTGCATTTCTGTAGCTTTGTGAATCAAATAATCACTTGTACGTAATGCAGCAATGCCATTAGCAAAGTCTTCCCTACCAGCTTGTATGAGGTCCAGTCTATAGGCATAGGCACAGCCTCTGAGCCAGGAATCCAAAGGATGTAACCCATGAGTTCTTATCTAAATAAACTTGGCATAGCACCAAAGTGCTAAGCCAGTAGGAAACTAGGACTCTAATTTGGATGTTACCTTGAACACGTCCTTTGTCTGAAGTAATTAAAAGATTCAGGAACAATGTATTTGAAATAGTGAAGTGTGATAAGCTTACAACGTGCCTAAAATGCATGCTAAAAGGGGGAATATACATACATGTACGTGATTTTTTTAAATTTGAAAAACTTGTTCTGAAAACAGTCTGGGACAATGTGATGCAGATCAAGGTTTTTTCCCCTCACATCATTTCTTGGATAGTGGTGTTAATTCAGCACACCTAGCTCAACTATCCTTGCCAAATGTTACTTCACATCCATGAACAAATTTGACTTCTTTTGAGTGTCTCTGTCATTGATGACTTTTTGGGCCTGCTTATTTACTCAAGCTCATAATTAATTTTAATCCTGTCTTTCAAAGTGTGACCAATCCTGTGTAGATTTTTATTGTCTTCCAACTTGATTAACATATTCTCCACACAATTCTCCAAACCATTACAAAGAGTAATGAATAATATCGGACCCAGAATGAGTCTCCCTGGACACATGTAGCAACTTCTCCCAGCTCAAAATTGAGCTATTAATAATTGCTTTCTCTATTCAGTCTTTTTAGCAAATTATGTGTGTGTTGTTTTAATGGTGTCGTTCTGCATGCATATATCAAATTTTGGAAATAGTCTGTAGACCTGTAAAAAATCCCTCACTTAAGTCAAACTGCACAATTCTTGTATTAAATTATACTGGCTCATTTTTTAGTGTGCTACCCTACATCTCTGCTCAAAGACTTTACAGTAGAAGTTCCAGTGTACACTATCCTAAGGATCCTCTAAGACCCTAATTGTAGATTGGCTTTTTGCAAACAATTACAACTTGTGAAAGACCAGGGCTAGTTATTGTAATGAAAACCTATTGCACAGTTATTACATTATTCATGATGTGTAGTTCACATTTTCAATTTTCCTGATGCTTCACAAATAACAGCAGGTTTGATCTCTCCTGTTGCCCTACCTCCACAAAAAAAGTTCTGTGTTCCCTCTGTTACAAGGCTTCCATTCTGCTTTTTAATCTTGGTTATATTTTCATTACTTTTCTTTCTTCCCAGAATACCCCATCTCATTAGCATATATCCTGACTGTGTTTTCTGACTGCTCAGGATATCTTTATGGTTGTCACTGGGACACAGAATAGCACTTGCTGTGACTACCTGAGTGTAATGCACAGGTGGACATTCTACCAAACTGAATGACTGAGAGGCTCTAGGCCACTTCTTGTTTAAATTCCAGTCTTGAGACTAATCTGTTTCTTAAATAACTGGAATCATTCAACCATTTGTGTTTGTTAATTACCCATATAACAATTTGAGAATAAGGTTTGGGAGTTTGGCCCTGCTCTCATCACACTAATATATTTTTATTTTCTGCTGAACAATAGAAAAGAAGCCATGCTTATAAGCAAGCTCTTCGAGAGGATGAAAACAGAAGATTAGAGGAAATGAAGCAAGAACAACAGAGAAAGGTAATTATACATTAACAGTTTACATATTGTATCATTTTTGCATGCTGTGAAACCAATTAAATACACTGATTACTTGTAGCCTACGCACAGAGCTTGTCTTTAGCAAAGGTGATTCAGTCACTGTTTTCAAATATTGTGAGAGAGATGAGTCAAGCTGTAAAATTTGAACAGGGACAGGACAATTATCTTCTGAGTTCAAGGCTGTTTGCATCTGGAAAATGAGCTCCTTTTCACCTCTTCACTTGAATAATGTGCAGAGGGCTTTTTGACCATGGCAACCGATTTCATAGGGTAAGGAAACCAGCTTATTGTCTTGCAGGCATAAGTCGCCTTACTGAGGAAATTAGGATGATCTTTCTGAATTGTCTCTTTCTAGAGAATTGAGGGCCATGGGCCCTGCTTTTTCAAATGGGGATGTGGAAATGCTCAGATTTCCTGTTAATTATAGTATGCCTCTCTGTGCCCTTTCTGACTACCTAACTAAAGAGTTTTGAATTGTCTAAAAAGCAGGCATTCCATAAGTGCAACTTTGAACTCCATATTCTGTGTATGCATCATGCATTGCCTGAAATGTGTAGTCCCTCTGGTATAGATTTGGGTACCATATCCATATAAAGTCCATCTACCAAAGGTGATGACACTCTGCAAAGTTACCTGTCTTGACTCTGGGTTTGACTGTGAAAGTACGGGGAGGGCAGCACTTGAAAATCTAGCAAATAATTTGAAAATATGTGAGCAAGTGCTGAGCCACTTGCTGTGCCTCTGCTGTTACTAACATCCAAATTAATGTTAAGCTTCTTTCCCAGTGGAAGAATTTTAGCACAACAAATTCCATACACTGTTTCTTCTAGAACTGGAGAAGTTACTTATTCCCTGTCACTGATATCTTTCTTTACATGTTGGGGATGTGTCCTCATTTCACAGTATTCTAATAACTATAGTACTGGGGAAAAAAAGGTGGAGCACAAGGGAGTCTCTTCATTGCTATTCCATCAGGTATATGCTTGCTCTCAGAACCTATACATAGGAAAAATATTTGAAAACCAGCCTGGATGGGTCTAAGGCTGGTTCCTGTTGTAGTCTGTACATGGATCCTTCCAAAGAGAAAATGACTACAGATGTAAATTAGCACACCCTAATTTATGGGTTTGGTTTAAGGGACTTGTGTAGAGCTGTAGACTCTTCAGCAATTTCCATGGGTTTCTAAGGAGGTGTTGGCTGCTTCTAAGGCTGCTCTTGTTTGTTATGTGGTTCCAAGGTCTCCTTGCCTTCACAGTTGCTGCTACCTATTGTGCAGAGTAATGCACTACTTACAAACCCACTGTAAATAATATGGATTTTAAGGGCTCCAATAATTGTCCCTCAGATATATGTTGGCTCGTTTCTTCCTCAAACTAATATTTATTAAAGTAATTGCGAATTCTGTCTTGTGTGTACCTCCTAGCACAGTGTAGCTATAAAATGTGTAGGTATTGTCAGTTCCCTTTTTTTCTTCAGAACAGGTTTTAGTATGTATTGCTTGATTTAGAAATTTTCAGTACACTTTGAACACTGCATCATATACACACAATATATTTCAGAACATTACTCCGAGAGAGGAGTCGGCATATTGGAAAGTCAGATACTGAGTTTTAATTTTCAGGTTGAATAGTTATTTAAAATAGTGAAAATTGAGGTTGGCTTTTTTATTTCTTAATCCTGTTTCTTCTTTTAGGGCTAGACAAATATTGATACACAACACATTCTCAGTTATTGATTTTCTCCATACATTTATTGCATAGTTTTTACTTAATGTTCCACTTAAATTGATTTAAAAAAAACCCCAGTCATGTGGTTCCATTCAGTTATTGAAGCTTTTATCTAAGTACATCATTTTATTTTAGTTTCTATTTCTACTGCTGTGCAGTTGCTATGGAAAATATAAAAGATGGGTCTGTTCCTATGCCTTCCCCCTTGCCCTGGAAGCCCAAATCTCCTTTGCACAAAGGTCTGTAATCTCTTGGGTGCGTTGCAGGCAGAAGGAGCTGGACAAACAAGCACACATACAGACCACAGTCATGCCAGTTGTGTTTCCTTCACAGTTTTGGCTAAAATTGCATGAGCAAACTCTCCTCCAAAATGAATTCCCTTTGACACTGTTTATACACCTTAATACCACGTAAGGCTGCAAAGCTGGGGGCTTGTGTATGTTCCCAGCACCCCATTTTCAACAAGCTCCATTTTCCCTCCTCACCCTGAAGGGAGCCCCAGGGAGCAGGAGGTGACACACTACATCACATAGCCCAGATCTCCTCTTCTGCTTGCACTCTGCAGAGGCAGGAGGTGAAGGACATGGCTCCTTCTTACTCTGTGGGCATGACAGCTGTGTCTGCTCCTCACTTTGGCTTTCATCCCCCTCTGACCCACTGGCAAATTCAAGTCTGTGTTTTTGGGACAAGGGGAAGCAGACTGGTGTCTGGCATACCCCCTTAAATGTAGGACTCTAATGTCTGAATCCTGTAACTTGCCACTTTTCAAGGCACAAACAAAAAAATATCCACATGCTGAACAGAAAAACCAGCTCAGTTTTTAACATAGTGCTGTCGCATAAGGAAAATGCAGCTGAGAGAAGTTCTGACTTTAACTGAGGTTAGCATCATGTAGAATTAATAAGGTTTGCAGCATAAGTAATTAAAATTAGGTTAATTAAAAGTAAGTTAGTTTATTTATTTATTTATTTGTTTGTTTGTTTTTCATTTTTATCATTGCCAGGCTGAATTATTGGAATTTAAACAAAAGCAGGAAGAGGAAACCAGGACAAGAACACTAAAAAATGAACAGAGGAGGTAAGATGCAAAAAAATTGCAAAATACACTGGAATTGAATTTCCACGTGGAAAGGGTCTCAAAATACAGGCACTCATGTTTCAGAAGGCTATTGCAATGAGGATCCCTGACCTTATCTCTGGTTTAGCTTTGCTTTCCACTGTGAGCCACTAATATCCATTAATACAGCTGTTCACTGCATGCAGAATGACCCAGAGTGCCTTTTTCACTTTTTTTGTCCTATCAGCATAGGACACAGCATAGAGTAGAAGCAATTAATAGATTTATGGAGGATACACACTTTATCTGTGTATCTGTATATGAACCTAGATATCCATATATTTTTATATCTATATTTTTATTTCTTTTAGAACGGTCTGCTTTGTCCATGCTGCATCTTGTGGCTGACTGTCTCTGAGGTTAGCAGGCAGAGCTAAATCTGGGACTTGGTATTGATTCAGATGGAACCTGCAGTGCAGCAAGGCCTTCTGCAGCTGCATTTCTTTCCCACTGCTGTGACCTCTCTGTGCTCCACACTTCTCATCTTCCACTTCTGTCACTTAATGGACTTTTCATTATCCTGAAGCACAGCTTTATTCTCAGCTTTGTGTTCTTCTAGTAAAAAGATACAATGCTCAGGCTCAAAAGTAAAAACAATATTTGTTTCTTTTTTTTAAATCATTATGTAAATATTTTAAAAAATGCCTACTTCTGTAGGCAACCACTCTTCAGACTGCTTTAATTTCTTTTTTTTCTCTAGCAAAGAGTTTGAAATAATTACCCATAGAAGTTAATGAAGGATTTTTGATTCAGTCCATCTCATATGCAGAGGCAGAAATAACCCAGTATTTTCCTTTTTATCTCATTCTTACCAGCACCATTGTAGAACATTAAAACAACAGTCCTGTCTAAACGTGTGTCAGTCCTAAGCAGTAATCAAGGAGAAAAAGACACAGTTTTCCAGAGAATCATAGAATGGTTTGGGTTGGAAGGGACCTTAAAGGTCATCTAGCTCCAACCCCCCTGCCATAGGCAGGGACACCTTCCATTCCACCAGGCTGCTCAGAGCCCCATCCAGCCTGGCCTGGAGCGCTGCCAGGGATGGGGCATGCACAGCTTCTCTGGGCAACCTGTGCCCGTGCCTCAGCACCCTCATAGTGAAGAATTTCTTCCTAATATCCAATCTAAATCTACCCCCTTTCAGTCTAAAGCCATTCTCCCTTGCCCTTTATCACATACCCTTGTAAAAAGTCCCCGTCCATCTCTCTTGTAGCCCACTTTAAATACTGAAAGGCTGCTGTAAGGTCACCCCGTAGGCTTCTCCTCTGCATGTTGAACAATCCCAATGTGAAAATATTTAAAACAAATTGAGGAAAACTGTGTATTTGTCCATGCTTTCCAGATTGGTAGAGTAATGCAAGAAAATGCTAGAATTTCGCAGCTGGATGGAAGAGAAAGTTTTCAGCTGCATAAATTGTCTCTCTCAGTAACAAGCTTAAATGTTTTCTTCCATTTTTTACCAGGAATCAGTATTTCTAGAAATTTCCTTGTGCACTGAAAGCTGAAATACTACCTAAGGTGACTTAGGTAATCTTAGTGAGTTAGTCAAAATATGTAACCTCCCTAAAATGGTGGGTGGTGGTACACAGGTCATCTTTCTATGGAGAATTTTGGTGCATTATGAACAGCAGCCAAGGTATGCCTCTTATTCCCAACAAGCTGATCCCAGGATAAGGATGCATCTGGTGAATTGAAAATTAAGTCCACCTGATCTCATGCCCATCCATGGTTATGCTGCTTGAAAAATACAGGAAGATGGGGCCTGAACAGATGGGAAGGGAGAGCCACTCACAGAATGTTTAATATCAGTAGTTTGTGAACTTCTCAGCTGCCTTCCATCATTATTCATTTTTTATTGTACTTTAAGGATAAATAATGATTTCCTGGACCGACTGCAGAACAGAACACAGCCTAATAACATCTACCACCCTGGATATACTGGACTACCTCAATAATGGCACCTTGGTAAGTTTTTTGGTACAGAATGGAGAAGCAATGAGATTGTTCAAATATTGAATTTTTCTCCAGACACTATTGTGTGTCTGTCTTTAGTCTGCCTGACAGAACTTACAGCCCCGGCTGGGCTGGCTGTCCTTAATACCTTTCAAGAAGAAATTCTGTCTAAAATATAAGCTTTTCAAATCGGAGGAGAGAGGAATAGCTGCTCTTGCAGCAGAACTCAGTGGCCTTGTGTGTGAGGTACTCACTGCAAGGAGTCACATCCAAGGTACTTCCTTAAGTTAAGTGCAAGGATAGTGAAATCATTAGAGATTTTTTTAAAAGTCTTTAAATGAAAGATTCTTGGATATGCTATAAATATTTTAATATGGTATTGAAGTTGGAGGGAAAAAATCCCATCTATATATCTGTATCTATCTACCTACCTATATCTTTCCAGGTTCAGCTGTTCTTTTTTTACCTATATAAAATTATGACAAAGAAGGCTCAACTACATTTCATTTAAAGTCAATATTTGCAAGGATTTTTGAAGAAAAGATATCTTGGCTGTAATCTATTAAATATCCATTCATTTTTTCAACTGTCCTAATGAGACATTAATGTGACTGTTGTTTAGAATTGCACTTTTCAGTGTAAAAAAAAAGTAGTTATATATATTCCCCATCATGGAATTTTTCATTAGGCTGAAATTCTATTGATGAAAGGACCCTAGTATGAGAATTGAAGAGTTAGGAAGACTGAGAAGCAAAATGATGAGAGTCTAAGAGAATTTAGTGTGTGTGACAGTGTAGAGGAAGGTGTTTATTTGATAAAATACAACAGCTTGAATTGGATTTGTTGGTGAGGATGTGTATGTTAGCCAGTGAATACCAGGAAGAGTTCGGTTCAAGCATCTCCAAAGTCAAGGCTAAAAAGCAGATATTCTTGCTACTGGATTTTCCATGTACTGGAAGTGGGAAAAGGGTGTCTTCATCACTACAAGCTTTGGGCTCAGGGGGCTTGTACTGGTTCTTGGTCTTGGTGAGAGGAGACAGGACATGCCAGCTCAAGCTCCCATCAGGTCTGTGGGCAGACATTAGCAGCTTTGCTTATCTGAAACACCAAGCATGTCAGGCAGTCCAGAAGCTGAGGGAAGCCAAGTTACACATGTCCAGGCTAGTTAAAGGGTGTGAGTAAGAGAGCACAGTGTGTGGCAGGCCTGAGCCACCTCCTGAAGGACAGCATGTCTGCAGATAGCAGAATTAGAGGCTGCAGGCAGGACACAGCCACCTGATACAGGGAAAGTGCAAAAGATAAAGTGTGATGGACAGTCTCTGGTTAGCAAAGGCAACGAGGGCGCTTTGTGTCTTTTATCCCCATTTGTGTACTGTTTCCTGATAAACTCCAAGGAAAATGTGTGACACAGCCAAGATCCCCAACATCTTACTCGAGCATCTCCATCAGAGCCCCTGCCTTCACCCCTGGAAACCTTGCCATTGTCTGCAGAGGTGGCAGGGCTTTGCCTTTAGCTAGATGCACACACCCTCTTTCACAGGGTGGTAGTTGGTACCACCAAATGAGTGTGCTCAGTCTAGGCACAGTTTTAACAACAGATGACTATGTGAGGGTTTTTTTATATTCAATTAATGCATCAATACAAATGCAATAAAACCCCAAGTATGGAAGTGATAAATGTACCTACTCTGTTATTTACTTAATGACTCCCAAAGAGCATGCCTTCTGCTGGGTAATGCTAGATATATTTTTCCTTTATGTTATAATGTGAGATTTGAAGACTAAACTCAGAAGGAAAAGATTAAAATATGAAAGAATATGTCATAATGGATAGGAATTAAAAAATGGGTATTGGTAACAAGTACAAGAAAGAGAAATAACCTCTCAAAAGATAGGCTGGAGGCAGCAATCTTAGTGTCTTTGATTATACCAAGATTCTTCTCCTTTCCTTTGGGATTTAAAAAAAAAGATCTGAACTCCAGGCAGGGCTTACAAGTCATGTAGTCTGCATCCAGGCATTTTACATTACAAGGAAGCTAACTGAAACAGGTCCGCCTATATACTAAGATTAAGAGAAGGTAAAAAAGTTCCCAAAGTAAAGACCTGAAGGTAATTTTTGAGCCTCTTCCATCTGTGCAATGGCACCAAAGAGGAAATATTTGTTCTCTTTCCCTCTTGTATTTTTTTTCCCTGTTTGAACTCCTTACAGTCTCAAAAACTTCTCACTTAACAGAAACTGAATGTTGTGCTCTATTGTTGATGTATCTACTCTGTTTTTCACTGTTGGTTCTATTAGCCTGGTTTCCTAAAGAAATTAAGTTTGTACAATCACACTGTCTGTGTGCATGTAATAAGATTTCCCAGCTGCTGGCCAATCTTAGCCAAATTTGAAAGGGATTATAAGTCTCAGAGATAATTAAATTTCCGTGTGTTTTGTGAAAAGCAGTGACTAGCATAGGAGACAGCCTAAAACAGTGCCCACTCCGAGGGGTGGTGCATTCTCTGCATTGTTTGACTGCAGCCCTCTGGCGGATCAGCATGGGCACGGGCTCCAGAGCAGCTGCAGCTCTGCCCTGATGTCCTGGGGGCTAGGGCAATCAGAAAGGGACATGATATCACAAATGACATGGAGAAAAGGGGAGGAGGCTGAATATATTGTGTATGTCTGGGAAGAGGGCAGGAGAGCAGTTACATTGTCCAATTGTCCCCTAAGCAATAGGAAATGAGCTTTCATTAATTCAAATCCCCTCCAGATATTTTGTGTTTTATTAGGAGTATTTATAAGCTGTTATGTCAAGAAGGATCTTCGTGACAGTAATTTCTCCTGCCTTTTTTGATTATAAATGCCAGGGCACTCTCTGGGTGGCTTTGTAGTTTCCATTTTTAATGGGAAAACACATAATGAGGTTCCGCTTCTATCTGTGATCTACTGCACCCTTGAGAAAGCCTTGAGTCTTGCTGTATGCTATCAAGAAAGTTTTAATGCCCTTTGCACTGCCTTTGGCATAAGGATAAACCTTTCAAGATAGGAGGATAAGAAAATTACCATTGTCCTTTTAATATCCAAGTTTAATAAATAAGATCATATAATGGAATCACAGAATGGTTTGGGTTGGAAGGGACCTTAAAGATCATCTAGTTCCAACCTGCCTGCTACGGGCAGGGACCTTCCATGAGATCAGGTTGCTCAGAGCTCCAGAAAACCTGGCCTTCAGCACTTCCAGGGATGGGGCATCCACAGCTTCTCTGGGCAGCCTGCTGCAGTATTTCACCACCCTCACAGTAAAGAATTTCTTCCTAATTTAATCATGATTCACCTGGGACTTAGAACTGAGACAGTATTTGTTCACTGTTTTGGCACAAATGATCAGTAAAGCACTTTTGTTGTTACAAAAGAATAACTTTTAAACAGTTGCACATTTTGTTATTCAATGCCTCATGGGATTTGCCCATATCCAAGTATGTAGGGATTTGCAGAGACCAAAAGCTAATGCATGGCAAGCCTGTAACAGAGACCTTGTTATTTTTTTGCATGAAAATGGGGCACTGTCAAGTATCCTTTTGTTTTTTCTGTAAATGGGGAGAGGTCACATTGTGAACATATGAAATTTATAGGTCTACTCTTCTTCAATTAAATACTAGTTGTCTTGCTGAAACTCTCTGAGTCATAGCAAACCCAGAATCTAGAAGGCAGGGTGGCATATTACATCCTCGTGTCTCATGTCTCCATTATATCCAGTGTGATGCATAAGAATGAGAAATGCTCCCTCGAGCGCTGACTCTGCCTTTTCAGTGGATGCATAATTCTAGATATTTGCTGTGCAAAGCAACTATGCCCTGAATACACAGGTGTAGTGGGACAGGAAACCCCATTCTCTTCCTTTCCCATGTGCAGAACAGGAACTGAATAAGATGCTGGATAAATTTGTTTTGGGGAAATATGATTTACAGATAAAACTATTTTGAATAAACATGGTTTGTGGGTTTGCACTTTGTTTAGTTCTTGCAGCATGACCCATGGGAAAGTTTCTTTGGAGTCTCAGCCAGCACTTGATTTATGCTGTTTGTGTATAAATCTTCAACCAGTTGAAGAGGGAACAAGTCATGAAGTTTACTGTTGCACAGCAAAAGGAGCCCCAGCTCAAAGGCCCCTGAAGTCACAAGGCCAGCATGCATGTCACAGGTTTTTGTAAACAATCTGTCTTCAATATACTTTGAGAAGGATCAAGTTGCACTAAAAATGCTGCTTTCCCAGAACAAAGAAAAGGCTTTTACTTAACATGGGAATATTGAGAAAAGAATATTTGTATAAGAAGGTTCCAGAATGCAATCCACAATGGTTACATTTGTTTAAATGAATAATATGACTAACTTAGCTTTAACTTGGTTAGTCTATGTACAATCTGAGTTAAAAAGGTTATTGGTTTGTTTCCTAAAACTGGTTGTTTTCTTGTTTGTTGGGTTTTTTCTTTTTACCAAAAGTAACATGCATGTCTTTCCTGGCAGAAAATATAGAAAATACTTAGCAGAAGTATCAGCATCAATAAAGGGACCTCAGATTAGTAGGTCCAGGCAGGCTATAGCTCAGTTTAGTGACTTAGCTCTGGCAAGGCTGTCAGACATCATATGCAAATGTGTTTCCCCTGCCTTGATCTTGAGCTCAATCATTCTTTCCTTTGAGAATCCTAAATGAGAATAGTGGCAGTCTGGGCAGGAACAGAAGAAGCTTCTCACTCTTTCAAATTGTGTGAGGTTAAGGATTTAAGAATCTGAAGATATTTGAAATACTTCTAGATTTTTTTTTTCTCCTAGCAGAAGCAAGATATGTTTATCTCTTGAGTCAATACATCCTGCTATTTATTTAGAAGTCAAATCAAAGATGTTTCTTTCTACGACTGGAATCTTGGAGAAGAGTTTTCTTGTTATTTTAAGTGGAGTTTCAAAACGACTTCAAATAATCAAGAAAGCGCCACACAAATAGATAACCATAATTCCTTGCATGAATATGTGATTGTATTGCACATTGTACATTGTACTGTACTAGTGCATTTTTTATTTTTATCCAGGAGTCAAACTACTTGGAATAAAGGAGGAGCAAGGTGGGAATAATTTGGATTTTATAGGACCAATGTCAGTATTAATTTAGTTTTGAATTTGACATTTCATTATGACAATTTTTGTAGTTTAATTTTGAAACAATATGAGAAGGGGTCTTAAAAGAAATGCATTCCAACTCTGTGTTTGGGAGTCCTGCAATGGCACATATCTAATCTGAAACATGATTTTTGTGAAGAATTGCAGGTAAGAAAAGCTGATGATGGCATTGAAGGCATCTTCTGGGAGTGCCTTGATATTTAGGCTACAACTTCACTACAGCCATGTTCTCTAGCATCATAGACTGTGCCTAAATAAAACTGAATGTGGCTGGGAGTGCAGGACTTAGTAAACTTTCAGTGTTCTTAAGTGAAAGGGATACTGTTGTGGGCTGTGTTCTTCCAACCATTGTTCATGAACAAAAAGGGAGACTATGCATATCACTGGAGGCTGTCAGTAAAACACCACTACTGAATCAGAGAAATCAGACCCTCTGCTTTAAAATGTCCTTTTCTTAATACTCACTGCATCTGTGATCCTTTCTGAAAGGGGTTCCCTACTCTAATCCTTAGTTCGGATACAACTATGTCTGCAGAGCCTTTACTTACAGGGTTGGAAACTTTTGAAGCAATTTCAGGAACTGACAAAGATTATTTGTTCCTTAGGAGATGGGTTTGACATAACTCTTTTTTTTTTTTTTTTGAGACCTTGCATTTTATGAAAAGGAATTTAAAATAATCAAACTTTTAAAAGTCCCTTGCTTCCAACCCTTCTCCCACAAATCTAGATTTGAGACTTTCTTCGTCATTTGCTACTCCAACAGTTACGTTAGTACTTTTACAGCAGGGCTTTATTCTGAAGATAGTATCTAAATGATATTGTTGGCTTCCCTTGAGTTGTCCTTTCAGGTTTTTGAGAAGTAAAATTTTTATTAAAAATGTAATCAAATTCACTCAAAAAATGACAATGTGTAGATAAAGGCAATTCCCTGGAGGGGCAAAATGGCTATTTTTTGCAGTCCACAGTTCTACTACCTTTTATAAGCTGTGGACAGCTGAAGGACTTCAACACATTGGATCCTTTGTTATTGGTATAATACCAATCATGTATTTACATATGAACTGTACAAGCCTTGTTTTTCTGTTGTTTTGAAAACACATTTCAGCCTGCTATGTCAATATATTGTTCAAAGAGTTACTAATATGTCTGCAGATAATTAGAACATTTTGTGAATTAAATTTACAAAAAGATAGAAATCCCTTCATGAAGGCTTTACATAATTAAAAGCTAAAACCTGTTGGAAGAAAGGGAAGGCTATTTTTCAGTGGAATTAATCCTTGAGAAGTTGACTTTGAATTTTGTTTTTGTTGCAAAAGATAAATTTTAATTCTTTTTTCTCCCTCTTGTTACAGGGTATTGCAGAAATATTCGCTTTTATCTGGCCTACGCCAAATGACTTCGTAAAAGCTCTGAGAAACTGTTCTTTATTGTGATTCTTTTCTTACTCTGGCTTCAGCTGCACACCGTCTTCATGAGCAATCTGCAGAGACTGGTTTCTAGCTGTCATTATTCATGCATACATATTTGAGACAGCTGATTATGAAAGTCCTATTTAATTTTTAATAGGAATATATATAATTTTTTTTTCATAAATTGTTTTGCCTCATGGAGAATGTAATTATCCCAGTCTTCATGATCTCTGGAAAAGAAGACAAAGTGACTGCAGAAACTGCAGTAACATCTTTGTTTACTTGCTGCTCTTTACCCAGAAAAAAAAAAATTCAGAGACAATCTTAAAAAGCAGGTAGAGAGGGTTTTTTTGGGAAGAGAAGGAGAAATGTTGCAGGGGTTTTGTTTGTTTGTTTGTTTTCTGTTTGTTCTTGTGGAAGTTTTGTGAAATTAATTTACTCTTGTACTCAATAGCAGACACTCAAGAAGAAAAATGTGCATTGTAGACAGTATCTTTTAAATAGGTTCTTAGAAAAATACATAACATGAAAGAAAGAAATAAAGCTTGAAATAAAACTGAAATGTATTTGATCTCTTCACATCTTTTGTGATACAATGTAGTGTCTTTTCTCTTTGTCTGTTTTACCATGGTAACATCTGTTACAGGAGTGGGGAGCACTACTCCAATGTTAGCTTCAGTTTCCTGCTTTTCTTTGTCCCTCTAGTCCAGTGGAATTTAATTTGTGTCTCCCTGTCTCTGAGACAGATGACAGCCTTTTAATGCTTTCTAAAATCATCATATATGACCAATGTAAAAGAAGGGTTCACAGTGCATATTACATAAACCATGCAGAAAAGAAAAAGTATCTGTGGCATTTGCAATTATGTCTTAGGCTGAGTTACAGGTCTCCAGAACAATTTTGTTCAGCATGCAGGCATGATATTTTTCCATCACCCTTGCAATATGGAAACTTCATAATGAGTCACCTGAAGGTCTTTTTGAACCACGGATGTTGTGATGTTTGCTGTCCATTGTGGGAAACTCTGTAGCTGTCTTTGGCTCAAACTATTACTCAAATCTCTCATGCTGCTAGATAGCTGATGTTCATAGGGAATGCTGGAGATTTAGCAGTATTTTCTGGTTTTAGCCTTTTTTTAGGTAAAAATTTCTGGGAAGATTCCTTGGGAAGACTTTTCCATACCTACACAGTGGTACTGTATAGCAAGTGGTATTTGGCTGTGTCATTGGACTTCTTTGGAAATTAAATTTACCTCTCCCTCCAAGAAATCCCTCACCTGGCCTCCTTTGGTAGATTTTAGGGCAGGGGCTAAACGTCTGCAGAGTGGGCAATATATACATGCATATACATATATTTCAATGGAAATGTCTTTGCTGCAGTCAGACCCTGGTATTGTACTCTAATGGGACTCATATTTGTAAGTGGTCTTTTTGTAGCAGTGAACCCAAAGGCTGAGTGGGAGGGGAAGTCACCCTTGTCCCCAACAAGCTGAAATTCAGTCTGTGTTGCTATGTTTCTATACATGAAAAAGAGCTTTTTATTAACCTGCTACTTTCACATTCAGGAGCAGTGATGGCAGGTCACCTTGAATAACCTCTTCCATTAAGCTTTTTTGCTTTCTTTAGGCTGTCTTCAAAGTGCTTCCCCTTATCCAGCATTTCAATCTCTTTTTTGAAATGCTGTCTACAAACTATTTCTGACATTAACTATTCCAGCCCTTTTAATGGAGAAATATCAGAATTTTCCCTCCCCTATCTTTCTGAACAGAACAAACAAATCTATATGAACAGTGGCCCAGGAAGTGTCTTTGACAGCCATGCCCTGCAATGGAGATGATAAGAAGTTACATCCATCCACAAATTGATGTTAGCAGGATGTCTGGAAAAAGCAGCTTATCCTGTTGGAAAGCTTCCAGTATCTCAGAATTACCACCTCCATACACACATACCCTGCCCAAACTGTAAGGGTGAGAGCAAAGGGATGTTATGACATCTCTTTAAGGACATTATAATGAAATAAAGTGGTGGTAGAGGGGGAAAACAGCTTCAGGTTTGTCGAGAGTTAGGAACTGATAGCTGGGCATCTTTTCTATTTGCTTGTTAGAGTAAACATTTGATAAAGATTTTCAAACTCAAGTAGTTTCTCTAGTTACAACTTACACAAACCAAAGTAATTATCTTTGTACTGTTGCATAGTACCAGATTTTATTTCTGCATAACAGTAAATGGAGAGTTTTGGGGTTTTGTTTTGTTTTGTTTTTAAATTGTTGTTGATAACAATATAATTTGTTCTGATGATCTCCTTTTTTATTTTAGAAAAAACCTTCCAGCAGGGAGTTGCGTGTGTCTGGAAGTTGCAAGAGGAAATCCCCTTGCTCTTTCATTGCTGAGTCAAATTCATTTTAACAAACTGACTGAACCATTATGATCAGCTATTCTGAATTCCAATATAACTTGACAGCAAGAGTCCTATGTTTAGATTTTATGGTCTGTCTAAATCAGAAAGTACCTTCCTATGAAGAAATGTAGAATTTATTTAAGGACTTACAAGCCAGATTCTCTGTTATGTACCCAAAAGTTGTTCCAATGGTTTATCTATTCCTACTTTTAAAAATACCTTCCTGACTCCTAGTGTAAACTTGCCAAGTTTCATAAAACTGTTAATGAATTTTCTTAAGCATTTACTTGGTAAATTATGGTTTTCTGCTCCTGAAACTCTTCTTTTTCTTAATGTGCAGAATTTGGACTGCTTCATTCCATTTACAAGTTTTTTTCAGTTTTTATTTTAAAAATAATCCATATTTGAAGAAAGCCTTTGATGCAATGGGATTTGGTGTAACTATATCTTCCTTTTGGTATGTGCCCTACTACTCAGACACTAAGGCAGAATATTATAAGATACTAGAAAGGGAGTTAATCCATAGCTTACATTTTATGGTATTCATCCAGGTTCAGTTCCTGCCTCTGCATCAAGAAATTCAAATCCCTGTCTCCTGTCTTGGAGAACATTTTAACTACCAGGTTCTTTAGAGCAGTTCTCAGCACCCAGGCTATGTTGACTCTTCTGCTTTATGCAAAAGAATAGAAATTCATGTGAAATGAGAAGGCAACGTGGCTTTATCTGTTCCAGGAGCTGGATGTCACTGCTGTGGGCCATGCCATGGCTCTGCTCCCCATCACAGTCTTTGGAGCTCTGAGCAACCTGGTCTAATGGAAAGTGTCCCTGCCCATGGCAAGTGTTTGGAACTGATGATCTTTACGGCCTCTTCCAACCCAAACCATTCCATGGCTCTATGGTCCTAGTGGCTCACTCACATTGACTCCTTCACACCTCCAGATACTTGTTTTCTCTACTTTTGCTCCTGGAATACAAACTGTCTGGCAGAAATCCCTTCTGCTCCCTCTCTAGATATTACTCCTCATTGCCTCCAATCATTCCCCTTTTCTTGGGATCCATGGGTTCTTCCTTAGTACCCTTGACTGCTTTAACAGCCTATTTTTCTGCTATATCCTCTGGAATTAAAAATGGGAACAATACTATTTGCTGCTTCAATGTAACATTTATTCTTTTGCAATCATTTCTCTTTCCTGTCTGACAGACCAATGTGTTTTCTTCTCTCCTGTCCATGTCCCCTATTTGTCCCATCCTTTTCTATCTTGGCGTGGGGCTGCATTAGGAAGAACATTGCCATGGGATGTGATAATTTCCTTCTGGTCAGCCTAGTGAGACAAATCAGGAGTGCTGGGTCCAGTGCTTGGCTCCTCAGTATGAGAAATGTGGACACACTGGAGTGAGTCCAGCAAAGGGCCATGAAAGTGGCGAGGGGACAGGAGCAACTTTGATAAGAGAGCAAACTGAGAGAGCTGTGACTGTTCAGCCTGCAGAGTATGAGGCTCAGAGGGGTCTCATACATGTGAGTAAATATTGGGAAGGGGGGGAGTGGTGAAGGACATTAATTCAGGTGCCCAACAACAGGACAATGGGCACAAGTTAAAATACAGAAAATTCTATTTAAACACACATGCCTTTTTTTTTTTTTTTTTAATAGCTTATCAGGCAGTGTCACAGGTTGCCCAGAGAGGCTGCTGAGTTCACATCCCTGGACTGTCCTGAGCAACCTGCCATCAGTGACCCTGCTCTGAGCAGGACTGGATGCTGTAGCAGCCATGGGCAGCACTCAGCTGATGCTGACACTGTTAGCAGAGGTGAGAGCTTTCACTGTGACTGTCACTGGGTAGAAATGGAAGCTTGAAATGAGAAAATTCACCTGAGGTTCTTCAGTCTCTCATTAAAGACTTTCCAAATTTCAAACCATTCTAGGGATTTCATTCTGAACTCTCTCTGATCTGCTCTCATTAAAAAGAGTGGGTTTATTTCTTGCCAACATTAATTCATTTTTTTTATTTCACTTTCAGCTCCCATTCCCTGTTCCTAGCTGTTTGATCTTTGCACTTACCTCCTTAATTAAAAGAAGGCAAGGCATTTTTTCCTGCTGCCTGGACCTCTCTCTAGGAGCTATCTTTAACTCTCATTCAGTTAGCACCAACCACAGTCTTTACCACCAATTTCTCTTTCCTTCCCTCCCAGTCCATGAACTGCCTTGAACTATATTTGGGTAAGAAACCCTAACAAAAATGTTATTTTTGAAAGATGATTTCCATTTAGTATTTTATTTTAAAGTCTTTCTAGCAAATTCTCAATTTTCTTATCTAGACTTTGAAGTTTGAGTAGTTCTTTATTTTTATATAAGAAAGTCATATGGCCTTGTATAACTCTTTTCTTTTAACAAATGCACATTTTGTCAGACTGGAAATCTCACCATAAATGCAACTCCTACCTATTCAAACTTTAATCTTTCCTAAAGCCGTGTTGTCTGGTATTAATTATGCTGTTCACCCTTAATTCTTTATTGAGCACATCCTCTTTTGCTTTCCTAAGATTTTGCCCTGGGTAAGCATTAAATTGACAGACCTAAAGTTAGTTTTTCAGCACATTATCCTTTGGAAACATTGAAAAATTTATTTCCTGTCTTCTCTGTTCAATCTTTTGGACAGTCACCATATCTCAGAGGATTTATCCAGTATCCTGCTTTGAAAACAGTGTTTTTACAATCTCATCAGTTTATACACCTACAGCCAGTGGTCCAAGTTCTCTTTGCTAATATTTAATAACTCAGTCCTTTACTAAAGGAATAAAAATATATATATTTCCCTATTCCCATCTGAAATAGTAATCTGTCTGTTTCCCAGAAATAAATATGTGTGTATATTGGTATCGGAAGTGAGGATTTTGCATTTTTGCCTCTTCCCTGGCACAGTGATGGCTGTGGAGCTAATCTGTGGGTGTGGCAGAGTTTCTGTGCTGGTGTTCCTTTGTTCTCTGCCTGGAGTGGGGTGTTTTCACAGCCGTGGTACATGACTGGTGGTCACTGGAGGAGCAGGGTGTTTCATTATGGTAAAATTTCATCCTCACAGAAGGTAAGCTTTCAGTAGCCACCTTCCACATTTACTCCCCCAAGGAAAAAGTTAAGTCTTGGATTACAAAGGCAAAAATAAAGTTATGAAAAGAAGAAAGTAATAAATGCAGTCTTGGCATAGCTCTGATAACAAAGGTCTTATCCAACTAACTTCAAAGGTGTGAGTAATATCACAGCTCAGCAGCCAAGAACAGAACAGCCAGGTTGAATCTTTACAACCAATTTCTTAGCTGGTTGGTTCAATTGAATATGATCAATAAAAAACCTAGGAAAAAAAAGCATTTCTCACCTTAAGAAGCTACAATTTCCTTCCTAATGTAAACTATTCTATACTATTTCTTGCTCTGCTTTTGTGGAGAGACTCCACTGCTATTGACACTCTCTCCCTTCCCTTTTTTTTTTTCTTTTTTTTTTTTTTTAAGATGCAGAAAATTTGTTGGCATGCTTTATTTGCATTTAGTTTGTTTCACGACTGAAATGCTTCCTCCATCTTCATGGAGCCTGGTAAACAGATGTTGTGCTGTTTTAGCTCATCTTGAAGATCAGCAATTGCTAGCACAGCAGAGACCAGAGCCTTCAATCCTAGAAATTGGCCTGCTTGTCATTATTCACATACCTGATCCAACCACATTTAAATAAAACAAAGACACTTGTTACAATGAACTAATATGGACCTTTTCCTGGAGGTTAATGTAAGTGCAAACTCTGCAAAGGTAAAACGGTGTAATACACAAGGAACTTTCTCAGGTTAATTTCATCCAGTGTGCCCAACTTCTTTTTAACCTGAATAAAATGGAAAACAAATAAACAGGAAAAACAGTCAAAAAAAAAAAAAAACAAGACCCCAGACTAAAAAACCAAATCAATAAAAAAACCCCAACCAAACTCCTTTTTTTTTTTTCTTTTTCATTTCTTCCAGAGGCAGGAACTGGTTTAGTTTGGCAGGGCAATTTTTTTTTTTATTAACCTTTATTTTACATGGCTTTTCAGAAGTTCTGCTATACCTTTTCACTCTGGATCAATTCTGATTAATATTCTGTTCTCTTGAATTTTTTTTCCTGTATGTGAGATCAAAACTCTAAGTGCCAATTACTTAACTCTTTAGATCAATGTCTCTCCTGGCTCTCCTTCACAAAATAAATAAAAGAGTGTTTGAAGCAGTGATTCGTTCTGCTTTCTCTGTTTAATCTGAAAAAATGCATTGCTTGCTCTTTGCACACTGATAATTGTCTCCAGCAGAAGGCAATAAAAAATATTTTAACTGGAATAGGTTAAACTGATAATAAAAAACCACAGTCATAAAGATTAAAAATAATTTAATATACAGATTCAATGTGATTACTCTCTTACAAGTTTCAGCTCCTTTTGACTTCAAGTAGGATGACCAGCACTTGGGTGTCCTGCAGGTTACCACAACATGCACCTGCAGAAAAAACAACTTTTAAGATTTGAGAGTGGGTCTGTGGGCTAATGAGCAAGTACTGAAAACAAATGCTACTGTGTTAGCATTTTTCAAAATCTATGATATGTAGAGGATGTCTCTCTTACTGGTTTTCAATTCTAACAGAGGTAGCAGTAATCTTTACAGCAGTCTTCTAATGGTGTGAGACAGAATAAAGGGCAAAGGAAAGTGGAACACAGATATGGAAGTGATACAGGTAGACCTTGTATTGGTTTGTAGGAGAAGAGAACACAAGTTGTTCCTGAAAGAGTAGTTTATTTTCTCTTTCAAGGAGTGTTTTTACTAAGGAAAGGATTCAGTTTTCTGAACTGTCTGGAGAGCAGATCTGTGGAGCCATCTGTTAGGGGTTCTTTGACACCTAAGGTGAATCAGCCTCTGAGAATGTCTGTCTGTCTTTGCTTTCTATGGAGAGAATACAAATGATCACCACAGACCATGTTCCTAATTTTTCTGATTATGTGAATCCTAACTACAATAGCTAAGAAAAGTTATTTACTTGCAGCATATTCCCATAGGCACAACTCTGTGTGTAGTCCTGGAGCCTTTCTAAAAAATTGCTTTCACAAATAAACATAAGGGTTTTCCAGGAGGTTATAGCGCTCCATACTTCAATCTGTCTGTTATCACAAATTGGTCTTTCAGGCAAGTAAAGTGTTCAGAGTTAAAAATTGAGGCCTTGGCACTAATTGATATCTATTAGCTGAAGTCATGTGTTGATATTTGTGGCAGTTTAAGCTTAAGAGCCATCTGAGATTAGAAATCTATTTTGTGAGCACACGGCATGTACATGACTGCATGCTGAGAGCCCTGGATCCAACAAGGCTGTGTTAAAACAGACAAGGCTGTGGGCAGGGCAATGGAAAACAGAATACAGTGACACATGCTCGTATGTATGTATCTATATATATATCTATGTGTGTGTGTGTTTGTGTGTAAATATACACATTAAATAAATTCGGTGATCCTACATTGGCACCACTGAGTAGCCCTGGAGTGGGATTTGGAGGAAGAAGTTCTGACTATGGCCAACTGGCATCTTCCCCTTTCTTGCCTTTCTACAGCCTGCAGAGGGGCCTCTGCCATTGATAGGCTTTTATTCACATCCCAACTTGGAGACACCTAGGCAGTGTGAGGCCTTGAGAAGATGATATGTTACAATTTTATGGTTGCTGAAAAACTTTTTCATCCCTGAGCCACCTTGCTTCACTTGCCAGGCATCCATTTGAGGGAGACAACACCCCACATAAATACCATGTACCAGTACTGAGGTTTGTGTCACTTGATACACTATTTCATCCTAAAGGCAATATAGGCCACACAGGCATATAAGATACCTTGAATCTGACAGCATTTTAAATAAATATGTATGGTCAGATCATAAAGAGGGATAAATCGGTGTAACCTTGCTGAAATTGCGTCCCTTAAGCTGCACCAGTTACATATCTCAGTGCCAGTAACTCTGAGCAGCTGAGTTTCATGAGTGCAAGGAGTCACACAATTGCCTTCAGGTAAACTGGGGGGATTTGCAGACACCCCAAATGCCAGATTGGGCTGGCAACAGACTTAATAGTGGGAATCCTTTCAGCAACCTGCAGCCTATTGCTACCACACCTGCTTACACCTCCTAAACACATCAACTGTGACACATCGCAGGTGCCAGAGCAGTGGGATCATGCAGAGCAGTAAAGGAGATACTGGAGATGCCCACGAGGTCAGTGAAATGTCAAGGCATGGCCTGATCTCAGTTACAGCTAAAGCCCACAAACAATGGCAGAATCAGACCTTGTGTTTAACTGCAAAAAACATCGACTACAGAGGTGTGAGGCCAAGGATTTGGCTGTTATGTTCAACCCTTCTACATGTCAGAGGAAAAGGCCAGTAGTGTTATGTGCTAATAGCTCCCAGAAGTGAGGAGTTAGTCTTTTCCATGAACACCTCCTTGCTAATGGATCTGGGAGGGATTTCCTACTTTAATAAGGTACAGTTAGCCTGCCAGAGATGGTCCTCTGTGCCAAAGCCTACTCATGCAGGTTCTACAAATAATTTGTTCCATTTCCCCAAGCTCCCAGCAAATGGTTAATCATTCATTGAATAAAGGTTGCATTTCTCAAGCGTTAAGGGGCCATTAAAAGTCTACCATAAACTTTTGCAATGAGCTTTTTCACTCAGCACCCAGCAGTGCCACTTTCTCTATTATCTGGCCTTGTGTATGTATTGATCAGATACAGCTGGTTCTGGAGAGACCATGTCTGTTGCTAGGAATAGATCATGCTGGAATTTATTAACCCACTTTGCTGAGCTCTGCCACCCCAGTCAGCACTGCAGCATAAGTTGTGTTCACTCAGGACTTCCACTCCTTATTGAATGAGGATTACATCTGAGCAGCAGGGACTGGTGAGTCATCAAAGGGTATAAATTCCAGGCTCTGTTTAAATGTTAAAAAGGTGGTAAATGGATGATATATGAACCGTTAAATTCTTCTACAGTTGGCAAAGCAGTGTGCTATAAACACGATTTATTTTCAATATATTAAAAATTTCTTGAGAATTCTGCTGATAAATACCACAAGGGGCTTCATTCTTATTGTGCTGTAATTAAAATGAATGTTTCGAAAATGCCTGCCCCAAGGCTGACAGTAATGACAGGGGAAACAGGTGAAGAAAATAAAAGTTAATGAAACTGGACCAGAGTGAAGAGATGTCACAAAATTGACTTTGTTCCATATGTGCAGGTTCCATTTAGAAATATTTAATAGTAAGCATATAACTATTATTACACTTTTAAATTAATCTTTGGTGACAGCAAATAGTTCATTATTGGTTAGTCAGAGTCAGAGTTTAACACTGAGCACACAGCTTGCCAAAACCTTTCAGCATAAGGACAAAAATCTACAGAAGGTGACAGCAACAAATATTTACATATATAACATCTAATCTTTTGGACACTTCTCTGCTATCTTCTGGGGGGCTCCTCAAGACACCTTTTGTTGGAAGTGCTGACCTGGGTACCCCACAGGGCTCCCCCCATAGCAGAGGGGAGTCTGTGCATTCAAGTGTGCCTATAGCATTGGCACCAAGTCTGTTCCCAGCCCACTCTGCCACTGCGGTGGCTGGAAGGCATCCATATGTCTGGGGACTGAGCAAGTCAGGGAGCACCATAGGTTCCCCCCTGCTCTTTAAAAAAAAACAACCAAAATCACCCTCAACAACAACAACAAAATGTTGACCTGGTCTTCAGGCTTGGATTAGCCTTTACTATTACTTCCTAGTTTGATCATCAGCAAAAGAAAAAGAACAAGTTGTCTTTGTTGTAGGATTCCACAAAAAATGTAATAATGCAGCAGAATGCAGAATACAGAATGCTTCACCCAAGCTGGCACAAGGAATAATTCTGTCTTAAAACTGTGAAGGGGAGTCACTGGATGCATGGCCAAAGAAACCTGTCTCAAAACCATAGTCTTCTTGAAATAAAATGCCAGCTTGGAACAGTACAAGATAGGATTTGAAAAATAATTTTTAAAAACTCATAACCAAACACTGCATTGAAAATGAAAAAAATTGAAAATTGAAAAATTTTCTCATTGAAAATGAGAAAAACTCATTTTCTTAATTACAGTAATCAGAATGTAAAAACATCTGAAACAATGAAATGAGAAGATTTTTATGTTCTATGGTCTAAATAAAATGCTTATAAGAAAGAAATGCGCTTCTAACCTGATAATATCATGAGAAGTAGGTCAGGAAGAAATATATTGAATTTAGGAAGGAAGTCCTGAAAGGAAACAAAGGACTGAAAGTCATAAGAAATAAAGGAAAGAGAAAGGAGCCAAGGGGAACAGCTAGATAGAGATGGAAATTAAGTGTCAGTCAAGCCTTTAATAGCAAGATGTATGAGCAGGATTTAGGTGTGATGCACGGCTCAGAGCTATTACAAGCCTTTCTTCCACATGCCCGGGAGATAAAACTTCATTCTGAGCCCCATCTTTGGAAGAAGTCTTGTAAAAACAATTGCATTAAAAAGAGGTTGGTCAAAAAGCCTATATACTTTCTTTCACAAGGCCTTTATCCATCTTGTTTTAGTGATCCATAGCACCAGCCAGCAAAAGCACAGTTTTTTGCTAAGTGCAATGGTACGGTTTTAAAGTGCCATGAGCAGCTGTACAAACTCTACTGATTTCTATATGACTTACAGGAGGACAAAAGTCAAAGAATCAAGGAAGAAGGAAATATGTGGAAGAGAGAGACCTGGAATTTATACTGGTTACAAAGGACTGATAGCTAAGTACAGCATGGAAAGCATGTCACTAAGCTGGGACAATAAAGCAGAGGGATGATCCTCTATGGAGAAAACTTAAATGTTCTCGTCTAACTTTGGTAGTGTGTCAATTCATATACCAACTGTATTGCAGAATAATAGGGAGCAAGTGACAGGACTTAGCAATTTTAATGAATTGTGATGACATCCACAAATCCCAGTCCACTGACATGAATTATCCTAATTTCTTTACTTCATAATGGAAATAAATGAATAAAAGAAAGGGGATAGAGGTACTTTTCTATTGCTAAGTAAGGCAGCAGTGCAGGCAAAAGTAAGAACTATAAGGTGTGAAACAGATGATACGCCACCGTGAAAATAATTGACAAATGCCTTATCCTCACCATGAAAAGGAAAAAGGTAAAAGAATTCACTGATATTCCATGACTCCAGCAAGGTGAAACTTAGCTAAAGACAATGATGCTGAACAGCAGAGCTAGATAAATTTTTTCTACACAAAGCCTGGAGAGTGGAGCTCTTAACTGATAATTGTTTATCGTATGCATATTATTCTGACTGTGGACAATACTTTTATCTCAGTTAAATTTTTCCACGTAACAGCAAATTTTGTCCCTGTCCTGTCCCTTGAGGAAATTTTCATAATTGTGGACACTTTTATTTTGTTATGCTGAGACTTATAATGGCTCTAGTAGAAAATGTAAATTTCAATTTTCTACTTCTTAAAAATCTTCATTTTCCATCACTTTCATTTCACAGATAGGATTAATCTGCATCTAAAACCAAAATTAATAAATCCAACACAGTTACCTTTGGGTCTTTTTTGTGTAGTAAAAAAGGTATCTCTGTTGTATGGCAAATCCTATCCTGAGTTTTTAATGTCTCATTTAAAATGATTTTTGGAGGCCCATCTCTCTCCATTGGCTACAGAAAGAGCTTCCTGGGAATAGTTCAGCTTTAGATGTCCACTGCGAGATAATGAAAGCAGGTTGATTTGGATCCCTTGAAAATAATGAGACCTTCATACTCCTCTGTGGATTGTGAATCAATGGAGCACGATGAAACTGCATCAGAAATCAGTGAGCAACATCTAGGAATCCAGATTCTTCAAATTCTATCAGGTCTTCTGCTTTGTTCTTAGAGAGCCTAAGCTGATGACTCTAAATTGATATCAGTAAAGGTCAGATCAGACTTCAGGGAACCTGCCTTTATGAAAACTAAGAATCCTGCCTGGGGCTGGTAACAGCCCCAGGAAAAAAGTTTATATGATAAGTAATTATACTGAAGGCTAGCAAGGATGTTGCTTGAGAAATTATGTGCATTTAAACATGTGTTTTTGTTAGTTTGGCTGGAGTGCACCAGCTATGTCATATTGTGAAGCCGTTTGTTCAGTAGGATCAATCTTGCAGATTAAAACTCCGGCTGCTAATGTACCCAGACCCATACTATCCTTATTTTCAGTGGTTTGACCATGGACTAACTGCAGATTTAAGGCCCATTAGTGGCTGGAGCACCACAGGGGTCCTTCCAATCCTTTAACTTTGTTGATGAAGAACATGATTCAAGACTATTTTGAAATAAGTGTCCAAGTGGGTGACTGGCACATCAAGGAAATTTGCTTCAAATGTGTGCTGTTGATCTGAATTGAAATACTGATGTAGTCACACAAAAAAATTCAATTCCACTGAATGTCTCAAGACTTTGAGCGAAACATTCATGCAGAGTGCAAATGAACCAAATGAGTCAAAGCATTTCCTTCCTCTTTGCCTTTCTAAAGTATTTTCTTTCAGAAACACTGGGAACAATTTTTTCTTCTTATAATGATGTATGAGTTCCCTGTTTCTATGAGATTATAAAAGCAAGGCTTGTCTGCCTACAATGCACAGAGGACTTTTTATGAGAGTAAGAGAACTCTTAAGGCAGCTTGCCTGGGAATACAGACAAGATGTCAGACAAATCTTCAGGTGTAAGTTTCATCGTGTGCAATATGTATGTCTCCATCATGTCCCTCTGAGTTGAAATTGAATGAGCTTTTTTTTTTTGTGTATGCTGAAAGTTCTCAAATTGTTCATTGAGGCCAAACGTAAAGTCATCCCTCTGGAAATAAAGAACACGGATCAAATGGACTAGACGATTGTCCTGCAAAGCAATGACTGGGAGAAGAACTTGAATATGTTATTAGATAAACAACTCATCTTTATCGCTCAGCAGTTACTCCCAACTCCTGTGGGGCTGTCTGCTTGTGGGGACACTGATACATTTCTTACATGTGTGTGTGGAAGGAAGATGCCCCTTTCTCTAGCATTGGGGAAAAATGTCATGGCTCTCTGGTCTAATCTTGTTATTACTGTTTTTGAAAAAAGTGATGTAAAAAAGTGAGAGTATAGGGAAAAACATGGTTGATATGAGGCCTGGAAAATTCATTTCAGCATTACAGGCTGAAGGTGTGCCATTTTTGATGCTTGTTAAGAAGCTTGCAGATTTACTCAAATGCAATTAGCTATATTGCAAGGAGAAAGTATAGAAAAGCCATCTAGTTAAGTGTAGAAAGGAACCAAGGACTGAATGTTAAGTATATGGCATAAAAGCACACTGGAGGCTAACTTCAGGACCAAGAAAGGGATGCCCATCTGGAAAAATGAGAAAGAGGAGTCAAATTTTGCAAGTGAAGAAGTTTTACTCTATTTCTAAGATAAGAAGAAGGCGACGTGTTCTCAGGAAAGTGAACTCTTCCTCCAAGATTTTAGGTGTTGCACCTCTAAATCACTGCCTCAGAGTGACACCTGGTGCAGTAATGCTGAAGAGGCAAATGACCAGACAAAGCAGTTACTTCATCATTCCAAATCATCAAGCAAATCTAGATGTCTTTCTAAAAATATGCATTTTGATTCCCACAAATAAGACAAGTTTGACTTAACAGTCAGAAAAACATTACAGAGCTAATCTTAACAATTTCCTGTTCTCATTGTGACCATCTACTTGCAATCATGACACCACAAGTTTAAAAATGTAGCCGCTAGTTCAACAACAAATGTGCAATACTGATGCAAGAGCATGTTATTCAACGTAATTCTATGGTCTTTCTTGGTATATAGGAACTCACATAATCAGTCCTGGGTCACCTAAAATTAGCAATTATTCCAGTAAACTGTATGGAGAACTGAGCCATATTTGCCATGTTTCTGAATGAGTGCTAATGTGAAAAAGAGTCATTTATTAATTGGAAAAGGGCAAGTGAATTAAACCAATGCTACAGTTTGATCTATGCTGCTCAGCTTCCAAATCTCTGCCTTCCTTTAACATAACCATGGAATGGAGATGCTGAAGTGATCCCAAATTCAGGTTATTTTAATGTATTCCTGAGTACTGGCTTGAGGACTGGGGATACTTTTCCTTATCTGCTGAAGTTAGCACAGGAATATGCACCATGAACAGTGCAATAGGAATAATAAAAAACACTAATAAGCTCTGAAGACAGTCAGATATTTTACTGTTTTCAGTATTGTTAAAAGATACGGCATTCCTGCACTGGTACAGTACAACTAAGTAACATTAATGTGTGCAATCTGTATCTAAAAATTAATTTGGTCTCAAGTTTGAACTCCCACATTTTCAAATCCCAATACAAGACTAAAAGACTTGGCAATGTAATTTTCTTTCTAGGCTTTTTTCTTTTAAATTGAATTCATTTCTCTACCTTGCTTTGTGTGTGTACAGATCAATCCCACCTGCTCTCCTCATGTCAGTAAATCTATTGACACAATGAGACCACTTTTGAGAGAGAGCATTGCCAGCCCTGGGATTCCTGGTGCACAGCAGAGCAAATTTGACACAGTTTCTGGAATTTTGTGACATTACAGCTGCTTTCCTCCATGCTGCTTTTGTGTGCCCACAAGCTCATGTCTCCCTTTCTCAGTTATCCTTGCTGGAGAGATGACTGCCATCTAGTGATCCCTGAACCTCCTTGTTCCCCACTGTTGCTTTACAATGTGCTTGTCTTCCAGCTCCAATCTCTTAGTTTATAGCCTGCCCTCCTTCTCTTTTCCCCTAGTGTTATGAGCAATATCAATTATAAAGCTTTGAAACACAGCCTACCAATCCGAGCAAAGGACAGACTAAATGTGATATGAAGTCATAATTTTAGTCCACATAATTTTTTTTCTCCATCTGTATTTTATAGAAGGGATATTGGATTTCTGTGTTTTGCTATAACCTTGCTGTCAAATAAAATCCTTCAGCAAGGAGGTGGGTTGTTTAACCCACCAGCAGTGAACCATTGACTATGGCTGGATGTATTTACCACATTAATATGCCCATCTACCCTGGTACAGGCTGTCTGTGCTTTTTGGCTGTTCCTCTGAGTGCCTTGGTGCAGCTGCCTGTGTGTTGAGGGAGAGACAGAGACCAACTGTTTTTAGCACCATGCCAAGAAACCCACTCAGAGCAAACCCCAATGACTCCATGCTGCAAAAGTGAGCATCCTCACTGTTTTACGTCCTTAAACCTCAGCCATCCCCCAGCAGTGACAAAATGAGACACTATATATAGAAACGTTTTTTCTTGAGTTGTTTAGTCACCTAATCCAAATTAGATACAAACTGTCCTTAATTCATTAACATCTGAGCAAGGCTCAGAGGAGGTAAAGCTGTCTCTAACTGCTGATAATTAATTTCCACGTCTAATCCAATTAAAATTAACTTCAAAGGGATTTTAAGCAGGAAATCCAAAATGTAAGGTATTAGAAATATGAAATATTACACTCTTCTCCGGTACAGTCCTACGTATTTCCACTTTACCAAGTGAAGGTCTTCCTGCCTATTTGTCGCTATTTGGAAATGGAGAAAGGAGAAGGAAGATAGCAAATTAAATATTTCACACTGGCAGGCAAACAGCATGCTCTCCAGATTGACATGCAGCCAGTCTGATTTAAAAGGAAAAAAACAACAACTGGGAGGCTAATATTGAGCTGGCAGATTTTTCCATGCATCAGAATAGCAATCACATTAAAAAGACAGGTGCTCAAAAACACTGGAGAAATCAGTGTGATTTATTCAGTGCGTTCAGGGAATCCCAGACACATGTTGATCCTGGGAGGAGGACTAAAGGCTTCATTTTTCAGCAAGCAGAGAAGGAAGGGGCAATTTGTTCGAAGACCAAGAGGACTCTAGAAAATGAGATATATCAAAGCATTACAAATACAGTTGTTACGGGCAGAAGAACCACTTACATCTTAGGACAATCCAGCCAAAAGCTGAAGTGCAATATACCTGGGGTAGCCACACTGATCACTGAGCTTCATAGATCTAGAGTTAGTGTAAACAACATAACTAGCTTTGAAAATTATTCAGGTGAGATTTTTAATTTCTTTTCTCTTAGATCAAATTACTTTCCAGAAGAAATTAAGAAGAAAGCATGCACAGATACTAGGGGAAAGTGCATGCAGGAAGGATTTTGCAAATGACCCGGGTCTGTTTTCAGCCTCTACTACTGCCTTCTTGATGAACAAAAGTAGCTGCTACTGTGTCCGTGCCTCAGTCTCCCCATCTGGAAAAGCGTGGCAGTCTTTGTCAAGCACCTCACACCCTATAGAGGTAAACACTACTAAAAAACAGTTTTCTGCAACACAACTTACTGAAGGTATGTATATATAACAAGGTCAGTGCTGGCACTGCAGGTCCAAGTCATGTCTCCAGCTCAGTTTCAAACAGCTTTCAAAACTCCTTCCTAAAAGCCAGGTAAATGGGATGACCTGTACACCTCCTACCCCACTAGCAGCACCTGGGCTGATAGTTTGAGGCCAGTTTATCTATGAAAGCTCAAGTCATGGGATATGCTATGGAGAACAAGCCCATTCTGCCAGCAATGCACATACCTTATGTGCCAGGTATTTGCATTGCTGGCAGAAAGCCTTCACACCTAGCAGTAGCCTGCTAAAATTAGTGGTGAACAGTGGGGATGTTCCAATCTGGCTGTAGTGACAGGTGGCTTAGCAATAATTAGTCACATTCTTCTCTCCTCACAGGTATCAGTTCATTTCTACATTATGTCTCTGTGTCTGTCTTCTTGATTAGTGGTACATGGCACAACCCAGGGAAGCCATTCCTGGTCAAACAAAACTCCTCACTAACATGCTGTGAAAATTGTCTACCCAAACAAAGTACTCAATAAAACAGCAAACAAAGTCCCCAGGAGACAACCTGTGTTGTCTGTGACTCTGTCCACTCATAACATGCTATAGCCAAATTGAAACCCAAGTGCTGCAGGCATCTTCCCAAGAAAAACATTCACAAGGAAGTACAAGCTCTGGAAACCCAAAGGATTTTGTCCCCATAAGCTGGGATCTCTGGCTTGTGAGGCTCAAGCTTCACTGAAAGAGAGATCTTGTCCCAAGGCAGCCAGAAATGTTGGTGTGTTTCCACAAAAATCAAGCTGTCCTTGAGAGATGAAACCTGGCTCAGCAGATGTCATTAGCAGACCTGACTTCAGCACGAGCAGTGCTGCCCAGGGCCGCAGACAGCGGCACAGAGCTCCATCCACCTTGCAGGTTGGACTAATTAAAGGGCAGCTACTCTGCCAGCTGGACAATCAGTGTCTGATTGCAGAAAATATTCATTTGCTGGACGCCTTTATGAAGTAAAATAGCTCTCAAGGCCCCTTGATTAAAAAGAGGGCAAACACCACCACCTTTGATGGATGCAGAGGATATTTTCCTTTTTCCTGGGTTCATACAGCATCATAATTTGAGGAGTCTTTAAAATTCTGGTTTCCACACTCTCAAAGGAAGGAATTCCTTCCTTCCAAACAATACCCAGTATTCCACTGGACTGCTGCGAAAGCACCAGGAATTGAATCGTAACATTGGTTATTTCATGTTGCTTCCAGTGATAATGGAACACTTTTTCTTATTATAAAAGAGCATTTTGTAACTCATTCTGTTATTTGGGCTGTAAAAGGTTTGCTTTGAGATGTTTATTATTTACTCAATACTTAATTGCCATGCTAGAATGCATTCACAGAACACTGCATACTGGTTTTTTATTATCAATTGGGTGGTTCTGTTTTTCCTTAAGAAGCAAACAAAATATTTCCTGCTGTGTTTCAGTTATCCATTGATCCTTAGGCAAAAACAGCAAAAATTTGGAATAATATGGCTGTGATATAATACACATACAGTTTTATTGTGGAATTGGTTTTGTCCATTTATGTTTCTGATTGGCTGCTTGGGAAGAAGGAAATTAGACCATAAAGAATAAGTTGTTGTACGTGATATTTCAATTTTGGAGGAATGGCAGTAGAAATGAGAATGCTGGGGGCCCACATACATTCATCTCTCTTGGTATCCAGAAGTAAAATGAGATGTCACATAGAGCTGCCCTAGCTCTTCACAGCTTTTTTCACTGTAGCATTTCAGTAAAAAATGGCATTAAAAGGAAAACCAAATCCTCAACCAATGTAGCTGTAAACAGCTTGAATGTGAGTCTCTTTTTACTACAAAGCTCTCTACTTTACCTCTCCAGCCATTCCTTTTAAGTCTGACTATCATAACATTTCACCCAGCCCCAAATGGGCAGCAGTGAGGATGCACTTGTTTTGCTTATAAACAGGTCTGAAAGGCTCCCCTTGGCCAGTGTATGTTTGAATAGATTTTGCATGCCTTTGGGCAGGTGGATAACTAACCATAGCATGACCGTGCTGTGAGAAATCAAATCTATTCTCTGATCAGCACTTCTCCTTTCTTTTACTTAATTTCCTTTTTTTTTTCTTTTGGTACCTGAGCAACCAATTAGCAAGAGAGAGTAAAAGGAAAATAAGTCACTTAAAATACCCCATCACATTAAAAGTACAGATTTAAAATGCAGTTTGATAAGCAGATCATTTATTCTTTTGCAGACACCTTTGCTTTTTTTCTGTAGTGAAAGAGAACACTTACTTTTCATGGCCACTGGCATGCCAGCAGGGGGTTGACTTCAATGAAAGGTACACCTAGCCATAAATTTGGATGTGGTGTCAAGCTGACATGATTAAGGAATTACATTACGTTAGACTGTGAAAAGTGAACAGAAATATTATAAAGAAAAAAATGGCATCACACTACATCCCAAGGCAAAAACATCCTCGTATGTATTTAAGCAGATATTTCAATCAGTTTTTCTTAAGTATAAATTTTTCTCATGTAAGGGGTTCATTTTATGGCGGGTCCATTGCTGGTCTCCTGCATGGGGCCAGCCCAAAGGCTCCTGTATTCCCCAGCACTCCATCGCTTCTCAACCACAGGCTCTGGACAGGAGCTCTCCCACGGTTCCCAAGCCAAGAAATCAGCAGAAATTGTGACTGCTGAAGAGCAAAACCTGCTGATAGAAACGGAGAAAGACATTTTCCACCCTTGATGTTCACAAAACCAATTTTAAAGCACCTTCTTTTTTTTTCCCCCCAGGAGAATGCATGTATGTATATAGAAAAACACATTTAATAAAAGCTTTGATTTTTTAAAAAAGAAACAAACAATAATCCTCCATGAAATTTTGGGAGTCTCTCAATTTTTTGTTAATATAGACTTAAAGTTCAAAATAATCTAAATTTTAATGTAGAAAGTCAGTCTGTCAGAGATACAGACTGGATGGCTGAGCAGCAGTATATTAACACATAAAGTATATGGCTTAATATTTTGATTGTTTATTATTTGTTATATTGTATCTAGTATATCTGTATAGTACATATGGATCAGTTTATTTTTATGTGCACTATTTCAAATTTGTATATAAAATGTATGTATAAAAATGCTAATATATAATAAACCATGCTAATGTATAATAGAAATTACTATATATATAAATACTTTCAAAGACCCATGTGTTCAAGTATACATACAAAAATGTATCTATATGTATTTGAAATTATATGAGCTAAATAAATAAATAAATAAATATATGGTTTATTGAAATTTATGGAAAGTGGGTAGGGTTTATCCTACTATGTGTCCTTCACTTTGTTATTTTGAATCCAGAATCAGTTTCAGTGTTGTCATTATCCTTACTATTAACATCTCTGTTTTACTTTGGATACCACTGACAACCCTGACAACCCCGATGCAGTAAGGGCATTTACCATGGGCAGAAAAGCCTTACTTTGGGAAACCATACTGTAGGTAATTTCTTGCCAATCAACAACAAAAAAAAATCCACAAACTTCTCTGGGTATTAATTAAAAGAAGATAAAAACTAGTTTTTTAAACCATACAGAAACATCTCTCTCCCCTCCTCCCCATTTGTCACGTACAGCCACAGTCCCTCTAGATATTCTTGTCCCAGCATGGATTGCTCGTGGCTGCAGTGCCTCAAGGCTGTCTCTGCCTCAGCACTGATCATCTGTGGCCATATCCCTCACAGATATCACTACCCTTTTTGGCATCAGTTTTCTTCTCACAGAATCATTAAGGTTGGAAATTACCTCCATGGTCATCAAGTCCAACCCTTAACCCCAAAAGATGGCCACTGCCAGTTTCTTTCTTAAATTGTTCTCAGCAAGGGCACAGTGTTTTTCACTGACTAGATAATGGTGGAGATTTGTCATGCTGTGGTTTCTCCATCATTGCTTTCACATGTCATAGGGGCAGCGTGCTGCTGACTTCAGGGGGCACACAGTGAGTGGCCTGTGACCCTCTCCAGCACAGTCCCCTTGATCGGAAAACCTGCAGCATGGGGCCCAGTCTGTCAGATGTGACCCTGAAAAGCTCCACCCATCACCCCTTAAAAACAGATATTTGGACATAATTTTCAGTGTGTTACAAATTAACCTGAACAGTCAAACTGAACTGAACTGAAGCAGGCCTTGCTCCAGTGCCCCCAGCCCGGGCTATGTGCTGTTCATGGAGGCTGAGGAACCCCGACCTGCGCTTGGCTGTGAAGACACCCATGCACAGACTGCTTTGTGTGGAGCACATGAAGTGAGGCAGTGGCAGAAGTTTTCCTGTGGGATCAAAGCATTTATCTTAAATTCAATTACTCAGTAAACTATCAAGCAATGTCCTTTATGAGGCTGGCAGTGAAGTTAGTGAGCCGGAAGGAGAGCAGGAGTCTGCGTAACCAGTGCTGGCCCAGTACCCATAAGAAGTGGGAAGGGTGTTGGCTATGTCCATGTAGAATAAATGTAGGAAATGCTGCCCCTGGGTCACAGCATACTACTAACCATGAAGACTTAGGACAGAAGACCTTAGTAGGGCCTATTGCAAGCCAGTGCAGCTCCTCATCTAACTACAAAACTGAAGGAAATCTGACTGAGCAGAGCACTGGGGACAGGATGAAGATGACCTTTTCATCCCCACTGCACACCACATGTAGGTATCTTGAGTAAAAGATGACTCAGTTCTTTGAAAAGTATATGTTGTGCTCCAGCAGATTTTTGTTACCATGGGCACTAACCCAGAAATTCATGTAGGCTAAGCTCCTATATTGTTTACCTTGCTGTGACTGCCGCAGATTCTTATTAAAGGTTCCAGTGACTTTGCTCCCCTGCCATAACAACATTCTGCTTATGAAATGAATCAAGTGTCTTTCCTGCAAATGCCAGACTCCTGAACTACTCATTCAGGGTGAAGCAGATATCGTAAAATCATAGAATGGTTCAGGTTGGAAGAGACCTTAAAGGTCATCTAGATCCAAACCGCGGCCATGTGCAGGGACGTCTTTCAAGAGACCAGGCTGCTCAATGCCCCCTTCAACCTTGCCTTTAACACTTAGTGTGTTGGGGCATCCACAAACAGTGATAGGAAATTCATTACTGTGCACAGCTCCTTAAGAAAGGAAAATGGAAAAACAATGTGCTGAGCTGGTATTTCCTGAGGTTTCTAGGTTTTCTGATGACACAGGGTAGGAACCTACACTCTGGTCAAGCCAGGGTCTCACTGCAAGTGCCCACCAGAGTAGAAGACAATGAACTGGACTCTTCAGGGCTTTAACTATCAGGTTGTTTTTACTGTTTTCCAGCTGAAAATGCTCTTTTCTTATCCTAGGTCCTATCTAAATATTATCCCAATAGTCTGTAAAAGTAAAGAAGGTTTTCTCATTTGGTGTGTGAGTGGAGACAATATGTCGAGACTGTGCTGTGCTGCTGACATTCCTTTCTGTTGTCTCTATACCCCGTGCACTATTTCCTGCCTACTCACAACCTGTAATTTGTGCCATATACTTCTGTCTTGTTTTAGTACCATTCAATTTCATAATAGCAGGAACAGCTGCACTGAACAACATCCTTTCTTGCGTATAACCAGCCTATCCTCTACCGGGCAACGTCTCCTGTCATTACAACTTTGAAAACTGACCAGTCCTGGGCAAGAATTTCTCCACCTTCATGCTGCTTCATGCTTCCTTTGACATCATGGAGCCATTTGCAAGCAACATACATTTTTCCCATTTACAGAAAAAGTCCTGGGAAGCCTTCAGCCCATGGCCCACTAAAGACACAGCTCTTAGAAGCACTTGGCAGTGGCTTCTTCATTGTCTCTTCCTAGTGACTGGTGATCAGACTGTGTAACCATCTCATGCCTGGAACTGTCATAATGGCATCATTCTTTCCCAAGGAGCAAAGCCATCAATTTCTTTTTTCTTTTTTATTTTCCTAAGGAAATAATTTGCATGTGCCTCCTGGGAGTCTTTTGGCAAATGTGCTTATCAGTGGTTTTGCATCACTGATGTATTGCAGTGGAGTTCCAGACTTCAGCTGTAGCTGATCCACAGAACCGTAGCACTGCAGAAATGGTGTTGACTTGGAACTGCCTTTAATCTTACACAAGCTGCTCCTTTGGTCTTCCCCACTCATTATGTGGTGACTGTATTAATAGCTCTTGGCCTTCTGACACAATGTGCTCATCCACGGATGGCAAATCTTTTAGATATTGGCAGCAAATTTAGCTTAAAAAGCACCCCAACTCTCTCATTACTGATGGTGCCAAGACTAATCTCTGTCAATGTCAAATCTGGTAACGGGGCCAAGGACTCAGCATTGCTTCCCTAATTTGAATTTCAGATCTATTCTCTTCCTTTCAATCCAATCTTGTCTGTTTTGTCCTTTTCCCTTGGTGTTTAACCATATGCTGAGGAATCCAATTCTTTTTATGGCTCTGAATCAAGATGGGGAGACCTATTGTCTCTCTAAATCCTGATGCTAGGTTGGTTAAATTTCTTCTTTTCAAACTGAACTTGATGATGTGAACTTCTCTGCTCTCTATTCCCTGCTGAGAATTTGCATTTGTTTATGTGCTGCCAAGGATGCATGGTTTCTGCTGCTGTACAGTGGTCCTCATGCATGTGCAGGGAACTATACAGAATTCCAGGAAAATCAGTCTCTGGGTGATACACACTCCTGAATTCCTTTTATTGTAGATAAGTGATTTTCTTCTTTTTGCTCTTTGCTACAGATTTTTTACTGTTATTTCCTGCCTATCTTGCAATAATTATATGAAAATGAATCAGTAAATGTTTACAAAATACTCCAGACATAAAACTGCTAGATAAGTACTAAGTATTATTTTAATTAGAATTAATAGCAATAATAGAACTAGATTGAGAGCCTTTCCAAGACTGTAATATTCGTTTTCAGAGAGAGACCTTAAACTGACCTGATTATTTAGCAAGTTACAACTACATAGTGTATATAATTAAAAATAAATTACTATCAGGGTTTAAAAGTAATTGAAAATCATGTTAATAAATTTAGATGGAAGAGAAAAAAGAGCCTAAGGCAAAAAACAAACCAGCTCATCCAGCCATCCCAGGGGTTTCTGAACAACTGCAAAGGATTGAAGCCTACAGGATATAGAACAAACCTATAAATCTCTGGACACCACTGGCAATTATTAGTGCTTGCCTAAAGACCTGACCTCTTAAGAAGTGGAGCAGAATCAACATGGCCGAGTGTGTCTAGTAGGGAGCTAGATGTAACCATCCCTTGAGGCAAAACAGAGCACAGAATATGATGACAACAATTTGCAGGTAGATCAGGTCATGCTCTGTTTGGATTAAGCGCTGTTGGAAGCTGAAAAGGGCCTTGGCTGCCTTATTTATCACAGAATCAAAAGCACTCCAGTGGTTGACTGCATCAGCTTCCCCACGCAATATGCACAGCCAGTGGCTCTCCTGCTCCAGATAGGACCTTCCCTCTGGAAACTGCATTTAAAGTCTAGTTGGGCTTTGTCTAGGTTTAGAGCAAATTTAGGGAAGAATTCTCCAAAGGAGCTCCGGTGGGAAAAGCAGATACAATCGGTCCCTCCCCCCAGCTGGTCCGGGAGGAAAAAAATACCTCCTTGGAGAAAGGTGGAAAAAAAAACTTGTTTATTAAACAATAAGACCAAAACAGTATCAAAACAATGAGCTCCCTTGCTACTCTAAAAGAGATGACAAACTGAGAAAACTCCGGGTTCAAGCAGCAGCTCACTCAGTCTCTGATCAGTCCCTCAGTGCTGGAATTGTCGCAGGCCAGGCCCGGCCTGGTGGGCCACAGCTGCAGCTGCCGGTGCTCTCCTGGGTGTTCAGTCCAGAGCAGTTCTAAGAGGTCTAAAGAAAAGGGAAAAAAACAGTCTAGGGAACTTCTTTGCCTCAGCTAGCTAACACTAACTAAAAAGAAAAAGAAGAGCTCTCTGCCCCGCTGTCTGTCCGCAGACAACACAGTCAGGAGCAGGAATGTGGAGGAGTGAGTGCAGTGTCTGAAAACAAACTGCGCACTTCTCTCTCCCCCTTCACTCTCTGTAACACTCTTAAAAGTACAAAACTTATTATTATTCAACATAAACAGAATGAGACGATTGGGGATAAAAGTATCATATAGTCAACTCAGGACAGGCTTAAAATAGACACAGCTGACAAAGTATATGCAGACAAATGGAAAGTGCAGGCAGACTCAGAGGGCTGTGACCAGGAGCATGCACTCCTGATGGAGGCCAGACACTAGTGGTGCGTCCAAGGGATTGGTGCAGAGCCAAGAGCTGCTCAACATCTTCATTAGGGACCAGGTGATGAGAGAGAGTGCACCCTCAGCAAGTTCACAGATGCTACCAAACTTGGAGAAGTGGCTGACACAGCAGAGGTTCTACTTCCATCCAGAGGGACCTTGACAGGCCAGAGATATGGGCTGACAGGAACCTCATGGAGTTCAACAAAGGAAAATGTCAAGGCAATTGAACAATAAGAAATAATCCAAGACATCAGGGATTAGTTTGGTCACAAACTAGTGACCAGCTGACTGGAAAGCAGTTCTGCAAAGGACTTTGGTGTCTTTGTGGAAAGTAAGACAACTATGAGCTGTCATGTGCCCTCACAGCGAAGAAAGCCAACAACCTCCTTGCATGAGCGAAAGCATTGCCAGAAGGCCAAGGGAGGTGACCTCTGCCCCACTGCACAGCCCTGGTGAGGCCACATCTGAGTACTGTGTCCAGTGCTGGGCTCCTCAGCAGAAGGGAGACATGGACATGCTGGAGACTCCATGAAGAGGCTGCGAAGGTGGTTAAGCAGCTGGAGCATTTTGAGACAAGGAGAGCATGAGAGAGCTGGGACAGTTAATCCTCTGGAGAAGGGAAGGCTGAGGAGGATCTTATCCAAGTGGATAAATGTTTGATGGGGAGAATAAGGAAGATGGAGCCAGGCTTTTGAGGGGCTTTTTTTGATCAATGGGACAGAGGTTGTCCCATTGTCAGTGTTCCACCTTTCCCAAGACCTGGTCTACCCTCACTATTAGGTAAAGGAGCAGAAGTGCTGTCCCTGAAGTGCTCAGATTCAGTCCACAATTTGCAAGTTTAGGGAACAGCAAATTCTCAGGATGAGAGGGAAGTAGCATTTTGCAATTCAAAAACCTACTGGTTGCTACTGGCTGCCCTTAGGGAAATCCCTCATAGTCAGCAGGAACCTTATTCAGGAGGAAGGAGCACAGAACAATAAGAATTCAATCCTATGCACTGTCTTTGGATATTCAGTGGCATTGTTGGGTCAAATTTCTGTGTTTACATGGTAAAATAGGAAGTAGGAAAGACTGAGCGATAACTCTATTAACAGCTTAGGCACTTTGACTTATACAGCCAAGCAGTCATTACACTGTCCCTGGGTTAAGATCCCAAGGAAACTGTCTAGATTTTGTTAAAAGAGAAGCTGGGAAAAGGAAAGAATCCTGTAACGAAAAAAAAAAAAGAGAAATTGGAGACAAAACTTAAGAGTCCCCCCAAAAAACCACTGTGTGGAAAAAAAAAATAGAAGCCAACATGGTGAGAAAGAAAGTCTGTTATTTTGGACTAGGTGCTGAAGGAGAAAAACAAAATCAAAGCATCACTTTCTGATAAGCAGAGCTGCCTGTACCTCTGTAGATGTACCTCAGCCACTACAGGGATGAGAGAGTTGCAGTAAGAAGGAGTAAAAGGAGATGTTGCAGATAGCAGTAATCATATTACTCACTTACAAGGAGTTTGTGGCACTTGTATACGTGTGCTACTACCAGTGCTGCCATAGATTTTTTTTATTCTCTGATTTTAGAATCTGTAAAAATGGCCTCAGCAGTGCATGAGTTAATATTAATAACAATGGTATGGTTGGACTTTGTCTGCATATACTTTGTTATCCAGCTCTTTTCTAATTCCTGCTCGGTTGCTTGCTCCCTAAGCTTGGCAGCCAAGAGCTGCTGCACTAAACGTGAGTGAAATGAGAGTCTTGACTGTTCATGGTTTAATCAATAATAGATTTAGGAGATGAAGTCACCCGTGCTCTTCATTTTTGAATCTCAAGCCCCATCTGCTGCTCACTCACTGATTTGGTCTCATCCTGTGAATGCCTCTCTGATGATCTTGTTTACTACAAGTAAAATACTTGCCACTCAAGAGTTCACTCAAGTACATACTTTTGCAGTCTTACCAATTATGGAAAATATTGGTATTGTCAAAATATAGTCTCTTTTGCATCATAAATGCTGCCTGATACCACACGAATGTTTATTTTTCAGCATTTTTTCACCTGAAAATAATCTTATAAAGACTGCAATATCAGACAGAGAAGATCTGGATGAGAACATCCTTCCTCCATGTTGTGTTCAACTTCCTGCTGATAAATAAGATATAAGCTAATATGTACTTCCAGAAAGCACATTTGCATAACAGGCCCACATACATTTTGTTCACTCTCTTTTGCTACTTCAGTGCCACAGTTGCACATACAAAGCAGGTATGAATATGTAAGGCAACTCTCATGGATTTTCTTAGGAACATTGGCAGCAGGCTATTAATATGGATGCTCCAGTGCTGCTTATTAGGAATAGGGAAGGACACACTCTGGTTGCACTAAGCACCCCATCAGCAGAGCATCTGCCTCCTGCCTCTCTCCAAGGCCAGCTGTAGCTGGCCCAGCCACACCAGTTGCTCTCTGCTGACTGCCCCTCGTGTAAACGAGCCTCAAACGTTCTGCACACAGAGTATTTCCACACACACAACAATACAGCAGGAACTGTGCAAGCAAATGGGGCAGCACGCTGTTCCTAGGCACCACTTCCTGCTGTCCACTGACCTCTGGTTCCTGCTCAAGCGATGCATCCCGGCAGATCCAAATGACAAAATTAACTGCTATGGGCAAGGCAGGAAGATTTGAGGAGTTTGGTCCCGGGAGTTTTACCACAATCTTCCAGTAATGTTTCAGTGTTATTATCTTCAGGACACAGCAGACAGAATCTGCAAAATCTATTGTGTTACTGAATCAATAAACTCTCTCTTCCCACAAAATCAGATTGGTAAACACAGAAAATTTCCTACCAGACTTGAATTCAGAAAATAACTTTGGCTCAGTTGTAATGTAATTGGGTGCCAATCCCTCAAAGTGTGAGAAATTTCACCCTTTTACACCAAGATTAAGTGCTTCTTAGAACAACCAACTCTTTTCTAAAAGGCCACTCCCACTGAAATACTGAAAATTTCCATGGGAAGTGGGAGTGGGTCACCTGCATTCTACAGACTCAGCATGCACTGTCACTTCATGTCACTCATGCCAGGTGTGGGTGCATCATTTGATTTCTAGTGGCATTCATGTGAGATGACAGACATGATAGGTTGATTTGTGGCTCACCAATAACCATGGGAAAGCACAGTATTTCAGTCACCAGAGAAAGACACAATAGCTATAGAGAACGTAGGTAATAGAGTAACTACAGAGTGATATTTTTAAAGCAATTATACTGGTTCAGCTTTTAATACATAGGACAATCTATTACCTCAAAAGTTGCCCATTTCAGCTATATTCACCCTGGAGAAGGTTTGTTTTGCTTAAGCAATATCAGTCCTCTCAAGAGAAAACAACATCTGCCTGTGTACTTGAAAATTTAACTTAGTATCCTAATTGAAATTGATGCACTTACAAGAAGACCTGCTCATTGCACTTGTGAAGGGAAGTTTTCTGCAGAAGTGTCTGCAGTTTTTTTCCTCCCTCAATACTGTATGTGTATTGCTACTTAGTCATGTCTCTAATTGCAGCATATTGGCATGAATATTGGATGATGATTTGGAGATGCTTAGTACTTCAGGAAAAATAATTGCAGCATGACCTCAGGTTTAACCCATCACCTTATTCTTATGCACAGCAGCTACTTTACTCTGTATTTTTAATAGGGATGACTGCTAATTTCCTGCATCTTTTTATTGGAGACTGCTTTATGAATGAGATTTGGGCATTTTTTCCCCCTAAAGCTGAGTAGATTGCTCATCCACCTCTTTAAAAACTCACATCCTCCTTTTAAAGCATTTTAGATTCTACCAAACTTGATTAGCTGGGGAAAGGGTTAAGGAAGCTTTGCTCCCGTTAACAGGTTTAAGCTTTCCCATGACAAGATAGACAATGAATTGACATTCTGTTCTACTGCATCTGAATTTTATGGTGCCTGCTGGTGTAAGAGGAGAGTGGGAGTCAGGCCCTCAGCTTTGCATTCCCCAGTCATCTCTTTTCAGCCTGCAGAATCATAGGCACAGCAGCCACTGGGTGTGTGCAGAGTTACACACTATCACTTTTCTTTTGGTTTAACTGTCTTGTCATATTGTCAGACACTCGACACAGCATGGATTTTCAAAAAGCCAACAGAGGTGCAAAACATCACAGTACAGTAGTGGCACAAGAACAGGCGAGTACAGAGCATAAAAACCTAAACAGCCATTTCCCATTGGCTGGTACATGCCCCCACCACACAAAAGGTGAAGAGGAAGCATTTGAACTAAATTTGAGTATAATATAAATTTCTAGTATAATTTTCTGTGAGAGGTCTGCCCTTATTTCTTTAATGTTTTCTTTTAAGTATTAGATGCATTGTAAATTGAAAGCAAAGAAAATTTTATTTATAATGCAAAGGTGAAATAGAAGATGTGATTAGAAAGAGATGTATTTTGTCATTTACTTCATTTATTCACTAAGGAAAAACATGATTTGGACTGATGATACTTGAATTTTTTTGACAAAATGCACAAATATTTTCAGATGAAAGCAAATAGATTTTGTGTGTGTGTGTAATGAATTCTAATATATTATTCTTTAATGCTGGAACAATCTAAATATTTAAAAATTTGGAAGCATGTAGTATGCTATATATAATATACATAGTATTCTTCTAATGTTATTTCAAGTCTAACTTTAGCTACATTTTATTTTTTAAAGCATGAGGGAAATGCACAAAACTAAACCAAAATATCTCACTTGGGATTTAACTAAAAGAATGTTGGTCAGTTGAAATGCATTTTTTTCATTATATTTTTGTTTTAGTTGTAGATTAAATCATACTCAATCCACAACATTACTGGAACAGGCTGGCATATAGAGACAGGATGCTTTATAATACATATTGTCAAAGACAAGTGAAACACTGGAGAGAGGAAAGCTGCCTTAGCACAGGTATGCCACTGGGAATAAGGACTTTGTGTCCCTCTTGAAAGCACCTCTTACCTACTAGAAAGCAATGCCTACACACTCTGCAACTCACACTTCTGGACAAATAATCTGCCACTGCAATCAGCCACATTGATGAGAAGAAAAGGAAGTAGACAGAGGATTCTAATAGCAATCCCTGTGCTGGCACAAAGGAGAGAGTCCGATTAAATACATGATGGGTTCCAGGACCACCAAGATACCTGCCAGTAATTTCACACAAAATGAGAAGGATCCCCAGATCCCTGAACTCTGTGTCTGGTCCCTAGGAGATAAGGTGGAGAGGCTGAAGGAGGTGATAGCAGTGGGAAAACAGAGAAATCTTGAAGATGCTGTGGTAATTTTAGCCTGCCGTCCCCTTGGTAGCTATTAGACATGACAGTAGCAGAAGCCTGTAGCAGAATATTCACCTCCTTCAGACTGCAAGTCCTTATTACAGCATTTCCAGGAAAATACTAGGACACCCTAATGATTGTTCTACGCATGGATATCTTTTTGTGACAGGCTACCAAGCAAGGGCTGCAATGTCCACTGCTGCTGTTATGGTGAAGGGAAAAGAAATGAAGGAAATTGTTTAAGACCTCATTGTCAGATTTGGCCTGGGTACAAGGATCCAAAAGATTTATAATGCAGAAATTTGCAGAGACTAGGGTTTGGGGCTTTTTTTTATGATACTTCCACTTTATTTGCACAATATCCTTCTAGGGTTTTCAAGGAAATAGTTAACCTACAGAGATTACCTAAAGGAGGTTCCTAAAGCACAGCAGGGGAGTACCACTGGGTGAATATGTGATTTCCAGACCAATCAGTTCACCTTTCTGTATGGTTAGCTTCCTTCTTATTTGTTGATACTTTGGCCAGTACAGGTAATACATAGACTTTACAGTTCACTGAAGATGAGTGATATATCATTTAAAGTATTCCTTTGCTAGGCAAGAACTACATACAGATTCTGTGCTGTCAGCCCTTAAATCTCCAAGACTAAGGCAGCAGTCCCCTTGGCTCTAGATGATGGCACACATATTTGTTTGAATGCTCTTCTCTAAATCATGGAGATCATGACTGTAGATTTGCAGGCCCTGGAGAATTTGGTGCTGCTTCTCTGACATAACAACTGACCAGGCCCAGAGTTAATATCCATACTCCAGTTCTCTATAACCACAGTATGCCTTTTTCTTGCCTTTTTTCTGTTATCTTTTACTTGTCTTTTATTTTCCTTTTTTTTTTTTTTTTTTTTTTAACAGCTGTGGACTCCATTGACCTTAAAATAATTTTCAAATACATTGGGAAACAAAGCCTTTCTTAAAGAAAAGCCAGACAGCCATTTCTGAGTACTGCTTCCAATTATCCTCTCCATTTGCTACTGGTCACTTCTTGGAGAGCCAACTCTGGCCAGGGTCTGAATGTCACCTGCTATTTCTCTCTCCTTCTTTCAACTCCATGCCTGACCTAACGCGACATCAGTTTGTCCAAAAGGTGGCACTGCATCTTTGAGCATTTTGTGGACTGGTGCAGATGAGGTCTTCCGTGTAAATAAGTAGAGCTTCTTTGCAGATGTGCTAAATATTTTCCACAAGCTTTCCAACCATGGATCCTTCCTAAAGTGTGTCCTTAAAGTTTTTAATAATTTAAAGCTTAGATAAAAACAACAGCTTGTCCTTGAGTTTTCTGACTTCCAATTTTAATGCTGTGGCTAAAAGCAAGCTGTCCAGCTGAGCACATCAGGGTAAGAAATAGCTCCTCTTTGTGAGGCTCTTTTGAGAGAGTTGTGATTCTGAGCTTCCAGAAAAGCCCAACATTTTCCACCAGTACAGGGAAATTGTTGTCCTTTTTGATCACTTGCTCTCTCCCCCTCAAATATTTTTTGTCATGCAAAAACTATAGTTTTAATATAAAAGGTTTATATAGTTTTAATATAAAAATTCTTACTTAAGACACCTCTTTCTCCCCAAATCACCAGGCACAAATCCCAGTCACAGTTTTTCAGGCCCTGGATGGTCTTAGGAGTATACAGTTTGGTAAAGGAAATGTGAAACTGTTCTTTCCACAACTCTCCCCACAAATCAACTGCATTCACATCGTGATGGTATGTCCCAAATTAGCTCCTCTGCTGGGCTGCAGTCTCTTTCTCACAGTTGTCTGGTACCACACAGATGTTAGGACAACCACTAATCCATCTACCTGATTTTTGCTAAGTTTCCCACAAAGAAACCTTTTTGACCCCTCCTTCCTTGCCTCCTGTGTTTCTGGGTCTTGCTGAGCCCTGGCTCAAGGCACCTGTTTTCTGATTCTCAAAGCTGCTGCAGAGATGCCGGACTCTCACTCTTACTGCCTTCTCCTCTCAAGTCTATCTCTACTCACTTTTTATCTTTCTTGTCTTTGGAAATCCAATTACTTGTCTCTTTTCTAGCTTCTGGTGAGTTTGACTTCTTTCTTCCTGAATTCCCAACCCCCTCCTTCATTTCCCTTCTTTGAGAGATCGGACTTCAGTTTTCATGTTGACAGTCAGCCTGTCTCTAGTCTTTCACTCCTTGAATTAAAATTCCTGGACTGCTGGCAGTTTTCAACTTTCCTGTTGATTACTAGATTGCTAGATTGCACACTACAGTTTGTCCTCATCCTTTTCATACCATTCAGTCACATCCTGCTTTTCTTCCCTATAATCTAGTCTTTCCTGTGTTTTACAAGCTCTCTGATGAGTTTCAGTCTCCAAGCACATCCTTTAACCTGTCTTTTCCTCTCCCAAAGAGCGTTCCATCCCTCTTTCCCTGATTCCTTTCCTGTGATGTTTTCCATTGATTTACATCAGACTGTGATCAGCAGGCATCTTTCAAATCTTTTACTTCTCTCTTCTGCCTTTGCTGCTATAGCTGTGTTGTCCTGATTTACACTCAGAGTCCAGTAGAGCAAGAAACCCCATGCAGGGCCAGTCCAGTCGCTGGAAGCTGTGCTCTGCAATTGGGAAGGAAAAGAAACATCTGAAAAGCTTGAAGAAGCTCAGTTTTGGTGTCTGAGGTTGATCATTGCCACAAAGCCTTAATGAGAATTTACCATCAAACTCTTACCTAACTTTTAAAAACTGCATACCATTATATACTGCTGGTGTGTGAGATGTGCTTCAATAGCACTTATGAGCTATAGGACGGATGTTGTAGCTATCCATGGCTTTGTGAATGTTTTATAGTGATCTCATCCTCCTTTCAGAGCGGCCAAACGAATAATGTAAAGTGCCACAATGATGAGAACTGCCTAACTACTTACATAGATGTGGGAGCTATCCATGTGGTAATTAGCAGGCATTACCAATAAAAGCTTAATTCTTAAGAATATATTGTAGCCAGAAAGTCTTCTTTCAATTTTTTTTTCTCATTAATCCAATCATCTTCATGTTTAATTCACTTGTTCTCCAGTGAGAGCTAACAGTACTGCATAAAAATATCTTTTGCAGTAAAATGCATCTTTAACAACTTGGACAAGATACAAAACCAGATTCCCACCAGAAAAGATTTTTTATCTCCAAGCATATTGTAGCCAGTTTCCTTCCTAATTAGTACCATATCCACCCCCAAATTCCATTTCAGTTCCCAAAGGAAAATTGATGAGGCAGTCAACCGCAAATAAGCACAATATCCCACCAATAGTTCAGTCAGCGCCATTTCCAGCATGGCATGTTGCTAAAGCACAACCAGCTTCTATGGTTTATGTCCCTTGGACATTCTCTGTATCTACCATGCTTCTATGATGGCTTCACGTTACACTTACAGAAGGTTTTTAACATGAAGTTTGATCAAATGATCAGCTGTGTAGATGTCACAAAGAAACAGGATGGGTGAAGTTCCTCTTTTCTGAGGGGCAAAAGCAGGGCCTGAGTGGCAGCATTCCTGAATGGGAGACAATGGAGTTTGGAGCAAATAGGGGTGCATGGACCACATAAACTCCACTGAGCAGTCTGCAGTACCATTCCCATGGCACGGTATGCAGCTGCAAGGCAACAAAGCTGCAAACAGCCCTGCAGAAGAGGAGTTAAAATGACTTTCCTCAAGGTGAATAGTGTCCCTTATCAGCTGTGGTATGGATTTATCTCACCCCAGTGCAACCAGTCAGTGCAATCAATGCTGATGATGGTGCCGGTATTTCTAATGTGTTCAGCTTCCTTGAGAACGAAATAATGGCTTGTTCTTTCTGGCCTCCTTGCCAGAATCTTCTTGGGAACTGACATCAGGGAATGAAGTGAAAATCAATGATTAAATGTGATGGCTATGATCTTCCAAAATATATACAAAGCTTAAATGTCTGCAGTGCAATCAATTCTCCTTTCTCAGCAAAACATATGTGAAATTCCATACTGACTTCCAGGAAAGCAAATGTGTTTAGCAAAAGAACTCAGACCACCAAAGTCTTTGAGTTTCAAATAAGAGGACACTCCACATTCATATAAATGAAAAAGTTTCTCGTTTAGAGAGCTCCATGTTTGCTCACCTTGCCTCCATACAGAAAATTAGGGAGGAAATCCTGAAGGGTTTGTTTTGCAGTTCAGAGGATATTTACAAAAGAAATAATTTTATTTTGAAGTTCCAAAACACCGAGAAGAAAGTGGCAAAGTTAGGTATTGGCAATAGCCTTTTAAAATAGCTGTAACAGCTATGGACATGTTTTCTTCTGCCGAGGCTTATCCAAGAAGCACAGCTGTTGGTAGTTAAAAAGAAAAAAAGTAATCTTTTCATGTAGATAAAAATGCTCTGGTTCTAATGTTTCTAAAACTATTTGCCTAGGTCTAGTAAAGGTTATTTTAAAGGGCAACTTTTTTCTTTAGGAATTTCTCAGTAAATAGCATATTATGCATACCTCACTGGAGGTATTCTCAAAGCTGCTGCAAAAGCTACTTTGAGGTAATGCTCCAGAAATTAGAGGAGTCCCAGCAAGGGAAACTACACAACAGAAAAACTGCCTTAAACGTTAACTCTAGCTGTAGCCAAGCAGATTAATGAAATAACCAAACAGATTAATAAGAACAGTAATAGGGGCAATTAGTGTGATAGAGCTAGAAGACCCCATACTCCCCACAGACCTCCTTTTTCTATGCCCAAATGATAACAACTCCCATGAAAAAGGGCAATCAGGTAATTTGTTATAACAATTTGTTATTATAACTACTACAACAAGCCCAGGCATGTTCCATCCAGTAATATGGGGATCATATTCCAATATATGGCTGCTTCTGTTACAACTACTCCTGCTGCTGTTGCTACATCACAAAAATAAATGTGATGCTTGTAATGGACACGACCTAAAACTCTGGACTTACGGGCCATGCACAGCACATAGCAAGATTTATCCTCCTCAGCAGCCTTAATCCTGACCCAGAGGAAAGAGAGTACCACTACCCTCTATCCCCTTCCGGCCCTTTGCATGCCTTCAAGCCCTCCACAGGAAGAGATCACTATTCCTCTGAACAGGAAGCTAATGCCAATAGCAATCTTTCTTTCTCATCATTAATATTACTAATGCCTTCTGTCAGAGGTCACTACTCAGGGACACCAGCCAAACCAGGGTAACAAAGTGCTGAACAAGCATGTCGTAGCAGATGTATTATCACCCTGAAGGAAATAAAACTCCAGAAATATGAATTATCTGTCTTTTTTGTAGGGCTGGGAAGTTAGACAGATTTCCTTGCTTTAAAGAAAGCCTTGAGCCACATTCTTCCCAGATTCTTCCCTAACATATAGCTAAAATTGAAATTCAGCTAACCATTTACAGCAGGTGGCTGCTATACATGGAACAAAACCATCATCAACTTCAGCAAGAGCTGGATACAACCCATGGATTGTGAAAGAGCAACCTCATTTCATGACATTTTCTCTTCATTTTCATTCAAATGGAAAACAACTTTCATAAAGTTTGCAAGGCTGCTCAGGCCATCTGCCATTCATATAATGATGTCTAGTCCTGTAGTGTTTCTACTGATTGACTATTTCTCTTTTAGTGATGAAGTTTCCAACTAATAAGAATTTACCCTATGGACTGTTTTCATATGTTAAGTTAGTTTAAAAAAAATTAAAAATCAGTTTAATAGGTGTATCAACCACTCCATAAAGATGTACTGCTTCTGTGTGTTATCTTTCAGTCATCATATTTTCAGTCCCCCAGTTTTCTAGAAATCAGCATTCATTCTTGTCCCTGCATTTCTATTTTTGTTCATTGTGGTTTATAGAAGCAAAACTTTGCCTGATGGAAAACCACTGTTTTCCAGGTACTTAGGGGACATGTCCTATTTTCATGGAACGGAGGAATTTCCATCCCCTCATGCATTGTGAGTAGATGAGTCATGCCACAGCTACAGGTTCTCAATATATTTTCCCTGGGGAGCAAATAAACTGTTCAGACCATTACAGTTGCTGGAATTTATCCTCTGGGGACAAGCCAATCCTTGCCTTCAGCAGAAGCTGATTTCAGTCTGGCTTCAATGTATGGATCACAGAGTTGAACTGCAGAGTCCTGGAGGCCAGGAGACACAGTTTCTCTACCTCTGCAGTTCATTGTATTCAGGCTCCACTAACACCTACAGCTTCACAATTTATTTCACTGTGTATAAAAAATTAACAGCACTGAAAAATAAAACTTGGCTGTATGTTCGCCTTGCCTATAGAGCTTTTTGGCTGCTAAAAAAAAAATGAATGTTATAGCTTGGGAAAGCTAAATTCTCCATGTTATTGCCACCACACTGTCTAGACTGTCTGAAAAGAAATTGTTTTGGAATGGCCTCATATTGGCCTCATATTGTTTTTAACACTGACTATTTGTTTCAGTCACTACTTTGTTGGTAGATTTTGTCAGTGTTATGTTTGTTTCAGATTTGGGGGATTTCTTGAGGGGTGAAAAAGGGCTTCTTTTCTGGAAGAATTGCTTTATAAATATTAGTCTTCTCAGTTCAGTAAAACCCAGAGTATGAAAAAGTTTTGAATAGTTTCTGCCTAAACAAAATAATATTACACCAGCTCTAAGCAGCAACATCAGGGATGACAAGTGATTATTTAATATTCAGGGCCTGACCATGCTAGTCCTCCATATACACAAGTCAATGTCAATTCCATGCATGGAGGCTTTAAAGAATCGGCTTTGGAGTTTGTAGAGCACAAAAAAAGCCAGTGCTCATTTTTGAAATGTCACTGCACATCTAGTCATCAATACAGTAATACAGCACTGCTTAGGTCATTGTGTTTCTCTTGACTTGGTGCAAATGTCATGTTTTTCCTGAAGAGCAACTACCATGTGATGTATGAGAAGTTTGGCATTCATTCTGCAAGGGGCAAAGTGCTCAGAGCTTCTAAGCATCTGCTCAAGCCCATGTCCTTCTGCAGCAGGCTTCAGAAAAGGCATCCTTTTATTGCCACTTGCACCATGTTAGAGAGGAAGGTGGAACCATGCAGATCCACAGTAACCCACCTTTCCCTCTTGGAGCATGCATATGCACTGGATTTGTACATAAAGTTATGCTATTTAGTAATAAATTAATTCAGATAGCATCCTGTTCTATATGAGGACTGCAGTAAGGGGGCAGGTGCTTGTTTTATTTGCCCTGAGAATATGCCACTGTAACTGGTGATTACAGCTACCTCCACTTCTTTTTACTCTCTCCTGCCCTTATGTTCTTCTGTTGAAGGCACTTGACAGAAGCACAGCAGCTTGAGAACAGCATATGCAGATTCCAGTCTTCACCACAATCTCCTCAACACTTCCTCAAAAGGCCCAAATAAATATGCAATACCTTTCCAAAGCACCTGAAATTCTATTTTTTCATGTGATCTGCACTTCCATGATCTCTCCTAGCTGAGCACAACCACATTTATTTGAAATCATGATCTGAAGAGAAGGAAAACCTCTTTTCCGTTCCATAGCAGTGGCAAGAGGAGTGGGACCTCCACAGAAGGCAGATGTGCACAGTGGATTCCTAGAGACGACTTTACCTTAACAGTTTCAGACTGTTACCTGGGAAAACATCCTAAGCTGTTCTGTGACAAAAAAAATTCTACCCTTCACTGCTTGAAACAAGGACATTTGGGCAAAATAACATCCCACTAAGTCAGGAGGAGTGAGCACAGAGTGATAGAAAAACTGGATTGGGAAGGATATTCAGAAGCTGGCTTAGTCTGCCCACATAGCCTAAGGAAGGGTCATTTATCCCTCCTCCCTATCTAATTTCTACTGGTCCTCCTTGATAGAGACTGCCATATCTCCATGGGCAATCTGTACAAGTGCTTCTCTATGCATAGATTTAGGAGACTTTTCCTGTTTTTCTTGTTTGTGCTATCCATTATGGGAAGAAGGAACAGATTATTTTCTTCTCTCTAAAAATGTCTGTGGTCTGTTGTCATGTCCTCAGTCAGTTTTAAGTTAAACAATCTCAAGTCCTTTAATCTTTCCCAAGAGGCAATACTTTCAATAACACTTTCCTCTAGACTGTCTCCGGTTTCTCTTTTTGATACCCAGAACTGAAGAGACAGCTTCAGCTGAGTTCTTACAAAAAAAAATGGAACAAAACAGTATAGCTTGGAAGCTGTTCTTCTGCATGTAAAGCCTGATCTGATGGCTCCCATTTTATAATGGAAACGATGTTTCAGTTTATGATGCCCAGCAGTATACATGTACATTAGTATTTCACTTGTCACAAGAATACTTTTGAATTGGTTGAGGTTATCCCCACATAAAATGTTTTATTTTCTATTACAGAGCAGTCTTGAGGTACATGACCTGCTTTCCTTTGGAATGAAACCAAACCAGGAGATGGTCCTCAAGAATGCAGTTAGAGAGCATTTTATGCTAATGGATAGTCAAATGTAGGAAGGACAGTCATGCAGATTTTTTAATGAAAAAGTCATATGAGACATTGTTCAGATAAAAATATGTTGAATTAACTGCTTTCACTGTAAGATGTTGGTATAGACAGAAGCTTAATTGGTATGATACTGTTTTGTTGTGATGAATCCCAGTGGAATATTATTTATCTTCTTGTTACCCTTCAGGCCTTTATACATAGGGTAGTCCTGGATTAGTTTGTTCTGGATTTTTTACAGGAACTGGTGTTTACTGATCTTTTCCCTGTTTAAGAAGAATAACTACAATTGTCTTTTTTTTTCCTGTCTTCTGGTACCTTGCTTGACCTCTATGACTCCCAGAGGATTCATTTTGCTCTACCAAATAAAACAGACTGAGGAACACACTTGTCCTGAGGCCAAGTGGGCAGCACAATTCATCCCCACATAGCAAACATTTCCCCTTGCTCATCAGAAAGGCATGCACACATTCAGGCTGTCCCTCGCCCCATATGGGTCCAGAAAATGTCTGGGAAAATAGTAGAAAAGAAAGACAAAAATATGCCAAAGAGGTTTTAGCAGTAGACAGTTTGGGTGGTCCTAGGACAGCACGTTAGCCTGTCTCTGGTCTGTTTGTCGTTGCAGGGGCAGCCAGAACATGATCACTAAACCATCTGAGATGACCTAAACCAATTTCATTGTCATGACGATGATGATGATCATGACTTGTGCTTATGACACAAGGTCCTTTTATGCCCCTAAGAACTGCAGTAACAACATGGGGAATGGGAGATGTGGAAGAATGGCTATGTGACAAAGGCCAAGTAGACATGCTCTGGATAGCTGACCAAGAATTGGGAAAGTACCAAACCCAGCTAATCTGAGTCCTTGAGGGCTGCAAGGACACTGTGTCCTTGAGCACAGCTGTGGTGCAATAACAAGGTGCTGTAGTTGAGAGAGACATGAGAAAAAGGAAATGTAAGTCATAAGGAATGAGGAAGAAAGAGAGGAGCTGATATCTATAGTATAACCAATAGACTGCTTGGCTTACAGAATATTATTACTTATTGTGCATAAATATCTGATCACTCATCAATAAATGAAGCTTGCTGATCACTCATATTGAGCATCCGAGTCTTCATCACCAAGGCAGGGAGAAGACTTTTCACCCATGCACAGAGAGATAATTGCCTGTATGTGCCGATTTCATTTAGGAATCTAACTTATTCCTTGCTCTGCACCCACTCCATAATGAATGCTTCCTTTCTTTTCATTATATCTAATTTTCTTTCCTTTAGTTGCTTACTTATTGCCCTCATTTTCAAATGACCTTGTTATTGTGATTCTGTAATATTCTCTGCTTCCCATTTCAACCCAGGACTTCTTTTTAGTTTTCATATAGTTACATTATGCAAGAATCATTATTTGGTCCTGTCTTAAAGACAGAAACCCTAGCTGCTACATAATGCATGTACAGATTCAATGCATTTCTAATGCTGAGAATTTCTCTTCTTTCCCATTGTTCATACAACCAGAAATATTCAGTGGAAAAACTAAAAATAAATCTTCACCCAACAGAATATGGTTTGTAATGTCTCTTGATATGGGCATTACCTCAGATTTAGCTCAGCTTATTTTGTATGGGAGATGGAGTGAGATTCAGCTCTAATTTAATATCTCTGAGATTGATCTGAGCTGTTTGCAGTCTCAGTCACACATAATAAGGTGAAGGTACAGTGTCTGGCTATATGACGGAACATTTATGCTGTGCTTATGACAGTAACATATCTAAGCTGCTTTGAAAAAAAAAAAAGGAACTCTGAAAAGGCAGCAAAAATTAATAATGACCTTCCAATATCATTAACCTAACCTGATTCCTTTGTGCTTGACACCATTCATTTTAATTTCTTTAATGGTGTACCTCCCCATTCTGCAATCCTGAAAATAGCTGGAGTAAGCTCTTTTCCAAGGTTGAATGGGAAGATGTGTCAGATGCCCTCTGAAAGAGTCATCCCTCCTGATGGAGACTGAAGCTTGGAGGGGTTGTAAGGCTCATGTGGCTGTGCTATAGGTTTTCGGGCTAGAAAGGAGCACCACAGGAGGCATTGCTGACAGAGGCAGGAGGGAGAGATGGATGGAACCTACAACTTCAGCACTAAATCTCTCCCTTGTGTGTTCTTATCAAAGATAATTCAAAATGAGTAACTTCTGAAATATCTCGGCTATGCAATTCAGCCTAATGCTGTGGTCCCTGAATTAGCTCCAGAAGAGCTAATATAATTACATTCTCCTGTCAGTCAGCCCAAGCTCCTTATTCTTCTAGAGGCAGATCTAATTACTCTGGGCACAGCACCAGCCTGATGCAGCCACAGCTCTGCTGGGACGGAGCCAGGACGTCTGCTGATGCTGTGCTGGACTGGTCACTCTGACCAAGCCTGCTCACTGGTGGCTCAGAATTGTCCTCCCAAGCCCTTGTGACACATTTCAGGTGTGTCTTATAGCCCAGCCTGTCAAAGTAGATCCCAAACACAGATGAACTGTATGGCTGAGTTAAGGAAGACATAACCAGGGAATATGCACTTTCTCCTTCATATTTTTGCTGCAGAGCAAGAAACAGCATCAGGTGTCAGACTGCACATGACATACAGTCTAGAGCCATAGAATTGTGTGGATTAGAAGGGTCCCCCTCTGCAATTACCAGGGCATTCCTCAACTAGACCAGGTTGCTCAGACTCTCATCAGCCTGAGCCTGCGAGAGTTTCAAAGGAAGGAATGTAGTCCTAAGAGACTAACAAATAATTTCCTAAAAAAAATGTGGTCTTAATGGGAAGTATCCTAAGCTAGCTTTTACTTAAATACTGCTTTTTCTTGCTGAAAACCAGCATCAGATAAGCATTGCAGGTGAGACAAACAGAATGCTAGATTCGTTTTTAGGATGTATCCCAGAACACTCTTCTATATTGAGAGAAGGACTGTCAGTTTTTTTCTGTGAGTTATTTTGAAATTCAAGCTTGTTACCTCTGCTTCTTTTCATTGTAACTTAATCAGTACTTGAAAAATGGTTTGGATTCCCAGATTCACATTATGGAACTTTTATTTCTAATGAAGAAGGCCACTGGGCCTTTCAGCACTGTTTGTGATTATAAGCTGGTGTGACACTAGTGCTGCCTCAGTTCAGTGAAGTACTGAGGGCCACTTTCAGTATCATCAGACCCTGCAGGGTTTACAAAGGCTAACCCAGTGAACACAGCAGACATTTTTTGTGACTTCAAGCAGCCTCTGGATTGGGCTGATAAATGACACAAAATAGCCTGACTTGCAGTGACTGTTTTTTCCATCAGTGGCATTAGAGGTTGGACCCTATCAGCTGTGGGCTGGAGGCAGCCTGAATTGCTCACTCTGCTTTTGTTGTCCCACCCAGTGTGAGACAGAATAAACACTAATTAAACTTTGCACTATAGCATGGCTGTACCAACAACACTCTTTTAGAGAGTTGCCTACTCAGTGAGACCAGCCTGGATATCCTGTAATTGCTTTCATGCTCAGCAGTACCAGCAATATCACCAGGGACGCTGATGCCAGCCTTTCAGCAGCATGGTTTGGATCTATTACACCTTTATTTCACCAGGAGCCTCAAAGAAACCAAGAGGATCACAGGTGAAGAAAGCATGCTAGCATGAAAGTCTAAGAATCTAATCTATCCTGAACAAGTTCTAAATTCTACATTAAGTATCTCATCCCTTCCTTAGATTCTCTTCAGGCACATTTTTTTTAAGCATAGTAAAAATCTGAAGATAGCCTCATGGTGTCCTCAGGACAAGGTCTGTTTGTTGATTTCTATTTGCACAATGTTTGGCACAACAGGACTCTTACTCCAAAGACTTTGGGGCACCTGGGAGTGCAGAGGACTTACAGCAGTTAAGAGATGGAGTATCTGAAGCCAGGGGATAGTTAGCCACTGAAGCCAATCCACAGTTCTTCATTCTCCATTTGGAAAATCATTCTGAACTTAGTGGAAAGTCATCTTGGGGAATCTTGACTCGTTTGAGTGACTGTGGTGCTCTCCATCAAGCCATGACATGCTTATGGGCTAAACGAACTTCACTGCAGCAGGCGTGCTGCATTTTCCATTCCATAAAACGCACTGCAATTTACTGTTCTCTCTTCCCCTTTCCAATTTTTCTAATCTAGGAGAACAGTAAGCACATATATTGCTTTTATGAGGGAAAGTTCTGAGAACCTGGCGACTTGCCTCGCCTCCTCATTTCTTTGTCTTGGGCAGCAGGCAGGATATTTTGTTGCAGAAAAAGATGGAGTGGAGTTCTGTCCCTCAAATCAGCTGCCGGAGAGTACAGGACAGAGACAGCATGTTGAGGTCTTTGGGAGAGACAGGGGATAATAAATCACCTCATTACTCCTTGTTTCTCATTACAGCCAGTATCAGAAGGAATGTGTCTAATCTTACTGTGTGGCACTGCTTTGGCGTGGGTGAGAGAAGGGTAAATAAGGTTTAGAGCCCATTCTGTCAGCTCTACTCTCAATATCTCCTACCTAGAACAGATTCTGACATTCTTGTGGCACTAGGGTGAGACTGTGGATTTTGGATGAATTTCAAAGGAGCAAGGAACAGAAATCGTGCCTCACAATTTGGGGGTTGGCCCATGTATGTGTGACAAAAGACATCCTGGGACGGCCTAACTAGGCACAAAATCGTTTTGCATACCTGCTAGAGCTCTGCATCTCTTGGTCATGCCTCTTATACCAGCTTATCTATTCTCCCCCTTGACACAGAAGGCCCTGTGATTGGATTTTAGTAAAGTTGGTGATTTTTTTTTATTTACATGTGCGTCTCCATGTAAATAAAAAAAAAAATCAGCTCTCCCAGACAAGCCCTTCTACATCTCAATCACTTTCTAGTGCTCCTTTCGGTGTGGTTCCTGCACTCAATGTAAACAGACAAGAGCAGAACTAAGGCCCCTTGCCTTGGTGCTCAATGTACCACTGCCATCCATACAGCGAGATGAGAGAGTGCAAGTGCTCATGGGCAAAATTATCTGAATACTTCTGGGAAGGACTCCTGTTTACCTGCTTGTTTTCAGTATGTGATAGAATTAGGATTTCCTTCTCATACAGGTGAGCTATTCCTTGAGTAGTCACACTGGAACTGTTTGCATCAACAAACTTTATTTCTTTATAAGACACGTGTTTTCTGTCTTCCCCTTGCCTGAGGACTGGTGGAGCTGTCTGTATTAGACATTCAGGGCAGGACTGGGACAGATCTACATGGCTGTCACTGAAGGAGAGCCTGTGCAATGCTGCTTTTAAGTCTAATAGCATTAGCCTCTGCATCCTCATTGTCTCGTACCCTCTCCTCCAAAGCAGGTAGAGGTGGATATGGTTTGAGTAAGGGATATGACTTCTGTGTCAATTCACAGTTAAAACTACAGGAGAATTTTCCTGTCCTTCAGGCTAGGAGATAGACCACTTCCATGTTGGATGAAGATTCAGCAGATGGAAAGTGTTGGTGGAACTGTCACTGTTTCCCTCCAAATGGCCTGATATCCACTGATATCCAGCATAAAGCCATGAACAATCTTCGGATGAAAAAGTTGAAGTGCCAGTAATATTGTTGCTATCACATCATGAAGCCAACTCTCTACTTTACCCCTCCACTGTTAAATAACTCTAAAAAAGGAAAGAAAATATTTCCTGCTTCATGCACTCAAGAAACAGATGTTGCCATTGATGAGCTTAACAAAATTGCAGCAACCAAAGCCTCTGAGTCATCTGGTTCATCCCTTTAGCCCAGAATTAGTTATAAGAATGCCTTCATTAGCTCTTTTGCAGTATAGCAAACATAGCCTCCTGTAAGAGGGAGCAGGTGGAATGAAAAAATGTATCTGTCCATTAGCACAAAAATGTAGAAGTCTATAAGGAAAAGTCATGGTTTTGTGTAAAGTCTGAGAGATGTCTTTCATAATGTAAGTGCTACTGAAACTATCTTGACTGTGTGAGAATCTCTCAATATTTATAGAGGTGTCAATAAATACTGTAAGCTGTTAGAATGCAGACTCTGACCTTCTCAGGTAGGTCTGACTTTTTCTCTTTTTTTTCCTACAGGGAATATTACATCAGTCTGTGGGCTGTGTTGCATAACTGATTAGATTTTATGGGTCTGTGTTATCAGGGAACAAGGTCAAACATCGTATCTTTGATCATCAAAATGACTCATCTGATGATTTGTCTCAGCCAGCTCTCTCCCAAACAAGGCTGCTCTATAGGGTCCTGTGCAAGGCACTGTGGACGTTATCCACCCTATTTGGCTTGATGTGCAGCAGCTGGGCCTCTGAACCTTTTCTGTTTTAGCAGCAGAGATATGGACCATGTTCAGACCTTTGTACCAAAGTCAGCCTGAGATGATGGCTGTTAATACATCCTTCATTGTCAGGAGAACAATGAATGACTTAGAGGGGTAGCAGACAAGGCTGCCAGACCCTTTGCAACCACAAGAGGTAAGAACTCAGTGGATGTGAGAAAAGATGTCACAATCTGGCTATTATGCCCACAGTTAGCCACAAGCCATCCCAGTCTGTAACTTGCTCCATTGACTACAGAGGTAGCCAGAGTCCAACAGCTGGTTACAAGTCAGACTCGGTCACTCCTGACTTTAATATCTGAATGTCTTTTAGCACGCTTATCCTGCATGTCTGTCACTACAACATGGCCAGCACCAGGCCCTGAGCTGACAGGGGTGGCTGTGCAGCCTCAAGCCTGTGGTGCAGACGTGATTTGCCAGATGTGGTAGGAGGCCACTGCTGTAGGACAGGCTGTGCATGTGGCACAAGGTCTGCATCCAGCCTTTCATACAACACTCGCTGCTGAAACCATAGATCATCCTGGACCCCACAGCATTATTTCTGGTTTTAAAGTAATGCCCAGATTGAATATCCAAGTCCCTGATGTATCAATTTGATCTGAATGTTTCAGAATTACCTCCTCTTGTTTTTGTTAAGTTCAAACAACTGCAGATAAAGTTTGTGATATGTTAATGTGTTGCACAGCAGCAAGTTGAGTGATAACTGCTTTAATGTAGTTTTTGTCCCTGCTTTTTATTCTACCACATTTTCTTAGTCTTCTAAATTATCCCTTTTATTGTCAGACTCTCTGCTAGCCTTGGTAACTTCAAGGAGGCCAAGTTTATAGGTTCTATAACTTTAATCATCCATTTTCTCATTTTCTGAGTTCTGACTAAAGAGTTCCCTTTACGTTTACTCAAACTGTTATGAGTTTTTAAAATGTTTTTTAATAGAAAAAGGAAGAGTTTTCTAAAATAAAACTGAATTATTTCCTGCTGCTTCTGCTGAACTGAAACAGTTGTTTTGTTGAAACATATTGTTCTGTTAAATTCCTTAGTTCCAATGTATGTCATTGGTTTTCATACAAATATGATGGATCTGGTATATTGCTGTGATAGTGATGTCAGAGAGGTGTAACTGACTATGACACAGCAGGGAGTAAGGTCTTGTGCATCCCATAGATTTGCACTTGCCATGAGCTTTTAGGGGAGATTTTAATCATGAGATGCTCACTGAATTATCCTGGAAATTAGCAGCATGGATTTGTGTGATGTCCTGGCCATGCTATGGAGAGCTGAGTTTCTTTCACTGTTGTACTCTGGCTCAGGTGCTGTTTTATGTTTCTTCATGTAGCAGCATCTTCTCTCATGATCAATTTGCACCTCATCCTTATGGTGCGGAAGCTACACTGAGACTTTACACTTGAGACCAAAAGACTGAGGAAAGAATTAAAAGGATTTTGGTGATCACCTTGGGAACTCCTGTTTTACTCAGCTGGGAAGACCTTCTCTCACCAGAGGTAAGATATTTCCTAGTCTGTGGTTGGTATATCAGAAGGGACAGAACATGTTCCCACCCTGCAGCACCAGGTCCAACATGGTTTTGCTCAGAGAAGTTTTCTTGGACCACACTACTACGGGTGAGTGTAAACATTAGCATACTGTGAACACTTCACTGAAATCTATAGCATGATGCCACTTGATTACTACCTTAATTAGTTCCATATTCTGAATAGTCATAGTTATGACTAACTGGACTCTATCAAGCAACATGTGGCAACAAAGTAGCCAAATTAAACTGCAAAACCATTATTCTATGCTTGACAAAATTTCAGTTTGAGATTACAGTAATATTTCTATTTTATATTCACTTTTATATATGCCTATTACAGTCAGAAAGAGGGAATGTTTGTTTAAGTTATTTCTTTCTGTGAAATGCATTCTATTTTGGGCAACAGAAAAAAAAAAAGAGGTTTTTTTTTAATATTACCCGTGTGTAGCTAATAGCAAAGACTGTACTTTCCTAAAGAGCAGGCCTCTGAAGATATTTGGATGGAAACTGGGGTTGGGTTGCTGCCTTGTATAAAGTGAACTTCTACTTCACATAATACTTCTTACTCTCACAAATTCCTTGTCCCTAGGCATATATTTCTCCCTCTCTGTAGTCATCCCCTGAGGGACCAAGACTTACATGTGAAGTATATCCGATATCAGTATTTCATGGGATGGCATGATGGTGGAAAAATAATTTAATATTTGCAAAGCAGCTTTGAAGACTTTGTGTACAGAGTCACAGAATGCTGGTGATTGTATACAGATTAGCAGAATGCTGCTCATTGAAATGAGTTTCACTGAGGAACAATTTCAAATACTATTTTGACACCTAAATATATTTATGAGATAGGAAAGAGATTAAACTACCAAACATAATCTGGTCATATCCAGATATTTTCTGTGTACCTGATTCTACTGTAGCTCTAGGTAAATACAATATTACCTTTTGCCTTCCTTGTATGAAACTTGGTGTAAACATATCCTGTGCTATATAATCTTTCATGCTGTATCACTGATGACAAAATCTGAGTGCTGTTATTCAGTTGCCATGGCTGCCAAGAGATGGCTAGATTGCAATGATAAAGGGATTTTATTTACATCTACCCACACAGAATGTTGTTTGGTATCTCGGCCAAGTACACATTGGCAGAAGATGGATTTACTAAGCTGGGATTTTGTGGGTGTACTTGGCAGTGGGGAATAGAGATTGTACTCACCTCTGCATAAGCATTTGGTCCTGAATTTGAAGTGGCCTCAGACCTTCCAGGATACAAAAATCCCCCTTTCCCTACCCATGCAAGGGATTTGAGACCCAAAGGAGACGAAACTGAGCAGGTCAGCAGCAAGCACAACTCAGTGGGGAGCCAGGCATCAGGTGCAGCCATGCAGTCTGGGGCTGCAAACAGGGCAGCAGGGCAGACAAGGGAGGTGCCTTTTAAGAGGGTCTTGAGCCAGGAGCAAGTCCCCTGTGGCCTGGAGTGAGGAGTCCTGTCTCAAGGGAACTCTGCTCCAGGAACAATTGGTGCAGGTCTGTCTGCACAGTCCCTGCAAGACTGGTCATCCCATCAAGCTCTATGAAAAGGGACACCTGCATCTTGCAGAGATGCAATTGCTGTTATCTCCTTACTGAATGGAGCTTTTGAGGAAGTTGGAAGGTGTGTTGCCAGGAGACGGGAGGTTGAAAGGAGCTCTTCTAGTGCTGTGATTCTGGGTTAATGTGCACGCTGTACCTCACTGCATGGTCATTGTAAATTTTAATTAATAGTTAGGGCATTTAAATATTTGCAGATGGGTGGCTTTAAAATTTGAATAAATGAATCAGTTCAGCTTTGAGGCTTGAGCTTAACACGATATTTCCAAGTGCAATGGAAAGCTGGCAGGATACCTTCCATTTTTGATTAGTGATAAATCTAATTGCAAAGGAATGGCTGACTTTCAGAGACAGGACTCTATTACAAGCCATCTGAGAGTAGGAATCAGGCTAAATGAGCCTGATATAATGATTTATTTACAGCGCCTCTAATACTTTTAGCAATTCATTATAATTGTATAGACAGAGACTTCATTATCCCTTCATGTCTCTGCGATCCCTGCAGGGGCTGGGAGCTGCAGGGCAAACCCACAGGAAGGGGAGCACACAGAAGGCTTCATCCTGCAAGGCACTGAGCAGACTGCACCCCTTACCAGGCTGAATAGGGTATTTGGTTCATTGCACGATTTCCCCCTGTGAGTTATTCAAGTTGATTGAATGAACGATTGAATTTATTGTGTTTAGTGTCTAATAAGGCAAGCTAGTTAATTTCTGCTGGATAATTAGAATAAATCTCTAATTGAATCAAAGTCAGTGCAAGTAAATATTTTTATTAGGTTGTTAATGCGCTGCTTGAATGTATTCCTGCACATGTTCATATCTGTCTTAGTTCAGGGCAAGTAAGTGGGGTTAGAAAATACAAATTTAATTGAACTTGTAAGAATTTATTTATTCCTTTTGGAAAATATTTTTTATTCCATTTAAACCAGATGGGTCTCTTCTTTGACTCAAGCCTACATATTTTTTGAGAGAAATAGTGCAAGTGGGTTGGGAGGATAGTGGAATAATAGGATATCATACCCTATTTTGCCTTCAAAACTAAGATTACACTTTCCAAGTCAAAGGTTTCCCTGGGGAAACTCAATTTTCCTCTGAAAAACAGTGTAGATAGAACCTTTATGACAAACTATAGGCCAGTACAGTTTGCAGAAATCTGTAAACTAGGGCAATCTTTATATAAGTTTTTTCATAGTTCAACACCAGCAGCAAGGAAAGGCATCAGCAGTGCTGGTTTTGTGTTGCTTAAGTGCTGCACTTCTGCCAGGAACATCTGTACCCCATCCTCTGCTCCCTCTATTTCTCTGGGAATTAGTCCATTGAGGGCACATCCTAAACCTGAAAGAAGGTTTGAAACCTGTCCAGAGAATAGGGTTCCTTTGTATTTTTCAAGAGCATTAATTAGGCTGATGTGTTTTTCAAGAAGCCCATACACAGAGTGAAATCACTGATGAGCTGTCTCAGGCTGGAGAAGTTGAATGAAGAGTCTTATTGGTTCCTTGCTTGCTTCAGATAGGAACGTGGTTTTTAAGTTGTAGTTTAAGAGATAAGTTCTCCAGAGAAAGAAGGAGCAGCATAGCTTGTTTCCTCATCTATGTATCTGCCAGGCTTAAGTAGACATACTGACTCTCATGGAAGACTCTGAAATGGGAGAGAATACACTGAAATATTACTTCTACAGGTGTAGCTGATGGGGAGAGCAGAGAGAACATAAAAACACAGGTCTTACTCAAGTAATTTTCCCTCAAAAATAAATAAAACTGGTCAACAAAACCCCTAAAAAGTTAGCAGTTAAGTATTTCAGATGTGGGCCACACAGTGATGCTTTTCATCCTACATTAAAGTCTGGGAACCTGACAAAGCATTCTGGCATCAGACACCTCACTACATCAGGTGTGTCTTTAAAAATCACAGTCTAAATCATTGCCATGGACAGATAGGAGCAGTTTTATGCTGTCTTTTGTAACAGCCCATTTCTGGACTGTTTCTATCACAAATCTGTCTTCTCTCCTACCCTCTTGTCAACACGCAGGTCAAAACAAGAACCTGGATTCTTTTTTGTTGGTGGTGTTTTTTAAGAAAGAGCACATTTTAATGATTAACATAGAGAAGGCCATGTGCACCTGGAAGGACTTAATGTACTTTAATTCCTGGGAAATGGAAATAATACAGGTTTATAACACTAATTTTATATCCACCAGAAATGGAGACTCCAGCTGAAAATGATGGCCAGAGAGGAGCTAACGGTTCTCTTTCCTTGGGATTTCTGGAATGTCTGTGCAACACATTTGATTCATACCCAGCTGAACCCTTTGCACTGAGATGCTCTTTCTAGCTGAGACTGTCCCATGGGATCTCTTGTAGGCATGGTCCAGAAAAGAGAAGTAAAAAACTCATTTGTTCTTGGGTAATGTGACCTGGATGACAGGTGGGGGAGATGAAAATAATTCTGTTATGAGATGAAGACACATGAGGTTGGTCCATTGCTGCTGTCACAGTCACAAGGGCACATACCCCTAAAAGTGCTGAAGAGCTGCTTCAGGAGAAGCATCCAGCAGCACGGGAAAGCTGGCTCAGCCACAGACACAACAGCTCTGGTTACAGCAGCAGAAGGTTGTAAATTTGGCTGGCCTTTGCCAAGAGTGAATGATGGAGTATGAAGGTACTGTTCACAGTTAAAAGCTGGAGCTGCTGAGCTTTCTGTTGGCACTCAGAGTCCTTGCACTGTGGCCCTACTCCTGGGAGCAGGGAAAGCAGCAGCATTCCCCCATGCGCAGGAGCTGTTGTCTGTCCCTGTGGGTGTCGGCATTAACTCTGCTGAGAAGGGCACAGAGGGCTCATATCCATAAGCTCCCAGAGGCCTTCCTGGCCCCAGGCTCTGTGTGTGTGTGTGTGTGTGTGTGTGTGTGTGTGTGTGTGTGTGTGTGTGTTTGTGGTGACTGCACAGCCCATAAGCCTCCCCCCATCACCCACTCCAACCCCGGCTTTATCCTCCAGGCTCCAATTCCTTTAGGTTACTGGCTCTGATGCTGTTGCCAGCAGGCACTTCCCAGTGAGCTCTGCCACTGGAAGCTGAGCTTGGATCGGTGGCACTGTGTTTCCCTCACAGGTTTGTTGTCATAAAGCTTCATGGTGCTGTAGAGATAACATTTCTGCCCTTGCCTTAGGACCTGTCACAGAAAGGCTGCACATAGCAATTTGAGAACAACAGGACTGAATTTGCATCTGATTCAGAAGTAATTTCACATGGCTTTGAAAGGTTTTGTTCTTTTTATTTTTAAATTCCTCTGTTCTCTTGCAGGGGATTTTATGAAATGAAGCATGGAATAAAAGTAAGGAAGAAAACTATAGACTGAGAGATACTTTGGAACATTTTAAGCATTTAAGACCACTAAGAGCATGTTTTTATGATGCAACACTTGTTAGAGACACTCTTTGTTACCTCCAAATTGTTGATGCTTTTGAGTGGCAGATGGCAACAGCATGAAAAACAGCAGCTCAAAGACTCAACATGTTGTGACATGCCAGTGCAGCTCTTTGCTTTCTGGGGACTAAGAGCCCAAGGATGGGGAAGAAAGGAAGCAGTATTTTTGCCAATTTTTATTAATGTTAGTAAAGCTGAGGATTCCTTAAATTCAGTTGTTACGTCCCCACAGGCAAGCACAGTAATGACTGAGTCTTTGCTGCCTTACACCAGTCAGGAATAGAAGCTTGCAAAGCGCACACCAGATTTATAAATATTCTGTTAGTCTTGAACACTGAGCATAAATGGCAAAGATGCAAAAAGGAAGAGAAGAATACTGAACTACACCAATAAAATCCTCCAGCTGGGAAAGCCCAAAGAATGTGTAGAGTTCTCTTGGAGTCAGAAATGGGTTTATAAAAAGATACACCCCCAAGTATTGAGATAAGATAAAGGATGAGCCTGTGTCCATTTTTGCCTCCTTAAAAAAAAAAAAAAGAAAAAGACAAGTGGATGAGGGAGGCAAGAAGGTCTTAGAGGAAGGGAAAAAGAACACAGGTGAACCTGCATCTGCTACAGTGCAGGAACACAGCCTCATTGGACACGAGGAGTCACAATGGCTCCATGAGATCCCCACTGGCACCTTTCCCAGTCACATCCATTGCATGGGCAAGGACCCAGAAACATGCAATCCTCTGTGTCCCCTTCCCTCAAAGCTCCTCTTTCATGGTCTGCCTTTTCTCTCCATCTTGCACTCAGCTTTTCAGCCATCTTGAGACTGACTGTGCTGCAGCCAAAAGGCTGAGATATCAGGAGCCATCCACAGCTAGCTGTCCAGACTGGGAAAAATCTGTAGAAAGGAGAGAGAGAGAGAGAGAGGGAGCTGACCAGGCCACACAGTTAACTAGGGAAGGGAGCCAGCAACCAGAGCAATAGCTGTTGTGGCTGACCTGCCAGCCCAAGGCATCCATCTGTGACTGACCATCTGCCTTGGATCCTGCAAGCATCAACAAAACACCACATTTTTCTCCAGCTCTGCTATCCTTGCTCTGCTCCTTCCTCTTATGCCTTCCATGCCTGGCCACAAACAGGGAATGCAGCATCTCAGAGCAGAACTGAAGTAACCACGGCCTTCCATTTGCCAACACATCCATAGAGCAGTGTCAGAGCTGTGCAGGGTTCCTTCAGCAGCTAATCTCCTTCCCCACAGGAAATTAAAGTGCTGAGTAGCACCAGCTACTTTCAACAGCATCTACTAAGGCATGTTATCAGGACATGACAGGACATAGGACACAGCTGATGAGACACAACAGAAAAGGCACTCAAAGGAAAGGTGGAGTTTACTTTTAAAACAAAGACAAGACAAAGCTTCTCTTTTTGAGCTTTGTATTACTGAATCCTTGCATTTTAAATTGTGCTAAATGACTTTGTTTGGAAATAAGGGCAGCATAAACATAGGAATCACTGCTGATGAGAGTTTCACTTTGAGGAGGAAGAGAAATAAAATGTAAAATATAAAGAAGGCTGGAAAAACAAAGATAAGCAGAGCCCATTTAAAGCAAGGTGATACTAAACATTTTCAGCCCAGTGTGTATTCAAAGCTTCTTGTAGAACTTATCAAATACTGCCCACTGAGAAAGACTTTGATGAGCGTTTTACCCCTATTTCTTTGTTAGTGAAACTGTTTCTAATGACTACAGCAACGCACATTGCTGCTTAATGCACAAAGCCTGCTGTGTTTGCCTACCAGCTTCCCAAGCTGGTAGCATTAAATTCACAGCTCTGTGCTCTGAGTTACTCTCCAGAATGAAAGACTTCATATATAAAACAAACTCTACTCAGCTCTGACTCACTCTTGCTTTTCCACAGGAGATAGCATTAATATTAAATTCAATTTCTCCTTGGGAACAGTATCATTTCCATTCTGTTGACAAATATCTCAGCAACACAGGGCTAAAGGAAAAGGAGACAAAGTGTGACAGAGAGCTCTGGAAACTGATGTAAGTGTTTTCCACATCTTCAGCCAGGGCACTGCTGTTTCTTTCAGATGACCACGTCTTTTCTGTTTTGCAATGCATCCACCTGCTCTGATTCTCCCTATGAAACCCCTGCCCAGCCTTCAAAGTCTGTCTCTGCATGGATGTGTAGGGATGCTGAGAGCTGGAGTGCACATGAGTAGCATAATGCATCCTAACATCAGGCAGACAACATGTCCATGCTATGCAGACCAGGCAGCAAACAGTTATCTTCATGTAGGTAGAAATAACAGATCCAGGAAAATCCTCTGAAATTGTTCTGTGATTCAAACAAGCCAGTTTCAACTGTGCTAATAAGGCAGAGGCGGAACATTTAATTTAAGTCCTAATGAAATGGAATTACAGTGTCCCACTGACTTTCATCAGGGGGTTGTGGGTTGTGAAGTCTGTTGAAAATCTTGAAAATCTAAAACTCCTATTTTTCAAAGGGATCTCTGAACCCCTGTAACTTTCTATACCACTTTAACACAAACGCATTTCCAAGTTAGTAAGTGAAACTGTAACTTTCCAGTAAGTACTGTAAGACAATAATAGAACCCAAATTTTAATTCACAATCTGAAACTCTACTGCTGAAAATTAATTGCACTGAGTCAGGAGAAAGACACATGTAGCATGGCTTATGCCTCTCTGTGAATATTTGGAATATGGATGTTGATGAAGAGCCCACAAGCCAAAGATTACTTGTCAGAAGTGTGCGGTGAATAGTACCAGATATTGGATGCATTTGGGATGATCACACTTAATTCATAATTATTCTAGGGAAAAAAAAAAAAAAAACACAAAAAGAGGTGATGAAATGTATCAGCACAGTAGCTGCAGTGGGGAGGCTGCTGTTCAGCAAATGGCTCGCACTCAGAAATGACGTCTTTCACAAAAATGGTGTGGTGAGACTGAAGAGGGGGTAGAAAACACTGGTCACTTATTTCCCTTGTTGTCCAGAATTAGCATAATAATCCTTATCCACTGATGTTCATCACAAAAGACAGAACACATCCTGCAAAGAAACAAACAAAGAAGCTTTTGAAGCCGGGTGTAGTTTTGCAGACAGTAAATCAGGTAGCTGATCCAGGAGTTTACTGGTGTGATTTTAGATCTCATCTCCTGTGCTCTCAGTAAGAAGCATCTACCAAGCTTGTGCACTGCCCCCAAAACTGCTGGACAGATCTCAATGATTGCTAAGCAGGCTCTTGAAAATCACCCACACTGCACTTAGGGAAGATCTGGATTCCTGTCTGTGGTGTCTGTAAAAAGCATGCCATCCCCAAAACTCATCCCATCTACAATTAGGAGTCGAGTAATTTTAAGGAAAAGATTTCTCTGGGCCTAGTGGTGTATTTGTAGGCTGTATTTGTATAGAGGAAGGATGGAGGCAATTTCAGCCCCTTTACTAAATATTTGGATTTTAAATAAGTACATCAGTGCAAATGTGCACTGTACATGACTGCTTTTTAAGGGATAGTGGAAGTTATTTGCTGTACACAAGGATGTTTGAACAGGATTAAAAATTGCTAGAGCCTATGTAAATTTAACAGACCTTGAAAAGCTCCTCAGTTCTGTCCCATAACATTGTTTTACCAGCAAACCTCAATATTGGCATTATGTGAAAATCCTCTCCCACATGGACAGTTCATGCAAAATCTTTGCTAGGTGCTGCCCTCCAGCTGACACAGTGATAAGCAGGCACCTCTCCACACCACAGTACACACACAAAATTACAGAAATTAAATCCCCATGTGCACATCTGCCTGGCTGCACCAAAAGGCTTTGCAGTGCTGACTGAAATACTGGGCTGCGTCCCACACTGCCTCCCATTCTGAGACAGGCATTTGGCCTCCAGACCCCTGTGATTTCACAATTAATTGTTCAGCCTAAGGGCCTGATACACAAAAAAACTTGAAGAAATGTAAGGAAAGATGTTGGGAAGACCAGATCCCACCCCATTTGAGGAAAAAAATCTTTGTACAACAGATTTAAAGTATAGTATTGGAAGTGAGTTTATTTTCAGGGGGAAAGAACCATGCTGGTAAAAGCTGGCATAATATAAACACCTCAAGGAGCAAGATTTTTCTCCCGCCACAAAAAAAAAAAAGGGATGAAGGGATAAAAGGGAAGAAGAGCACACATCCACAAAACTGGCATCCATCTCCTTTTCACCATATCTTTTCTTAGATCCCTCTCAGTTTTTTAGTAATATGGTGGGTTTTAACATTCTTTGCATATTTTTAATACCTCCACATAGCTGCTACCCACATGTGTATGTGCGTGCATAGATGTATCAATACACATCCACAAATGTATATGTAAGAACACATGTATACATTGCTGCAACTTTCTGTCTTATAAAGGCACCACTTTCATTCATGTCTCTTCCTTATGCCTTCTCTGTCACTTTACTGGTATGGATTAAAGTTTTCCACATAACAGATGTGATTTTAACATCCTTAACTGAAGTGTCAATCTACAACCACCATAATGATTGAATTCAGAACAGTCTGTGGGATTCTCACGGCACAGTGAGGAACAGATATGGGCAAACTGAGTCTGTTATTGTCTCCATTGCCAGCACAAACCCATTTTTCAGCTACTAAGGCAGAAGATCTGAGGAGTTTTTTCCAAATGTAAAAGCAATTTAATGTTATCTTGACCTTTTCAGAAAAGTACTGAGGGTAGAACAGACTTCAGAAACACTCTGTGTGTGACCTTGTCCCAGCACAAGATTCCCTCTTGCAAAGCTCTTCAAACTGTCATCAGGTCCTATGATTTATCTGTCTAAATGAGATCCTGTGGTTTATCTGAGACTCTCTGTCAAACCCAGAAGCCAAGCAATTTCCATGGCAGGGACTCCCTGCAAGAACAAGCAGTGCCTTGTGGGTCACAGGGGATGCAAAGAGAAGGTGGAGGCTTCTGTGCATTGTTGAAGCTGTGTGTGAGGAGAAACGCAGGACAGCAACCCAGGCAGAGCCAATTGTGAAATCAGCTAGTTTCACTAGCCTTTGGTGGCACTGTGCTGCATCGGGGTGCACAAACCATGACCTCTGTGTTGCACCCTGGCTTCTCCTAGGGAAGAAAGGCTTTGCAATGAGCAGGCCCACCCATGGCCAACCCAGCACTTGGGATGGCCCGAGATCCCAAGGCACTCGGAGACAAATGAAGGTGCAATGTTGCAAATCTCCTTTTAGGAACAGAGAAGAGGGAATGGGAGCAGGAAAATGTTTATTGTACTTTCCTCCACTTCTTTTTTCTGGTCTTGTGTCAAGCATATCTGGCCAAAGAGAGGGGAAATGCGGTTTCTACAAGACGAAACTTTGAATGGATACAAGCAGTTTCTAAGGAGACCTGCTCTATAATTGTAGGAAATTACAAGCTGAATCATCTGTGGTTTGGGGAGAGAAATCAATGATATTTTGTAAGTTGAACCCAACTGTGATGTCTCTTACCAATAAGGAAACTGGAAAGAAATCAATTCCAAGAACTTTCAACAAAAATCCATCTTAATTCAGGTCTGACAGAACAGTTTTATTCTCCTTCCCTAAAGCAACAGTGTGCACCAGCCCGAAATCCCCAATACTATTGCAGAGACAAGCCTTTCACAGCAGAGACAGACTGATGCACTACACTCCAGGCCTGACAAACCACTTGACACCAGTCTTGGGAATGCACAAAGGACTGCCCACCTTTCAGGGCTGGCCTGCCAAAACTGCTGGGTCTCTCTGGAAGGCAAATCCAAAGCAGAATCCACCAATTGTGATGCATTACACTGCACATTGAGATGGATTGCTGAAGCAGAATTGCACCCACTGGACCCTGTAATGACAGCAGAAAACTAATTCTGCTTATAACCTAAATGGCATCTGACTCTTAAATGAGTGTTCTTCATATGCTGATGCTTTGCACAATTTAACTTTTTTCAATAAGACAGGGAAAAAAGTGAGATCCTGAATATCTAACATTTGCCCTTCATTTTGAACTTTTACTTTACTGTCTATATGTGAAATGCTGAACTCGCTTTAATCATAAAAGATAATAAGGAGACAATACTCTATTTTCTGGTAAGATCAGAGAGACTTTGCTTTTGTGTTTATTCCACATTTTTCTGGTGTTGAGAACTCCAGAGTCAAAAATTACAATGCTTGGTTCTTAACTTTGGCAGACTTAATCCTGTACATGGTGTAATTTCTAACCCAACTCATCAGAACTCTTCCACAAAACAGAATGACAAAATATGTGCCAGAAAGGCTTGAATAGTTACTGAATAGAAAAGGCCACTGCTGCTCGCTCAAAAGAGAATAGCAAGAACACAGGCTGAAGCACGGGCTCCTTCAAAACTTAAAAAAAATATTTTCATAATTTATTCTCTACTTCATTTAGTTGTTTTTCTTGTACCTGCCTTTTTTCCCTTCTTTTCTGCTTCTGGCTTTGTGTATCAGTGTTGACAAAAAAAACCTTGATATTAAGTTCAATATTTCTGGTGAGGCTAGTTGCACTCTATGAAGCCACAGGACATACTCAGGTGTTCACAAACCAATGCCTGTCTGGAACTTGTAACTTCTGGAGCTTTTATTCCTTTCTCATATCATCCAGTCAACCTCATTATGTCAAGGGCTTTGAGCATGGGGTCTGACTTCCTCATGCGGTAAAATAGGGCACATATAATGCTTCAGTGAAGGGAAGCTGTTATGTTATTGTATTTCATATTTCTAGAGTCCCATAAGGTCGCAATCATATTTCTAAAGTCCCATACCTTCTCAGTGACATTTCTTGGGGGCAGTTCTTCACAGCACAGACTACTTCTTCTGCTTGTCACTGCTTTTTAGTTAGGGCTCCTTCAAGGCTCTCCCTGACTGGCCCAAGCCCACCCCCCTTTTATCACAGTTATCTTCACTAGCTACAGCTGCAGCCCATCAAGAACAACCAGGGCTTATCAGGGCAAGGCCTATATACAGATATTCAAATACAATACAGATATTTTACTAAGACTCCTACTATATTTTCCCCTTTTCTTTTTCTTACAGGGACAGGTTTTATATATTCTACTTACAATTATACAATACATATATTTTCTCAGCTCTCAACTGTACAATACAAAACAACTAGGACTGGTACTATATTTTCCCCCTTTTTACAGAAACATATTTAGATGGACACAATATATTACATATATTATACTACAGCTCTTGGCTGCACAACACATATATTTACCATGACTCGAAGGCCATGTTTCCCCACAGCTTCTTGACTCAAAGGCCATAATCTAACACAGCTCCTGGCTAACACAGCTCCTTGAGTCAATTGCCATACTTCTCCACAGCCCTAGGCTGCCCTATCTTCCACAGCTCTTCAGGCTGCATATCTCCATCACATCAGGGATTGTTGTTATTATATTTCTTGAGTCTCACACCTTCTGTGTGGTTTTCTCACAAGCATCTCTTCACAGTAGTGTTGTTCCTGCTTCTTCATCAGTGCTCCTCCAAGGCTCTCCCTAACTGGCCAGCCCACCCCCTTTTATCACAGTTATCTTCATTAGCTACAGCTGCAGCCCATCAAGAACAACCAGGGTTTATCAGGGCAAGGCCTATATACAGATATTCAAATACAATTACAGATGTTTTACTAGGACTCCTGCTATAGGAAGCCAAGGAGGTTCCTGGGGATCCTTTACTGTAAGGGAACACAGAAGGAACGGGTTATAGTTGAGAGGTTTCTCCCTTTGCTTCCCACATGATACACAGCATGATGCCTACCAGCTACCTGCCTACAGCCTTTCTCTGTGATTTATCAATTCTCTTGTGAGCAGTGAAGCCTGTTTCACCTTCACAGGACACAATTGCTAAAGACATTCTGACTTCACCCTGCTCTCATATCAGATGAGCCCTGTAACTTGAAACTCTGTTCCAAAACTACTTGCTCTATCTTTCAGAAGCCAAACACAAATACTTCCATAAATGTTTGCCTTGAGGTGCCATAGTGCTCTCGAGCCATGTCTTACAATAGGATATGACATTTAAATCCCTCAGGATGGTGAAGAGCTCTCCTCTGCGCCTAAACATCAACATTATGCATGCTCTTGCTTCAAGCCATGGATGAAAGTGTATTAAATACAAAAACAGACTCTTGAGGACCCAGTTTGTTTGGAGAGTGTCAGAGGGGAGAAGTGTCCCTCTCTATTCCATTCCCAAGCTACATGGGGACATAAGGAAGAAGCACTGTAAGTACATCCTTTCCAGACAAGTTCTTCTCATCTACCCATTTCTGCTAACCTGTCTTTTTATATTTCTTTTCAATGTAACCTTCATTTTGCCCCAATTTACCTGCCAACAAGGTGATGAGACTAGGCTGGGCTGTTGAGTAGGGCCCTCAACTGACAGCAGCTTCTTCCTAGGTCCCCTGAATGCCTTTATTACAGTAGGTATATGACACTCTGGATATACCTCCCATTCTCTACTGCTGTGCAGAAAACCCATGTAATTACTACAGGCCCAATTTACAACCCTCAAATAGCTGGTAGGATCCCATTGTTCAGGATTTTGCTCTTTTTTCTGAGCAACAAAAGGAAACCCAGTTCTGGTTGGGGAGAACTTTCCAAAGGACAAACATATCACAACTAGAAATGCAAACATCAGCTGAAAGAGCTCTATGATTCAACTGATAAAAAAAAAATCAAGTATAAAAAATAGGGTTTTTTTCCAAGTGAGCAGTTTCCCTCTGTAAACATGGAAATTCTTTTCAGTCTCAGCAAAATTAAGGAGTTATCCAAAAATTGTGGGTTTAATCTTTATGTGGTTTTGTCAGTTGAAAATGGGGGAAGATAGGAGTTTTAGGGGAAAATAGGTGAGGTGGTAAACTCTGATCAACAACATTTGATTTATATAAGGAAAGGAAGTTGAGGAAAAAAAATTCAAATGAGAAGTTGAATGGGTAATTTAATCTCTGTTTATTAATTGATGGGTAATTTAATCTCTATTTAATCTCTGCCAAAATGTCAGGTCACTCAGTGTTATAAAAAGCTGTATGAATATTTTCTTCAAGATTCTTTTTATTAATTCGTTCAGCACTTCTTCCTACTTTCAAATATTCCAGCCAATGAACCTGATAGAGATATTGCTGAGATGGTGAATTCATAGTTAGCATTGCAGAACAGTAAAAGCAAGAGAATTCCAGATTTGTAAATAGATGTTGGAAGAAGAACCTTGGTTCTGTATATTTTACCTGTGTAACAGGGCACAAAAATGACCTATAAGTCCATCTTAAAAGTCTCAAATTTTGAATGTCATCTACCTGAAATGAATGACTCATGAGTTCTACGGTCTATTCTGAATAATAAATATATTCAAGAAAATTACAGCTTATTGGAGGACAATTCACAAAGAGAGGATGAGATGAAATTAATCTAATACGGAATTAAAAATGAATTATTCATGCAATGCTGCAAGACAATTATATCCTCATAAGTAATAACTGTATTGACATCCATGTGGAAGAGAGCCCCCATCTGGTCCTTCTTCCATCCCATCAGATATGAGTGTAGCAAACTGCTTTCAGAAATTAATAGCAAATTTTTGTGTAAGATTCTGGATTGATTTCTTGGCCTGTAGGGATCATTCTTTTAAAAATGGGTTGATGAATCTCTGACAATCTTCATCCAAAGGCCTCCGTTATTCCTTTTCAGATCTGTTGGATGACTAGATAGCATAAAACTGTTTCACATAAAAATTTGCCTGATCCTTAATATTTGAGTTAAGAAAAATCTGGGATGATTTGTGGTTCACATAATTTACCTTGTTCTTGAACCTCTGCTATACCTGTGGGAAAAATATTTCCAGGATTAGACAGAGAAAACATAATCTTATTAAAATTTGCCCAAAGCTGCAATATGCATACCACGGGAAGAGAAATTAAAGGAAATTGGATTTCCAGAAACTAAGCTGAGACTGAATGATTTCATGTCAGGAGTGAAAGAGTTCTCTTTTTGTATCTTCTTATTTTCCTTTTTGGTCTCTCTTTGTGTTTGTTTCCAGGCAGGGAGGAATGGGACCAATCTCCCTTGCAGCAAGTGGCTACCATTCATCTGTATTTACAAACCAAAACTGATGCACCCTCACCCTGTCACTGAACCACTGATGAAACCTGACTGGCTGCTGCAGGTCTTGGAACAGAGCCCAGCTGCAATTCGTTAGTGCAGAAAAATTCTTTGCATGGAAAAATCAGGAGTTTATACTTTAAAAAGCGGAGTTGTTACAGTGTGACACTTATCTGTTCCATTGGTATTATTGTAGCAATGTTCTTGTAGACTGTGTTTAAAATGATGCTATAAAAATAAATTCTGATTAGATTTGAATGCTTGATGAAATCAGCATACAATTTATTTTTTCCCACAGGGTGTTCAAGAATATTCATAAGAGCTCTTTAATTATTAAATAATTACAAATCACTTGTTAAAACATTATTCATTTCACCACATAATCATGCCAAGTCATATATTTCAAACCCTAGAATTTTTCCTTGCTTAGTGCCAGACAGATCCAAGCAAAGTTAATTGAATATTTTGAATATTTATGTAGTTAAATGGCTAGTTCACTAAACTGCAGTAGAGTCATAAGATGGGGCCCAAATCACAGGGACAGCTCATGAGCATTTCAGGGGCTCAGCAGGCCGTGCACCACTTGGTGAGATGCACAGGATGACACTTCTTAAATTGGAAAAATACACTTGCTACCACATTTGGTTTGTCCAAGCTCTCCATAGGACCCATGAGGTAACATTTTCACTTTGTTTTCCTTAGGTCAAAGCACCCTTATTGCTTTCGACTCCATCAGTTACTTGCCAGCTCCTATTCCAAGGTACTTTCCCTCACTATCCAAGAAGATAAATGGAAAATCTTGGGTGAGGAAGACTTGCTTGACTCCCCCCGATGATGACAAAACACCTCATCAGTTAGGAAGGATGAGGACACTAGCAACTAGTTAGCATTTCAGCCATCCCATCATCCAGCCTGACCTCAGAGAATAACTACACCAATACCAAGAAGAGCTGCCTTTTTACCTAAGCATTTTATGTGGGACAAATGTCACATTTCCCCTTTCATGAGTAAACTGAGGGTATGAGCAAGCCAAGAGTAAGAGTGGTTCAAGGGCTGCATGAAGACCAGACTCACCTGCTGTTAGGAGACCAAACACCTAGCATGGGCAGCACACCTTTTCACATCCCAAAATCCCTTGGGGGTTGGTCCTGCCAGGGAGATCTGCCAAGGAGCAGAGGGAACCATAGAAATGGCCACTCCTGAGACTCCTTGTCCTGAGCACTGGGATAGCTGTGTTCACTCAGGATCAAGGACTTTCCCTGCAACTGTGTCAAGGACCACTAAACATAGCAAAATAAAATTATGTTTTCTACAAAAAAAAAAAAAATCCTGTCTGGCTGTTATTCCAGTATTTTAATAAGGTCCACAGGGGTTTGTTCAGGGTTACAAGGGGGGGATGGTGGTAGACCTGGGGACAAAGCTGAGGAAATGCTCATTCTCATTCCTTCTATCCACCAAGGAATGCAGCTTCCCAAATCAAAGTGACAGGATCAGTTCAAAGGCAAAGCAGCAAACTTGCCAGTTAATCCAAGCATTATTTCTACAAATGATACTATGTCATACTGACAGAGATGAGGCCCAATCCTTGACCTTATTTTTGGCAGAATTGCTTTCTCAGGAGAGTAAAAGCATTCTGTATCCTTGAGGTAGAGTTGTGAAGAGCCTTATTAGTAATTGAATATAGTTTCTTTTTCTTCCCAAGCAGGCTATTGAAGATTCAATATCTGCAGAAATAGCCATGGAGAAGCCAACAAAATATCTATCTGTTTACAAAGGCACAACACAGTGTGGCTACCAGCTTCCTACAGTAAGAGATTAAAGGCTACAGCCATGCTGTTCCATAGAAAGACAGGTCAGAAGGGTGGATGACATTGCAAATATGCTGGTGTAGCAAAACAGAGGTCTGCAACGCTAAGAAATCATAGTTGTATTAGTCAGAATTTAATTAATGTGCCTGCCTTCATTTTAAATATGTCCAAGGATGGTGTAACTAACAACAGAATATAAGTGTTTTGCAGCACTCAAGGCACAGCAAGATGTCATCTATAAGCATTTTGCGTAAGTATGTGAGCAATGTGACTACCAAAGATGCGTGAAGTTGCAAGCATGTGGAATTGAGCTAACAAAAATTGCCAGACAGAGAGTAAGATAACCAGATGGGATTGGAAATAGACAGGAAAACGTACATACTACATGAGAAGGATGACTTGCAAAGCAAAAAGGACAATAAGTGATGCTGGGAGGAGGTGAGTTCTTCCTCACTGAAAGCAGGAAACAACATAAAACCATGAGGCATAAGCAAATAAAAATATAAACAGAGAAAAGAAGAATGAAAAGCCCAGTTCTGGCTTCTCTCATAAATGAGCTTTTGGTCCTGATCACCAAACCTTGGCAAACAGGGACCACTGAAAACCACAACCATCAGTGCCAGTGTGAGGCAGCAATCCCTGCAGCACAGTGTCCACAGCTGGATCTGCAGCTGCTGAACACAGTGGTGATGTTGAAACGATCAGCTGTGAGCACAAAGGTAGCCCTTAAGGAATGGATTTAGTAAAGGTAAATGTTTAAAACTTCCCTGATCTGTCAGCCATATGAACATCTCCACGATGGCAACCCCTAATTCCCACACCATATGTGCTGCTTCAGTTGGCATACCTGCAATACAAGTTTTGTGCAACAAAAGGAATTTCTTTGCAAGAGCTCCTAACTCATCCTGGAATGGACCCATCCTAAAAAACCCATGTAATGGACCCATCCTAAAAAACCCCAGATGCTATGACCATTATTTTTCAAAATAAAAAGATTTTCCACAGATAGGGGAGAAGAACTAACAGATTGGAGGGTTCATAATGTGCATATCTCCAGTATCGATATGAGCCATACTACAGGATCTGTAGCCTAATCTGCATTCAGTGGATCACTGTTAAGCTGTTTAAACTGAAGCAATTGCTTCAGTTAAGTTCCTAATGAATATTTGTTCACACCAGAGAGGCCTTATCACAGTTAGCAGTAACTCACAATTTAGCATATCTTGGGCAAGGTCAGCAGAAATAGCAAGACTTGGGCAATGAGCCTGAGTCTTGCCCTAGAATGAAAATGGTCCCTTTTTATCATTCACTGATCCTAGAGGCCATTCAAAAAGTGCTCAGAACTGTACCTTGTTTACAAATGGGCAGCAATGAGGTGCTGGATGGGGTGTGATTAGCTTATGGCTATTTTAACACTGCAGGACAGTATCAGTGGCTGGAAAGAGAAACCACAGCTCAGCTTCCAGCCCCGCAGCCTTTCAGCCAGGATGCCTCCTTCCAGAGCATGGCAGCACCAATTGTACTGTGCCTCTGAGTGTCAAAAACAGAGAAAAAACCTTGAGGTAGAATTTTTCTTGCCAGCACCTTTACCCATCCAAATACTTTTGAAAATGTGACCCACAAGCAGCCAAGAAGACTCGATTTGATGGCTTTCTCACATCCTTTTAATGACCAAAGGCCTTCCGTTTTCAGACAATAAATCAAATATCCTCCTGGAGCATTACATGTTTAGGAATGCTGGTCATTAACTCCTTTACAAAAACTAATTACTGAATTCCTAACTTTGATGAATGAATCTGTCTGCATGCTTGTGACCATGAACTAGAATTACTTTACCAATAATTTAAATTATGGTGATGTCCATAGGCCATAAGAAGGAAGGAGGCTTCATTATCCTAAGTGCTATCCAAGCTGCCAGGAGGACACATTTTCTTTCTCTTCTAGTTTACAACTTAAGTTATGAAAAAGAGCACTAGGGCTGATGAAAGTGAAAGGTTCTTGAGAAGCTGTGACCTAATTTGCTGTTCTGGTTTCCCATGCTCTCTTGCCACGATGATCACCCTGTTAGGAAATTTCTGTTCTGTTCTTGTGCGGCAAACAAAACCCAACATGGAAGCATGGGGAGGAAAGGGCCACTCTCTGCAGCAGAAGACACTTTTGACTGGGTGTTCATTAAGTTGTCTGCTCTCAGACAAGTGGAGAGAAATGTGAGACAATACAGCCGAGAGGGCCTCACCAAACCATCTGAGCTTTGTGGTAGCCCCATGCGAGGGTTTTATTGCCATCAGTCAATCAAGCAGCATGTTTGGCTTAACTTGTGGGTTCTTTTCCCTCAGGCAGTCAATGACATTAGATTGATGTCATGTTAACACAGCTTTCTGAGCTAAACAAACAAGAGTTTAGGCCTGATTTGTGTAAGCGGCTACCACAACATGCAAGCAGAAGGGGTAAATGCGAGTAATTAGGCTTGAGTTGGGTTTGCTCTGTGATGGAATGGGCCAGAACGGCACACCAAAACTTATTTTGGGAAGAAAAGAAAATTGCAAGCTCTCCTGGAATGTGATTGGTGAAAATGCCCCTGGATTGGCACTCTGAATTGTCGTTTCAGGCAAAACCAACCGTGCTGAGCCTGTACCTTCACACTTATGCCAAGATTTAATAGTAGAACCAGGAGGCGTCAGATAACAGGAAGAAAACTCAAAATAAACAAAAGAAAGTAATTCTTCACAAGCAGAATTTCTTGACAAAGGATGTTGTAGACAGGAATTGTACATAAGTTTCAAGGAAGACTGAAGAGATTAGAGAAGTCCACTGAAGGTTAATAAAACTATCTGGCCCAGAAAACTAAAAAATGAGAAATTATAAGAGGAAAGTACTATTATTACTCTTCTTTTCTAACAGCCCTCTCTAAATCTCCAGTTCTAATCAGCATTGGAACCAGTATGCAGGGCTAGAAGAACATTTTATTTGACCTGCCACTTTTGTATTACATTTCATGTTCTGAAATAACATACCAAGTTTATTTTTTTCTTTTGCAGTTTTTCTGCTTTTTGTCTTCTCCCTTTGACAACCCAGGAGGCAAAAGCATAGGTCTTCATGTGAGTATGTAGGTGTCAGAATTTCCACACTGTCTCACATGCAGGCTAGATGTCTTCTTGCAGGTACATGGATGAGATTAAAGATCATCCTTGGACCACAGGGGAAAAAAGGATAAAATTGCCAGGTCAGAGCTGTGCCTTCCACTATTAAAAGTGCATATCAGTGTTAAGATAAACGCCTTAGAATTTGAATAAAAAGCCCACCAGAATCCACAAATTACATAGATGAAATGCACTTAATCCTGTATCACCATGCCAAGAGGATGAAAAATTACAGCTCTCTTCACTTTGATCTGGTAGGAAATATATAAATTCCTTTTCTACAGCAAGAAATCCATTTCTGTAGCCAGGGCTCGTTGTGCTGCAGGGAAAAAAAAAAAAAAAAAAAAAAAAGAATGCACGTTAATTCAGCTTCCAAACCACTACAATATACCACAAAGCCCTCAACTACTTTCCACACAGCCTTCACCTCAAGAGACTCTAACAGTTTTCTTCTTGCTTCTAGGTGATGATTAATACACAGGCTCCAAACACACAAAGGGGTAATAAAACACCCTATGTCATGAACACATATTGGATTGAATTCATTATTTCTTGAAGGTGTAGAAAGTCCTGCTGGCAGCTCTTCCTGGGGAACAGCCCTTCTCTTTCTGAAATGTTATGTTCTGATTATGAAGGGACACCTTTTAAAAAACCAAAAAAAACCCTAAAAGTAAACATCATTAGACAATTTCAATAGATGTTTAAAACCCCAGAAATAAATTACTGAAAGATGGTGCTCATTTTCTCTAGGCAAGGCCTGTACTATCACAGAGAAATGTTTCTTCAGAGATGTCCAGTGGAAAAGCAGGCAGTGAAAGGGAAGCAGTAACTGCTGGTAGCTGCACACAAGAGAGGCCTGAACCCATGCGCCTGGGAACTAAACCATCAGGACCCCACATCTCTTTTCTTTTACTGCAAGGAAGCACATGAGCTGCCCTAGGGTAAAAGGGTGAGAAGGATGAGTCTCTTTAGAGCCACCTCTCTAGGGCATCATTACACTAAATTATCATAGAGTCATCTCCCACTCTTGCTACACCTTCTTTAACTAATCAGCTTTACTAACCATGCTGGGAGCCTTAGTGTCCCCAGACCAAGCCCATCTTCACCTGCTAATAAAGAACCATCTACAGTCACGGTCAGTGAGTGCCAGTCCATGCAAGTCATGGACAGCACTAGACATAAGAGGGTGATCTCAGTACCTCAGGAGCTGAGCCAGCTTTAGCAGTATCTGCAATGTTAGCAACACTGTTACAAGTGAGAGATGGATCACTTAGAGAAAAGCATATCTCACAAATTCAGAGTTGTAGAAGTCCTCCTTTTCCCCGTGTCTCCTTCTCCTTACATCATTGTCAGAGTTGATGAGCCCCAGGATGGCAGTGTGCTGGAGCCCAGCTGGCAAAACACAGTTCTGATGTGCCAAATTCAGTACAAATAAAAGGCAGCCTGTGTGGGTTCACTTCAACCCTAGATATCTGACTGTGTAGTCATCCAGGGAGACTCATCCTACTCTTCTGCTCTAAACTCTGGAAAACAATCGGCGTGTTTAGGGAGCAATTTCTCTAACCACAGACAGCTATGCAGGGGTAAAGTGAATCAAACCCAGAAATTCCCATTTTGCTGCAAAGGCTATGAAGAGAGTAGAGGGCAGACAGCTAAGATATCAACAGATATCTAACAACCTGTATGTAGGAAAATAACATCATCATCTCTGTTCTTAAGAGCTTATGTTCAAAAAGGACACAATTTACTGGCAAAAATGCTGCCCACAAGATATTTTCCAGGGATTCCTGTTTAAAGTGTCCATTCAATCAAACATTATCAAGTAATCCTGCTGAGCTAAGGCTAAAGACCTAGGTAAAGAAACAAAGTCAGACACTCAGAGGAAAAAGACAGCTTCTTTCACCCCTTTAGGTGATTGGATAATATAGAAGTCCACTGTTCAGACCTACAGGAAGAGAGTTGTGGAGGTTAATCAGTCATCCTGCTCTAGCTGAGATGCTGAAGTGCTGCGCAAAGTGCATTTCAGCCTGGTGGATAGACTGTGAAGAAGTCATGGGAACAGCTGAGCCCTGAGTATCACCAGCAAGGCACAAGTCTTTTACATGAGGCAGGAGTCAAATACTTTGTCCTTACAAATCCATGCCTTGGAAAACACCAAACTCACCCCTCTTGAAAAGCCACAAGGCTCTTGCTGCGAACAGAGGCAGCTTTTTGATCTCTCCTGAGCAGCTTAATGAGCCTAAGGTTTTTGAGAGAAAAAATGTTTTGCATTTTCACTCCAAACAGCACAGAGTATACCTGGCATCCAACAACCCCATCTCAGCCTGAGTCACTGCCTGTGTTTTCTCTTTGATACCTATTTTCCTCCAAGCTCATCACTTGCATGTTTAATAGTAATACAAATCACCTTGGGGACACAGCAGTTTTTCTTCTTCTGTGCAAAGTATCCCCATATTGAATAGAAAACTTTGTTCATCTGTGGAGCCAAGGAAGGTGAACACCAAGATCAGCCTTTGACTGAAAAGATGATGTTCTCATTATTTTAGACCTATGTTCCTGTAATCAGCAGGTCGCACTCCAGATGAGGGAAAACAGCGCCAGATAGCAGAAATACTCAGGTTCAGACTGTGTGCTTATAGATTCAGGCAAAAGTATTCTTGTTAGTGTATAATTAGTCAGCTCTGTATGCACACTAAAGGCAGCTGAAAAGGTGTGTGCTGCTTTGAGCTACAGGAGCCTTCACCACAGGAAACAATATTTTATTATAATGTAGATTTCTGTATTATTTGCAAAAGTCCTCTGTGCAGGACAGATCTTTTCATCACTCTCTGCCATATCTAAGAAGAAGAGATGGTAGAAAGAATTTGAGAATAAATATTTTAATAAATGAACCAAGGAGTTATTAATTCCATGCTTCTCATGCAGAATATAAAGTATATATAATTTCCAGGAGGACCTGATTGATGGTGCCGCTCAGGGAGAAACTTTCTTCATTAGACTGAAGCAGACACTCAAAGCATGTGGGACCATAATGGGCCATTCAGGCAGGGCAACACTGTAAAAGTGTGGGGAGAGAGAAAGGATGAAGGAAGGCTCAGACAGTATTTTTCTTCACTCATGCTGCCCAGAGAAGTTATGGGTGCCCCATCCCTGGCAGGGTTCAAGGCCAGGTTGGACAAAGCTCTGAGCAACCTGGTCTGATGGGAGATGCTCACCATCCATGGCAGGAGGGTGGAAACGAGGTGATCTTTAAGGTCCTTTCTAACACAGGCCATTCTATAATTCTCTGTGGATTTCAGGCCAGACACCTTCAGCAAGCAGAGTGCTCAGCATTCAGGCCTCCCTTATTCTGTGCAAAGTAAGCTCTATAAACTCTTCTGCTCTCAAGTCTACATTTTCCCTTCTTCACATGGGAAAATACGCCTGAAGCCTACCACTACTTACAAAACTTTCTCTATTCCACCCATTGTACTCAATGGATTTTAGAGTGTCTACAAAAAAAAAAAAAAAAAAAAAAAGGTAAGCTAGTGAGTAAGAATTATAGAAGTCTGGGAGGAGGTGAGGGAAGGCATCCTTTTTCCTGTGCTTAGTTATCTAGAAGGCAGCTGGTCACACTAGAAAATGCCAACTTGCTCCTTTTTATTATAGTCACATCTTTGGTTTATTGAGAGAAGAGATTTTTGTTTGTTTTTCTTTGTTTTGCTTTGGGGCATTTTGGAGGTTTTTCTTTCATGTTACTTTGTAGCATGGTTCCAGGGCTGAAAATACCATGTAACCTATGCTACAAGACTTGGAGTTAAACTAATACAAAGTGACAATCAAGAAAGCCTCTTTTCAAGTCTTTTGAATTAAAATGGGATGCTATCAACATAACATGAAATGGGAAGAGCTTATTTCAGTGCAGCTTTTCTGCAGATTCTTTGCATCTGAAAGCATAAGTCAGATACAGATTTGACATGAATTAACATATCCCAAAATACATAATGAAAATAAGCATTTGGGATTCTGCAGATTCATGGAAAGGACGATTGCTGCTTACAAAAGTCCTCTCATTGACATAGATTTGTTTTCACTGTTCAAAAGTTGAGGTGTGTTGGTCAACCCAACTCCTTGTTTCAGGACAAGGAGTGGGAATCAGATGCATGGCCTAGAATGGTACTTGCAGATGAGGTGAGGAGCAATGTGAGGAAAAGCCTGCTGCATGCACACACTGCATCATCTCATCAAGATCTGTGCTTTGGGCTTTGGAGAAAGATAAAAAAGGGAAACCACAAATGGAAAAATGGATCTCTGGAGTTTTTGTAAAAGGCTGTGTTAGGCCTTTCACTGTGTAATTTTGTTTTATGTTACAGAAAAAATAATGAGTCATCTTTAAAAGCTGCTAATTGATTGGGCTGGGATCATGTGACCCATCAGCACCCTTTCAATCTATTTCACAGTGAGCAAACAGAGAAAGGATGTAGTTGCAATAGAGGTAACAGGACAAACAGAGAAACACCCTATTTAAAGAGTCACCCTAAAATGCCCTTTTCTTTAATGTTCCATTTTTGTACTACATCTTCAGAAGACTTCAGTATTCCTTTAAAGAGCTGCTCAGTACAGAAGGAAAGGCTAGTCTAGACAGTTAAATTGAATAAAAACAACAGAAGCACAGAGTGGATAAACTACAGTTCAGGCCCACCTGACATAGGAATTAATTGCCCATTGCCAATTTTTTTCATTTAGACTGAAATTTCCCTTTCTGTGTGTCTGCTTCAGGCCAAGATTTTTTGTTTGTCTTATCTGGCTATCTATAGATAGATACACATACACTATTTATTTGAAAAAATATCACCAGTTTCTGAGAGTGGAGCAAGGCAAAACACTAATTTCTCTGTGTGGTTCCCTAAGACCCCTTTTTTGTCACTGGACTATAGGTGCTCAGATTTGACAGCAAAGCTTCATCTTGCTCAAGGACTTGCCCAGTGCTGTTAAGAAAACAAAAAATCATGTCTGCATGGGGCTAGGTTATGAGGGTTTGATAAACTACCATGTGTGCAGGCTTAATAGAGGCTTGCCAGTGCTTTATGTGCCCTGCTGTGCCCAATTCCAGGGCTCAGAGAGACTTTTCCTGCAATTTCAGCCATAGCCAAAAACTGGAGTGAAACTGGGGGAGGCATTCTCTTGCATCCTTCCTACCTTTGATGCCCAGGTTCTGGAGGGGAGAATGCCAGCAACAACCTGGGTCCAGCCTGAAGGAAAATAGCCTGGAATACTCCTTGGAAGGAAAAAAATGGGGAAGACAAAGAGAGACATCAATTCATCTAAAAATATGCTACAGAAGGAAAGTTTAGAGTAGATACAAACAAAAAAGCTTCTGGAAAGTAAAAATGAAAATATTTCCACAGGCCTATTCCCATGTTTTCCAAACTAAAAAAAAAAAAAAAAAAAAAAAAACCACAAACAAACAAAAAAAACCAAACAAAACCCCAAGCATTTAAATCTAAACAAGATTGAAAATTATTGTGTCTTTCCCCCCCCCAAAATCATGAATCCTCTTAGATTAGATGTAGCTTTCACTGTGTTGTAGTCAATTCCTCTAGAACACTTAGTGTTCTCACACTCTGCTCTTCTCAAATCCCTCACAACTCCCAGAAGATGAGGAAATCATATTCCCTCTCTAATTAAGACCAAGGGGGTAGAGAGCGAATTAACTAAGAAAAAAACATCCATTAACCTGGGAAGTTCTCATTTGTAACATCCTGTGGCCTGGCACTTTCCTACCTTCAAAGTGCAGCTGCTGATATTCACTTGCACCTGTGAACGCTCAGCTCTCTCACAAATCAGAGCTGAGGTTGAAGACAGACTCCTAGGAAACAAGAGCAGCACAACAAAGCATCACTTCAGTGTCCTGCCTAGAGGCATGAAGGAGGTGGAACCCTGCCTCATCCTCTACATGGAGAACAGGAGACAGACATTCTGTTTTGGGCAGTGTCACCCTCATTGCGGATGGAAGACACAGTATTTACAGTCTCACAAGGGGTCCTTGTTGTGGTATTTCATGGCTGGGAGGCAATAAGCACAGTTATTCCTGTGATTAATTTCTCTGGCACGCCTGTGTGGCAGCTGGATTGGGAGCTGCCTTCCTGCTCCCTGTTTACATGCCCAGCACTGGAGTGGTTTGAATGCACTGTGATCTAAGCATGTTTCCAGAGTCAAGGCTGACCTGCTAATATATAAAGATAGATCTCTCTGAGATTCTGGGTGACACCTTTCAGGCAGATAAACTCATTACATTGCATTGCCTTGCAAAACCACCTCATCCACTAAACCAAAGAAGAAATTCTAAATTATCAAATTAGGTGTGACAGCTCTGCTAACACAAGAATACATTGTTATCTCAGGTGAATAAACTGAAAATCTAAACAATCAGCTGAGGAAAATATTTGGAAAGGCATCTTGTCTAGTGATATAACCCAGTAGAAATGGTGCCTACCCTAGCTGTAAAGTCTGGAGGAGAAAAAGACAGAAACATACAGCCAGATACAATGAAATAATTTGCTCTCTAAGGATGAACAAATTTAAATGTACAAAGTTGTTTCATTGCTGGGTCAAAAAGTGTTTTACTTCCTTTATGGGAAAGGCATTGATCCAAACACTGTTATAGCCTAAGTTCTTCTCTGGAGTGTACTATAGGCTAAGAGGTAACTGGTACAGAGTTAGACTCTGAATACTTACTTTTGTTTTGGCCTTTTGCATTTATTATTCTCTATCTTGCTTTAAACAGAAGGGAAGAGCATGTTTTCCTTTAATGGCCCTTCTACAATGCTGAGAGTATTGGATTAGGTCCTCAGATTATTGGGATTTGAACAAATCATGTTTTGCTCAGAGTAAAAATACACAGATACTAATTCACCCTTTGATTTCAAAGCATCTTGGAAAATTGAAGAAGAATTAGAACCCCTTCACTGACCAGTCTGAGAACCTGTGATGCTGAGAAGCAGTAGTCAATATTCCAGGGCTCTCTACCTAATCTGAAGAAGGGCCAGGAGACACCTAGAAACAAACTTGAGAGCATTTGATTGTAAAGAAAGAGATATGGAAGTTTTGGCAATGAAACCCCAAACCAAGCAGGCAACTCGGCAGAATATTTAATTTCTTGTAGCCACCACACTTGGTCAACACACTCCAAAACATCCACCCAGGTTCAGAGACTGTCTCACAACTTTGGGTTGTGGCTTGAGTAAAACAGGGATGAGTTTCAGTTGAGCAGTCCTATTTATAGTTTCCGGCAGACACCAGGCCAAACTCTGTGGTTTTGCATGGTTTCCGTCTGAAAGACAGCAAAAATTGGCCATTTCAGCTGAATCTTTGCTTTGGGTTTTGGTGTGGATGAGAGAAGAGAGGCAGGAAGTTTCATTCAAAAGTTGAAGCGATGAGAAAAGTAAGAGTCTACGAACCTCAAGCCAAAACTACAGAAGGTTGACAGAGAGCCCTGGGAACAGAAACCACGGTGATTTTCCTGTCTCCCATGGTAAGCAGAGACTGTGTGGTGAGTGATAGTGCTGTAGGAAAATGTCTGAGTGGAGCTCCACAGACAGGAGGTGGATTGAATGGACAAGAAGCCAACTGATTGCTGCTGGATGGATCCTGTCCTACATAAAGAACTTCTGATCTAAAATCAGCTGCTCACACGTTGGCAGCAAAAACCTTTACAGCACACACCTCTCAGCTGTGAAACCTCAAAGCACGCCAGGAGGAAGCCATGGTTTGAATTAAAACATGGGAAGCCTGGAGTACCAAGCCACTGACTCAGAGTGTGACTGTAAGGAAGCCACTCCACCTTCTTGTGCTTCAGGCATACTAGTCCAAAATAGCTTTAAAAAGTAGGAATCACTTAAAAAAAACACCCACCCTGACTAACCCATTTGTTGGGTAACTGTACATGTGATGTCTCTGGGAGCTTTGTTGGCGCATGAAGCACTTTCCGAAAAAGATAATCTCTCAAGATAGTTCAGGGTCATGGTCTTGTAAAGGGATCTCCCTTTAAGGGAAACAAGAAAATGCCAACAGAAACTATCAAATCAAAACTAACCTACAAATGTAGATGCCATCTTCCAAAAAGACATCTGGAATCACTATGATTTTATTGTTACTCATTTTCACAGGATTATTTTCTACCTCATCATCATTTTCAAAGGGATGAAACAAAATAGACCAGAATAAGAAACTACTGAAATGTACTTGCTAAAATGGAAGAAGACATCAAGATATACCTTTTTTACTTTCTCACAACTGGATGGAAAACAAGTGAAGCTGAATTACATTATCATGCACTTATCTTACTTTCAGTAGTGAGAGGTACATAGCAATTTGGCAAGCATTAAAAAGACCTCAGTAAAACTTAAGGGAAAAAAATTCAGTAAAGTGACATTATTCACACAGTATAATGGCACGAACAGAGAGTGCATTAAAAGTGTTAAGCCTGTTCTCTTCTTCCAATCCCAGCAGTATTCGCCCAAAAGTATTCCCCCCCAAAGCCTTTACTCCATCTCCCAGATGGAGTAAAGAAAGAAATTGGGGCAGACACAAAAGCTGTATCTATAACAGAAAATTAAATGCAGTCTGACAGCACCATGACCTTTTGCACTGGCTTTAGCTAAGAGCAGCTCAGACACAAACCACACCCTAAGTGAGCTAAGAAACAACCAAGCTATGGCTATCTGTGACCCTATGGCTCTCGCATGACCTTTCTGATCCAGCCAAACAAAGGCACTTGATCACACTAGGGTACCAAACCTGCCCAGCACAGCAGCTGCCAAAGAGTGTGAAGAGATGGAGACAGGTGCTCACTCCTTCTTTTTCCTTTGCCCACAAGAAACTTTGACTTGAGGCAGTGCTGAACAAAAGACTCTTTAGTTCATTAATGCAAAATGTTGATCAGTCTCAAGGAAACTGGTTTTAGCCCTAATCAATGGATATAATTGTACTGTTGGTTATCAACCAGAAAATTTCCCAGTTATTCAGGGAAAAGAACTATAGTAAATCCTAATTGATTTCTGTGAGGATGAAGGTTTACAAAATACAGTAGACCACACGCATCCTTAGAACTACTCATGGTAGTTGAACACAGTGTTTTGTCACATACAATCCCATCCTATGTATAAGTAGAGTTCAAGAGTTCAGCTGATGAAGGTGGAAAAATCAAAAAAATCCCTGATTCAGGTGAATAAGAACCTCTGGATGTCATCTAGTATTATCCCTGATCATCTCATTCCCTGAAGAAAACAGGACTAGTGCTGAAGTTCAGCCTTTCCAGATGAGTTTTGAGTATCTCCAAGAATGGAAATTGCACAACTTCTCTGGACAATCTTTTCCACCTCTTTAAAAACTTTGTGAACTCCTTTTTCTTTATGTTGAGCTGGAATTTCCCTTTCTGCAACTGATGCCTGCTGCACTTTCCTTCTCTCTGTGTGTCTCTGCAAAGGGTCCAGCACTTCCTGGTTTTACAGTCCCTACTAGGTTGGTGTTAGGTCCCTGCAAAACCATCTTTTCTTAGGCTGCACATGCCAAGTTCCCTCAGGATCTCCTTTGCACATGCCAGCCTCAGTTCCCAGCCATCCTGGTAGTTCCCTATTAGCTCTCCTTTTCCAACAATCCTTCAGCCCCGCTGTGAGCAGTGGCCAGCCAGAGTCAACACTGAACCACAGGAAGATTGCAACTGGAAGGGACCTTCAGGTGTAGGTGCTGATGTGGGTTCTGTCCTCTCCTCAACAGCAGCAGCATTCACTGATACAGCCCACCCTCCCAGAGCCATGCTGAGGACTTGCACACCATCTCAAGCAGACTCACTGTCTTGTTTCTCCGACATTTTCATCTTGCCTTTACCTCTTCCCCAGCCTGCAAGAAAACACAAAGCTCTTTTCCCCTTTCCCTTAAACACCTGCCCCTCTGGTCTCACCTTCATCTCCCATTCTGTTCTTAGGAATAGCTGACCAGGCTAATGTTTACATGATGAGAGACAAGGAAGACATGTCCCACAATAACACTTGTATCACATTGTGGTCCCAGAAATTCTGAAATAGTTTTGAATAGCCCTTCTTTCTTCCAGAGCATGGGCTCCCATGGTTTCTTATGCTGGCATTAATGCAGCTTTTATTTGCCTGAGAAGCACAAAGTGCATGGACATAGCAGAGAATAAGGGCCTATGTATTTATTTAGTAGATTAAAGATCTTATATTAGTTAAAAAGACACAAATATCAAACGGAAAAAGTACTGCACAGCGTAGGTCTCATGAATAGTCAGATTCCAATTACTGTAATTATATCTTTTAAAGGTAAGGTATGAAAATTATCACTTAAACAAGAGAACAAGGAAAGCAGAGAGAACAGCACCTTATTTTTCATCTTATCTTTGTCTCCCTGCCATTGTACTGAATTGCCATGATTACTTTTTGTTAAAGTCTTTTCATTTTTCTCACTGTTCTCTTGAGGATATAAGGCTAGGTGAACAAAGCAGGGTTATCAACCAAAATTCAATTTCACAAACTCGTAAAGGGAAATATTTATGAAAATGCAGACTTCAGAAAGATCAGGTTCCTGTCTAACTTTCCTTTATGAGTTTGAGCAGCAAATGAACAAAAGCAAATGCTTCAGTGTTGAGGTTCTTTTTGCTTTACTTTCCCACAGAAGGAAGTTAGCAAAGCCTTCTTCTCCAGGTTTTTTTTTTTCCTGCCTTTCTGAAACTTTCCCATCTTCATTCTTTTGAGCAAATAGGGGTGGGTCTAGATCTCATTGAGCTATTGCTGCAATTGCCTCTCACAGCCAGTATGTTCCTGCACTGGCTGCTGCTGAGCTCCCCACCAGCTCCTGCCTTCCTCCCAACTTCATGGCATCTCTTGGACCATGAATTATGCTTTGTGCCACCTTGTCCCATTAAATTGTGTGTCTATCAGTGAAAGCAATACTTTCTTCTTTGAAAGAGGTAGGTATCATCTCAACATAGATGTCACCAAAAACAACTCTGCAAATATTTTTCCTGCAAACTTGGTTCCTCAACACAATACAAGACCTTTATCCTTCTCAATGGTCCAGAAAACTGTGGCAGGCTTAACCCCATGAAGGGGAGAGCATTGAATCCATTTCATGTCCATTGGGTATGAGGCAACCTCAGAGCACAGGAGCTGAGCACAAGCTGCTGACACATTCCCTGTGGCAGAGCCATCCAAAACACTGTTTTTCTAAAGGGTATCACAGGTAGACTTTTTTGTCATTTTGTCTTTTGGTGTCAGAGCAGAGGGTTCAGAACAAGAGGAAGCTAAGGGAAGAAGAGATGTAAGGAGAAATAATGATGAAGAGCAAAGAGAGGAAAAGGTGTGAGGGTTAAGGTCTCAGACATGAATGGGAAGGTAACAGGAGGAAGCCAGCCAGCAGAGCATTTCTGACAACATCTGTTCTGCACAGATAACATCTGGGTTTGAGACCAGTGTCTGACAGTGCTCCACTTGGATATGCAAACGGACAAGGGAGGGAAGCTAGCCCCACAAGCCCAGTTATATCCTCGCTAGGAAATTTGGCACAGATCAAGAGCTGACCTCTCAGCAAGAGATGGGGCAGCTGTGACAAGGTCTGTGACACCATGTGCTTGGGGCAAACTTGTCCCTAGACCCTGCTTGGCCTGGATATGCCTGAGTAAGGAAGGCCTGGACATCCATTGTGCCTTGCCCCTCTGCTCTGCAGAGAATTTTTCCATATGATGTCACTTGCAGCAGGACTGAAGAAACAACAGAAATAAAACTGTTCTGTTGTAAATAGCCTCCTGTGCTGTATTATTCATATTTCTCTGCCTCTAGTGAAAGCCCTGAAAAGGCTTGGTGAGGTGACAGAACGATTTAGATCCAGCTTCCTAATGCAGATAATTCACAGAACTACAAGGAACAAGACAGAAGGAGAGTTATTAACATTGCTTTAAACTTTGATGGAATAATTTGATGACTGAATTTCAGCTCTTTTTGAAGTAGAAATAAGTAGTCATGAACGCTGCATTTCAAGGTAACCCTGCTTAAATTAAATCAGACAGTACTGAACTCTCACTGGAACCTGTTAAATTAATGGCAGAAATCTTTAGCAAAGCCTTTCCCCCCCTTCTAATCTATGATAAGTGAGGAATTAGTGTTTTTAAAACAAAAATGCAATTTAAAAATTCAGAAACTCAGAGTGTTGAAATTCATACAGAACACTTACCTTCTCCACTAATGTCAGACAACTCCTGCACACACCAGTTCAATGTAATATGGGTCAGAAATAAAAAAAATGCTGATAGAAGCTCAGTTATAAACCATAGATATAATGTTTGTAAAAACAACCCATAAAAAACCATGCAATATCGTGGAGGTTATGGCTGGGATTCCAAACAGACAAGAGCCAGATGAGAAATGAAGTGTGCATTTTGAACAGCCATTTGAATGCCTTCAGTACAGATATGATAGATTCTTGTATGAAGTCTTGAAATAAGGGATGTCTCTTTTCTGAGAAGGTGTTTTGGCACAGCAAGGAATGATGACCTCAATGTGAAACCATTTAAGCAAAATGTTCTGCCTTTTGTTGCTGGAGCTCAGACTTAGGGATAATAGAGCTTCCTTCCAGCCTTGGAGTCTTTGAATCTCTGCAAAGGGATGTGTGTGTACATAGAGTATATCTAAAGCTCTCCATCTAGTGGCAGTTCACAGAATCATAGGACACAGATTCCTTTGGGTTGGAAGGTACCCTTCCAAGACCTCTTAGTCCACCTACCCTGCAACAATCAGGGATATCTTCCACAATATCAGATTGATCAGAGCCCCATCCAATCTGCCCTTGAATGTCTCTGGGTTTGGGGTATCTGCCACCTCTCTGGACAACGTGTGCCAATGCCTCACCACCCTCCCTGCAAAGTAGATCAATCCTCTTTTAGTTCAAAGAAGTGTTGTGAGGAGCCAGGAGGTGTTGCCCATTTGGTGGACACTCGGCCAGGTTGCTGCTGTGCTCTGGGTACATTCTGCACATGCACACAGAGACACAGGCCAGCCTCAGCCCACTGCCCAGCACTGCCCTCACTGACTGCCTCGCTCCTCGCTGTGACACAGCCACAGTCATTTCCTGTCCCCAGTAACAATTACAAGGGAAAAAAGCTGTGAAGATTCATCAGCTTCCTTAGGACTTTTTCACCCAATGAGTATCTTTCCTTTGAGATGAGCTATCCTAGTCATTATGTTATCATTTTCAGTCCTTTTTAATGCGGATGTTCAAACCTTGAAATTGGTGCAAGTGAGAAATGGAACACAGAGCAAAGTATGGTTGAGAGGACCACCAAAGATCCTAGCCAGCTTTGTGGACCTGTGTCTCTGAAAAACACCATTATAAAGAGCAGAGAGCATGTGAAGGAGAAGGAAAAAGGGAGGAAAGGTACAGGGAAAAAAAAAAAACCCTTCTCATTCAATCTCTTCTATGCTCTCATCTATAAATCAAACAGAATCTCTCTACAGTTCCATCATGGTCACTGAGCGGGTAAGTGCTACGTCTAGCGACATACAGACTGTTAACCTTGATCCTTCATCTGTGCTTTCAGAGAGGACTTTTACATAGCTGAAGGTTAGCTCTGAATCACTGACCAAATTAAGAAGTGTCTCCTGATTCCTTTCTGGTGAAAATGAGGTCTTTCCCATGGGTGCCTGACAAGTGTGGGCACAAGTGTTCCCTTCATTCTTCCTCTCCACTAGAGCTCTCACTGGATTTGGTGGGAGACAGCCCCAAACAAGGGGTGAAGGTCACTGAAAAACCATCTGCAGTTTTTCAGGCTTTTAGCCAAATTTTATGTGGTTGATTGTTGGCTGGCTTGCAGATTTTCCAGCTGTTTGATTGAATTTTTTTTCCCCTGCTCTCTAGCTTATGGGTTGATATTCTAGCCAAATGGTCTCAAGCTGGGACTGAATGTCTTGCCTCTCTTTGCTCCCTCATTGTGCTATTGATCCAGAAGTCAAGTTCCCGTCTGCCAGCCTTACTTTTCTAAACTCTGTTGCCTTATGCTTTCTTACATAAAGATAATTTTGTATTACCTTCACATGCCACGTCATGATCCTGATGCATGACTGGGTCAGGAGCAGCAGGAGCAAAGAAAACTGTTTCGTGTGTCATGAAATGCAGAAGAGGTCCATTTCTGACTCCATTCAGGACAGAGTGAGCAGCAGTTGACAAGCCAGTCTTGGCATTTGTGTTTCTCTATATCAACCCTAAAGGTGGAATGGATTCCTTGGTGCCTCTCTTTGGGCAGAGGAATGCCATCCTACACTGAATGGACCTTGATCAACACACAAAAAAAGCTCTCTGCATGACAGACAGGCAGATTTCTCAGCACAACTTTTTTTTTATTAAGCTCTTTATTGTAACATGAAAAAATTTATTCTACATATTGCATCTTTTGAAATTTTTGTTTTGGAACTATACAGTAACTATTTTTTTTTTCTTTGCTTAAAAACAATAACTTGATTAAAGTATACAAGATACACACACCCATACAACTTAAGAATGACAAGCATTAAAACTTCAAGTGCTATTTTTAGATGAAAGAAACATAAATGTTCAAGACAATGTCATAAAATTATAGAATCCTTAAGATTGGAAAAGACCTCCAAGATCATGGACTCCAACCTTTATAACCTTTGACGAAACACCATAATGTCAATTACACCATTGCACTATGTTCAGTTGTTTCTTGGACAGTTTCAAGAGACAACTGGACTCCACCACCTCCCTGGATAGTCTGTTCCACTGTCTGACTCTCCTTTCAGTGAAGAAATTCTTCCTGATGTCCAATCTGGAACTTTCCTGGTTCTTCAGGCCATTTTCTCATCTTGTCAACAATGTCAATCCAATGCTGTTTGGTGTTTTCCTTGCAATAATATAACCAGTAAGCAAGTAAACCAGCTTATAAACAGAACAAGAAATAAATCCATGCAGATGATTTCAGCATTAAACAGCTTGCCCCTTCTGCCCTTCTTCCAAGAAAACAATTGCTCCTGATGTCATAATATTTGGATATCCAGAAAAAGCATTATAAATCACCCTTAACAGAGCTCTGCAGAAGTACAGAACCAGGGAATTTGGTAGATGGAGGTGATTTATTTTATTGCCATCACTCCTATCTTATATGATTATGTAGCTTGACATTTCCACTCGGATGACAGACTTCAGAGAGCTGTCACTTCCTTGGGGCAGTGCCCTGCGCTTCCCTACGCACAGATCCTTCCCTCTGAGCGACAAACTCAGGGACAAACAGCAGACAACTGCTGGGGCTCTTACAAAAAGCGCATCCTGACTGTATTTGACCTGCTTCTGCTCCCTGTAATCTCAACAGAAAAAATCCCCGTAATTCTATATGAGCGGGAACTGACTAGCTGACCTCCTCCAAGGACATCTCGTTGTTCTTTGTTGACTCTGATGAGGGTGTCCTCTGGTCATCTGCAGCCCAAAGGCCTATGGCAGCATCCTTCAGTTTTGGTCTTCCAGTATGCAAGGGGTCACAACACAGCTTCTTTCACAATACGCAAATTAAAAATTGAAAAGTTGGACAGGGAAAAAAGGAACATTAGGGAAAGAGAAGGACATACATGGTCTTTCATTCCCATGAGTGTCTGTTGCTCTGTTTTTTTCCATTTTGTTATTTTGCTTTCTTAGCCAGTCAAGAGACTTTCTATTCGTACACTGTTCATTTCCTAGTTTGCTAACCCTCAAAATGTGAGATTTTAATTTCAACCTATCAAATAGCTGGTTTTTTCTTTAAAACAAATGAGAAGGGAAATGACAAGAGCATTTGTGTTGTTAATGTGTCTATTACAAAACACTAAGGAAGGAAAAAAAAAACCTGAAACCTAAAGGGGAAAGGAAGAGGTGTAACCATGCCTAATTAACAAAACATTGGATAAAAAGAAGGAATCAGGTGAAATTTTTAACTGACTGAGGACTTACCTCATTAAAAGCTACAAACATAGGGAAAACATGGAAGATCCTTGGGATCTAGGTGCATAGGAAATTCAACTTGTGAAGCTTATGGGTTGTACCTTCCTCTAAATGTAAACCATGTGAAAGCTCCGAATCAGTTTTGTACATAGTAAATTATTAATGTGTATTAGCAAGAAAATCTCACTTTGTGACTGTGACTCAACCTGGCAAAAGATAAAGAAATTTTATGGAAAGCAAGCAATTGAAAATTATAATTGTAACTGAAAATAGCTCATGCCTCTAGAAGTATAAGATAAACATTTACCAAGTGGCCTCTTGAAGCAGACAAACAGAATGTTATTGACTCAGAATATACTATAGCCAAAAATGGCTTGATGTTTTACTGGCATCAAATAATTGGTCCAAGTGTCCATCCTTGAAATCATTGTATGGTGATTCAGGTATTGTCTGCATATACAGAAGGTGTGTGTACACCTGGGGAATAGTAATGTCCCATCAGGAATGGTAGTGTAAAAATTAATATGAGAAAAAGAATTGAGTATAATAAGACATTCTGGACATTTTTCATACTGGGAATCTCACCTCTGTGGAACACAAAATGGGCAATTAAAAATATTTATTGAACTACCTCCCTCTGGATATCAAAATATGAAGGGTTCATTATGCTATGCTGTAATTGCAGCAAGAGAGGACAATTTAAAGTAGTTAAAAAAATTAATTTTGACACAAATGCGAGATCGTTCCCTGACTGGATAATAGTTATGCACACGGGAGAAAAAAAAAAAAGAAAAAAGAAGAAAGACATTTCTATCTGCAATGAAATCTTCATTTGGCACTTAAAGAAAAATAGGAAAAAAGGCACTTGAATGCAGAGACACAGAATGCAGAGGGCAGCTCAGCAGACCTCTTGTTTCAGACCCAAAAAAAATTAAGTGAGAAAGAGAAGAGAATTTGCCTCAAGCTTTTCCCATATGAATTTCAGCACACTACGGAAAAGACTGCTGGGAATTAAAAAATAAGCATCAGTTACCCTCCCTCACAAGACATTTCTCAAGTCATTGAGAGACTGAACCTGCCCTTACCTTGTATTGTTCCACCATGACAGCAATGAACCAGCAATTCCACATCTTCCCAGGCACTTCCCTTCCTGGGAACCAAATTCCCCTTGAACTTTGTGCTGAAACCAAGAAGACTTTTGTCTTTTGAATGCAAGCTTCTTGAGGAGATGAAAGTCACTTGTTCCTTCAAGCAACGAGAAGACTACCAGACTCTGTCATAGATGAAATTTGGCTTCTTTAGCCTGTGGGGAAAAATAACAGCAACCAACCTCTGGAAGTTACAAATACTTTTTCTTGAGAAAATTTGAACAGCTGAGTAGGACTGGGGGCAGGCAGGGGGGTTGCAGAGGGTGTTTCACCTTTCATATAAGTGCACTTTTTTTTTTTTTTTTTGAGTCAGTAAAAGTGCATCTGATTAAATGAAAATTAAAAAGTGCAAATTTTTGAAAGAACAGCTTGTCATGAAGAGGCTTCAGCTGTTTAAATACAGATGACCAGTGATATTCTAGATTCCCTACAGCACCTGGCACACCTGCATGTGGCTAGCAGACAACTAATACCACCTAGTTCTCTTTGTAGGTACCTGTGGATAACTTCAGTCAACTCTCTGCAACAGGATAAAGGAGCTGATGAAACTAGCTGTTGCTAAAATCAGTATACATCTAGAGGATTATAAAACGAAAGTAAGTTTTGTAATTCAGTATTGCAGCATCTCAGCTCTTTTCTCCTTTCTGCCTGGCCAAAGGAGAACTGTACTTAATCACAAAAGATGTTCATTGATTTCAGCATGCTGAGGAGTAAGCCTCCAGTAGGGCTATGTGTGTTTTGGGCTTCGCATCATTTTGTAGATAGATAGGCAGTAAAGAAACAGGGTGCATTTTGCCTAGGGAGGGTGGAAAGGGAATGCAACAGCCCTGCAAGCTTTAGTTGTTTGAGGTGAAGATTCCCTGATTGAAGCAAGGCTTGAGTTCTCACCTCCTGGGTACTTACAATGCATGCAGATACTCCATTCACTGATGGCCTGATGTTTCCGAGCTTTGCTCATTCTGCCTGCCTTCGCTTTGTGCATTACCCTTTTGACTCTCCAAAGGGCATTTGAATAGAATGAAACAACTTTGTTCCCACTGTGATCACTGTTCTCCTGGTAAACATACCATTCCATGTGGTGGTGAGCTTCTGGCATCTTTTAAAAGACACACAACCCACCCACCCCCAAAAAATTGCAACAATAAAAACAGAACAACTTAAAACATGGGAATATGGAATTTTACTGTTTCTCTCTCTGCTATGATTCAGCAAATAACTTCATAGATTTTCTCTAACCTCTCTGTACCTTGGTCAAATTTGGATGAAAATTAGGAGTGGAATAATACATCCAGTGGTTTATCTAGGAGGATTTGGGTACAACAAACCAAATATTTATAGAAAAATTGCTAAATATTTGCAATCTGGGTTTCTGTATTGTTTAAAGTATTTTCAAAAATAGCTTCCAACTTCACCACAGTTTTTTTTTAAACTTGGAAGATTTTGTTTTCTGAAAGTTTCTCTTCCAGTTGTTCTCAGTTTTTCTCTCAGTCCCTTCCAAGGATCTAAATCTTTTCCTCTGCCAGCCTACCTCTGAAAGGTGAATCTCAGTGTGGAGTGAAAGAGAGAGGAAAGAGAGAGGGAATATAATGAGCTACCCTTGAAATGCTTACAAGCATTGCCCCTGCAAGAAATTTCCCAGGTGACTTCTGCAAATTATGTACTATAAACAATTGTTTTTATTACAGTAACATACAAAGACACAAAGCAAAGTTGAGAGCCTGATGGTGCAAGATACTGGCAAAAAAAACAGAGCAAAATCTTTTTCTGACCCCAGGAGCCATGACCCTGCTGGGAAAGGGAGTGAACACTCTAATTCAAGGAAACAGTTGGCTTTTAAGCATTCTGCATTAAAAGTGGGTGGGAGGTGCTTCTGGAGAAGAAAATATTTGGGCTATGGTCCAAATCCTGAAGTAAGAAGAAAAGATCAGCATCTTTAGGAAGAAAGAACCAAATCTTGCTATATTATCGTAAATTCATTAATGAAACAGATGCCTCATGCTCTTACCAAGGCTTCACTGTCTTTCTCTGAATCTCATATTCTCCAAGACATCTGTATTACCTCATCTCTGCTGCCATTATTCAGGACAACACTCCTTGTATTTCAGCTTCTACATAACCAACTTTTGTTTGATGCTGTTGATCATATTATATTGTAACATTCTGGGCCTTTGATTTTAAAATCACACTTGTATTTTCTTTCTGTTTTTAGAGTAGAGAAAAGTAGCTGTAAAAGTAAGTGCAGGAACAGAATTGTGCAGATCAATGAGTAAAAAATTAATGAAAGTACCTTTACAAGAAAAAAAACCAAAAAACAAAAAACCAAAAAACCAAAAAACATTGCCAGGCCCCATAAATAAGTATCAGGTGTTATTAGGAACATAAACACAAAAATGTATAAAACATGAAAAATTGTGTGTAACTTTGGGATGTATGAAAACTGCGGTTAAGTAGAATATTTCTGTCCATTGGGACTTAAGCCTTTTCCTCTCCCATTTACTCTAGAGTTAAAGAGTTGCATTTAGCATGCAAAACTGGATTTGGATTGCATCTTTTCCCAAAAGGGCTTTGGATCTTTCTAAGTGACTGCCCTGTTCTCTTGTACTCCAGGCTGAGCTATTTCCTACTTTCTCCTGTGAAAATTGCTGAATTTTGGCTTATTTTGTTCGCCAGGTTGTAGGAAAAAGAAAAGGAAAAAGATACATTTTGTGTACATGAATGAACTTATAACCTGTTGTGCAAAGTGCCAAAGAAATACACTGGGTTTCAAGCCCAATTTCCAAGCAAAGGTTCTTGTTTATTCTAATAGTACTTCCCCAGTGTGTCCATCATATTACATAGGCATTGTCCTTAGGCATGGCATACTCAGATTTAAACCTATCAGGCAGAAAAAGTATTTCTATTATCATCCTGCAGCCTTATTGAGTGCCCACACCATTGACCAAGGAAGGTGGTGCTTTTGTACATAAGCCTTTGAATTGGTTTGCCTTTATTAAAAACTAAAAGAAACAATTTTTTCTGTACCAAACCAAGTTTTCTTTTCCCCTTTCTCTTTTTTTGGTTATCATTCTGTATAATGAAAAAAACTGAATGTTTTGTATTTAGCATTATCTAAATCTGTAACCTCCCTTGATTTGTGTTCTGAAGCAAATCCCAGTTGTTGCCTCAGACTTCATTCATAGGGAATCCAACCTCCAGCCTGTAGTGGAGATGATGCACAGTGCCACCCCAGTGGAACAGGGATCTGCACTGAGGACTCTGGAATACAGGCAGACTTTTCTCCCACCATCCTACACATCTATTCAGAAGTTTTGTAATTTGCTTGCTATTTATAAATAAGCAGCTTTCCATTGCATGATAAAGACTTGAATGAAAAACACTTCAAAATGCTGATGGAAAACTTTTTGAAGTGGGAGGCACGTGGGTGCTCAACAACAGAACAAAGGAGGATCTTAAATGTTTGTTAATCCCTGTGAACCTTTTATAGAGTCAATTTCTCTCACTAACTAGAAGAAAAATTACAGCAGAGGAAGACTATTAATATACAATAAATTCTCAGGCAGTATTTTGCAGTACAGCTAGGTGAAATCTTGTCATTCTGCCCGATAGACATGAAGTTCTTCAAAAATGGGACAGGAAAAGCTGACCTCACTATAGTACGCAGAATAAACGAGTTATACTTAGTCTCATTGGTGTTTATAAGAGGTTTTAGCTGGCTTCCTTCCTGACTGGCTATAACTGGCAAAACAATTTCCTTCTTTGAGAGCAGCTGTCACTGGTGTAGCTTCTCTTAGGGCCAGGTATGGAATAAAGCATTTATTCTCTCAAAACATCCTCATTTGTGTGGAAGGCTATAAACAAATTGTAATGATAACCAGACATTCATCAAATTGTGGGGAGGTGATTAGTGGGATGCCACAAGAATTAGTGTTCAGCCTAGGTATAATTGACATCTTCAGTCTCTTACACAATCTAATGAAGTCTAGCTGCTGGAAAAACTTTTCTCATTTCATTGGCTTACTCACACAATGTCAAGGTAAAAATTGTTAGATCACTTTCTGGAATTGTTCTTTTTTACTGTGGGTTTTTCCGCTGCTTGTAAAGGACTGACTTCACAGACGTCTGTCCATCCTAGAAAGCAAAGCAGTTTAGAAGTAACATGACAGTGATAGATGTTGCTATTTAGCGCAATTCATAACCTCTTAGTCCAGAGGGACCGCAGTGTGTGAGCCTGACTTGTACAAAACTGAACCAAAAGGGTTTTTCTGAATTCAGAACAGAGAACACAGAACCAGGGGAGAAATGTTAAACTGATATCTTGGTTTTGTGGACAATTGAACCAAATATCCTAAGCTGAAACTTATTGTGTTCTATTTCTAAGAAAACAACCTTGTCTCTTCTCAGCATTTCTTCTGGAAATTCATTCCAGGGCTTTATAGCTCTGTCATTCAGAAAATGAAGAAAAATTCCAACTCAAATTTATTCATTTGATTTCAGTCTCCATACATTTGGAGAATGACTGTAAGTTTCTGAACTAGGAAAGAGTGTTTATTGTGAGAGCTTTTTCAGAAGTCGGGCTATACTTGCAGTTCAGACTCTCAGAAGCTTGGGGCCAAGCCACAAAAACTTACATTGCACTTTTCACAGGTCTGATTTCGCTAACTTTGCTATATTCCCATATTCCCATAGCTGAAAGTGGGAAAAGATATCTCCCTTGTTAAAGTATTCCAAAATTTTGTATAAGAAACCTTAAAATACGTTTGGTCAATGAAAACAACATAGCTTTGGTTTGTGTAGTTTCAAACCAAACTAAAACTCCAATTAAAATTTAACACTAGGAGGAAATGTTTTAGACCATCTAAATGAAATAACGCACAAAATCAAGAGTGTAACTTGTGTTGATGGCAAGTTAAGATTTCATAGCTTAATTATGTGTCAAATAGCCCATCAGTTTAATGAAACAGAAAATCAGGTTAATAAGTTAATAAATATAACAATTAGGCAAATACATGCATTTATTTCTGTAAAAAAAGATTGATAATTAAATATATACCACTATAAGAAAAAAACATCTTGAAGAATGTTGGGGTCTTGGGAGGTGCTACACCCCATCCCAACAGTATTTGTTGTTGTTTGAACTAAAAAGCCCTCTATGCGTCATTCCCGATGTCTTTACCAACATTTGGCCCAAATACAGATATTTTTATGTAGCTACCAACTGCCCATTTAGTGGTCTTGCTAAAAACAGAACCTACATAAAATGTCTGCAAGTGAAGTGCCACCCCTGACATGTTATGAAGATTTAAACATTTCAAGTCCAACGCATGGTTTGTAAGGCTTAACTTGGACCTCAAATATTTGCAGGTATGGACATGGTGTACAACTGAGGAGCAGCATTTGCCAATGGTAAAGAGCAAGGCTATGAGCAGAGAAATAAACAGGAAGAATTTTGGCTGATTATGCAGGATGAATGAAAATTACTGCCAAAAAAGAACATTCCAGTGCAGAGCAAAACCAAAGTTGTGGTTATTATTGTAAAAAAAAAAAAAAAGAAAGTGCCTAGATCGGAAAATACTACTGATACTGATATATTTTTGTTTTTTTAACTTTGGGGGATTTTTGTCACAGAAGATGCTATTTGGTTTTTGTTATTCATATAAAGGGTTAAAAAAATAATACTTGCAATGCAATATTTTGTTGTAATGGAACGAATTTAGAAACTGAGGAAGATGGTTGATTGTAAGTTTGTATAAAGATATTTATGAAGTTAGAAATAACAACACAAAGGAATTTTTAAAGTTATTAGTAGGGTCATTATCCATAAGCATGCCAAAAATATGGAAATTACATTTGATAGTCATAAGATGTTACACATATTCTGATATTTATGTAATAAATATGCAATTACTAACAGCTGGGGCATTAAGTGATGTAACTAAAGGCACTATGGAGCTTTTGTCGGGATGATGCCTTTGAAATCTGTTGATTTCTTTGCTTTTCCAGGGCAAGGAAGGTGTGTAAAAATACTAGTAAATTACAAACAAAATTTTTGTCTTTTTATATTAACACCAAAGAATTTTAACTCTTAATCACTTTTTACCTAACCAGAGTTTGTAAGGATTTTTGCATGCATATGCTGGATTGGCACTAAGAAAAATATTGATTGGTAATTAAGTTTTATCTAGTCCCCAAACAAATGATGGTTAAATAATTTCATGTCAACACTGTTCCCTTGATGCTTTGTCATTTTAACTCCTGAAGTATTTAGAGAGAGAAAGTATAGTCCTCAGTTGGCTACAATAAACAAGTCTAATAACAACTCAATCCCTTGCAGATAGTAAGATTGGTCATTTCAGTAGCCTTTATCTCTTCAATCATAAATCTTAAATATGGTAAACTTCAATTAAAAGAGAAATGGTGGCAAGACCCAGTGAAATAACATTGGGACTTTACCTCTAGAAAGCACATTTTGTGCAACACACTGGAGGGTGCATTTGTCTTTTTCACAGCCTTATCATAGTACTGACTGATGGCATGCAGCTCCAGAACTGGACTCCAAAATTTATGTGTCTGTATGTCTGTGTCTATATTACAGTCAGCAGCACCTAGCTAGCTATTAATCTCAACCTTAAATGAGCCTCTGCAGACTCCATTTTCTGTAACAACTTGATCTTTGTTGTGTACCTTAGGACCTCAGCAATCCAGCCCTCATTGAGGCACATATATCGCAGATGCAGAGATTTAGGAGCCTGAATCCACACCCCCACTTTACACCACATATCCAGCTCAAATATCAATGTCTTTTCTTTCATAGAATCGTACACATCAGAGAAAAATTCAAGCTGGAAGCTGGACTTGGAAGACCTTTTGTCCAGCCTTCAATTTGAGTTAGGGTCTACTTTGTACTATGTGACCTATTAGAGCAGTCCAAGCAGTCCAAGGCTTTATCCAGTCAGACTTTCTTAATTTTCTTTCATTTTCTTTCTAACTGATGAGCATCATTTATACCAGAAATTCTTGCTAATAGTACTGAGTTCTTGCTAACAGTCCTGACTTTCATTTTGGTACTGTCAAAACACTTTCCATTTTTCTATCTCTATTTCTGTTTTCTTGCATTTGTACCAGAAGACTCTCATTCTCACCTCTGTCGTGCATGTCCAGCTTCAAATTCTCTTTGAAGTAAAATACAATTTTTAAAATGCACAAAAAACCCAAACCAATCTTCACCCCCCAAAAAACACTAGTGATAAACTCACCACAGGTCTTGATAAGTTGCTTGTTAATATCTTAAGCTTGTTGAGTTTTAATTTTCAACCATATATCTTACCATTTCTTCAACTAATGGAAGGAAGAGACTTCAGGAAGCAATTTCCTATGCCCTTTTTGAAAACATACATGGATATTTAGTGACTATTGCAGTGCATTATGTTTTACAAGCAGAAATTCTCCATTAGATCACCACTCACTGGGAAGCAAGTTCATCAGGTAGGAGTAGAGGGCTAAATCCCTCCACCAGGCTGTAGCTGAAGAGTGGTAACTCAGCAACGCATTTCTGGAGCTCTCTTGTTATTTGTCTAGTAACCGTAAACCCCTGCAACACAGATGTATATCACTGTCAAAAAATGTCAACAACCAGTAAGCATACAGGCAAAAAGTACCAGCATGAGGAATGGTCTGAAGAGAAAAATTCAAGGACAAGTCAGCAGGGCTAAATGCAGGCTTTCACAATAATTTAACAGAACAATACCTTGCTTAGTTACTCTTAACTGATCTGCGATTCCCTTCAAAACCTTTCTCATACTTCTCATACATTTTCCTTTCCATCTTTTTTTTTTTTACTCAGTTACTCAATTCTGCTGGAATCTGCCCTCTCATGTTGGGTGAGAAGACATTAGGACATAGCCAGGCAAAAATATTTCACAGCACTGTTGCTGTCACAAGTCCCATGTGGCAGATGGGCACGATGTCATCGTCTTAAGCAGGAGATTCCCTCCGCAGCTGAGTCATTGCAAGGCATGTGCTACAAGGAGATCCTCTGTATGTCCTATCAGTTAGAAAGTTTTGTGGCACAGTCTTTGGAAGAGTTCTCCCACGACAAGGAAAATATTGTCTCTTTAGAACAAACTGTGATAGCTGCACAACAGAGCTCAGACACTCAGTCACTGATCTGTATTTTGACATTTCAGAGAAATATGACAAGGTGTTTTGCCTTCCATCTGAAGCATCTCATTTCTCATCTAATAAGCAATTTGCTGCCAAGTCTTTAATTAGGCCTCTATCAGAGAACATCCTTTTTTGTCAGCAAATCATGCAACATCTGCCTGGTACTCTATCTTACCCTGTTTCCTCATCCAGACCAACAACTGAAAATAATCTTTAAAAAAATCATCAATTTCCTGCCTACTCAGAAAAAAATACAACCCATCTTCCGTCCTGTATTCTCTGACTCTCAGATGCATCAATTCTTCCACTGTCATCTCCCTCTTGTGTTATGCTCCTTTGGGTGAGCAGAGCTGCCCTGAGCAGTGTGTGGCATGGGAGGGCACCTTCTCTACTTAGAAAAGTAAAGAGAATTCCTGCTGGCTCTGGCAGCCGGGTGGAGCTGTCAAACCTGGATGGTGAGCCAGCCCCACGGAGCACAGGGAGTGCAAAGAGGGCAGCATTGCTGCCTCAGTGAGGGCGCCCACCATTCTCAGTGGAAGGAGCCCATCCAAATGGATTGCTCTCCCCTGTGCCCCTAAGGGCCAGGCACATCCCAGGCCTGTGTGATTGATACGGGTCCCATCAAAGGGAAAGAAGATGCCAAAACTGCAGCTGCCCTCTGGTGTGTCCTTGAAGCAGCTGTATGAGCAGGGGGATTCAGGGATTCTGCAATACTCTCATTTTCTCTTCCTAAAAACAGGCTGTTGGGAACACAACTACGGAAATTCCCACGTACGAGCTTTTGTTGGTATGTATGGAGATTACAGTGTATCCACAGACGGATTTATACACATTAGAAAGACTTGTAGCAGCTTCTGCAGCTGTAATTATTTCCCATCTGTGACTGTGAGACCCCAGAGAGGAGCAGGCCGCTGGGGCAGGCCGCCCTGCTGAAGAGGCAGCTCTGCTTTAACGCTGTGCTGCGCACAAAGCTGGCCCGTGGTTCATGTGAGGCAGACTCCTTATGCAGAGGATTTATCAGGAACCTCGCTTCCCAAACTCTGTTGATTTATTTTGCATGAGAAGTGTGGGTGTTGGGAGGAATTCTTTGGTCCTTCCTTGCCACTGCCTGCAGAAACAGAGGGCTGCTGTGCATCCATCTTAATTACAGTGTTTGCCTTGCAGAGGTTTGCCTTTCCAAAGCTGTCCTCCCATGACAAAGGTGACAGTCTTCACTGTTTTCTTCTGATCAGGAGCCGAGTCACTCCATTACAAAGCCCACAGGCCAGATATGTTACTAATGCAGTTTCCCAAGTCCCTACAGGTTCACTGAAACAGTGCAGATCCAGTCCTGAAAAATAGCTCGTTGTTGCATGCCTCAATTAAATTAACTAGAAAATCTTAACAATAACACAGAAAGAAGTCCAACCGTTTTCTATCTTTACTTTCTTTTTGTCACTTAAATGTCCGGCATTTTCTTCCTGTGAATTCAGTGGGCTTCAAATGGCCCTAGGAACTGGGCTATTGAAGCCATATTCGGACCGTTTCCTTATATCTGCCTCTTTTAGATATTGCTGCTTCTTTTCTCCCCTTAGAACAATCCTAAAAACCAGGTAGACATTGCTTCCTTGTTTCAGGTGGCACACTATTTGCAGTTAACAATTTACATGTGCAGGTAGGTAGGTCTACTCCAGATCCTCAGAAAAATACAAGTGATTAGAGCGAATTATGTTCCTACACACCTTCAAAAAACTGAATTTTCATCCCTGAAAAGCAGTATTTGTGAAGGAATTTGACATCACAGATGTGTTACTCTTACGTCCCTTAAGTCAATGGCGTTCAGTAAAACAAAGGCATTAACTTCAGTGGGAATGAGTAGAGACAGAAAATGCCTGTTTGAAAACTGAACCCTAAATATACAGTTAATGTTCACTTGCCCAGAGAATGTTGTCTTCTAACTTTTCCTGAAAAATATGCGGAGATAGAAAATAATATCTGAATTTCTCTTCATTGAATCAATAATTTTCATCTGAGTATTTATTTTCCCTAGCATCAATCCCAAACACTACTTAAAAGCAATCTACTCCTTGCTCTGGTTTCAGAAAAAGCTGTTTTACTACTGTTTATATAGCACTGAAATGAAGTTTATATCCCAATGCTATCAGTGTTTCTTTTATATCACACATGTACATAGTACAAACTTCCTGGTGAACTACTATTTCTAAAAATTTCATTACTGAAATTTCAGTCTCAAGCATTACTTCTCCTCACAATCTCCAAGTCCATTCCACTTGGGTAGCATTAATCTGCTACACAGATTGAGACAAGACATTCTCATTATTTGCTAAGATAACTAGCTCTTCCTCAATTTCTGCTGACTAGGTTGGTTTTGAGCTATTCTGACCCAAAAAAGCTGACCAGAGTGTATTAGGAACTCAAAGACACAGCCCTCAGGATTAGCTACTGCATCTATGCAAAATGTTAAGTCTTTTTATTTTTGTTCTTGTAGGCCTGGGAATATGGTAGATAGTAAAACTGCAGCTCCTATATTTTATACTTGATATAAAAAAGCAGTAAGGTCTTACATTGTGTAGGATCAGCTTTCTCCTGCAGGTTGAATGTTCAAAACTCACAGAGCCCAGTGAGTTCTTTGCCTGGGGAAAACGTGCCTTTTACCAAATTTTAAGATAGTCTCTATAATTAGTGGTTGTATTTTGTTGTGCACAAATGACCTTACCCACCCAAGTGGGAACACAAAACTCTTATTTGTGAGCTCAAATTGGCTGAATGTGTGTCCTCAAACAAGTGTACTCTGAGTCTGCTGCCTACATAATATTAAGTATGGCAGGCTCTGAAACTACAGTCAACAAATGAATGTGAAACACTGCAGAACTATTTTTGGTGTAACATAGGTGAGGCTAGGAAAAGGCCAGAATGAAATCTTAGACTTCTCTAAATAGGCTCCAGTTCAGATCCCTAAACATGAGCAAATTCTCCCAAGACGCTGGAGCACTCAGAAGAATTTGCAGTGTCAATGAACTGCACTAAATAAGAATATTATTATTTGATCTCACAATCTCGTCACTGCAGCAGTATATCAGGATCTAGAACTCCATTGCTGGAGGGCCTTGAGGCTCTGCATGAAGGAGGTCTATAAATCCCTGTGAAGCAGCTGCTCTATGCCAGACAGAACAGAATACTGATAAATTTGTTCAAAATTCCAAAAATATACTTGCACCACACTTACTCTGAACTGGCACTTACAGCCTTGATTTTTGTACTGCTCCTGTTTCTGTGTTTGTAAGCTGCCTACCAGAACAGCCTAGAGACTCTGAGCCTCATCATTCCGTAACAGTTGGCTGGTCCTGTTCCAAAACTTCTGCCTCCTTTCCAATTATCCAAATGAGACTAAAGGAATGAAGAGTGGCAAAGGCACTAATTAGTGCAGACAGTGATCCAAATCTTCAGGAAAGGCTATGAGAAACCATCATGGCAAGTATTGTGGGATCCACCATGCCTTGATTCCTTCTATGCTTCCTGCAATATTCCAGAGGGAAGCATAGTGCAGTAGGAGCAATTAGTCTTATTCCCCTACTAAATGTGGAGGGGCTCTACACCCTTGTGAGTAAATACCCCAATTCCATTCTTGTCTCCACCCTATAGTGCTATCTTCTCTTCGTAAGTGGAATTTGTATTAGCGTCAATTATTGTTATTACTATAACTAATAACATTTTTCTGAAATTGAAGCTATTTTTAGTTACACGACACAGAAAGCTTAAAACAGGTGGAATTATTTTCTTTAAAAAGTCACAAAATACAAACTGAATTACTTTTAAGGTTTTTTTGAGCTAAAAAACAGAGTCGAGTTTCACCCTAGGGCAAATTTCTAATAGATGAGTTATAAATCTCTAAATAATGAGGTTTTTAATGAAAACAAGGCTAACTCAGTGTGAACTGTAGCACAGCAAATTGTGTCACTATAACTGTAACTTAATGGAAATCTACAGAATATTGAAAATTTTTTTCTGATTATTGCTTAATTTATCAAAACCGTACCATTTACAGCACACTCTAAATGAGGCAAAAGCTTATTCAAGGATGTGGCAGAGATAATTAGAAAAAGCACCAAGGAGACACATAATGAGTAGGTAGAGGAATAAATCACGTGAGAGAAGAAAGTATTAATATTATTATGATGTAAATCTGTGATACCAATGATTATACCAGCTGTACTTGTGGGAGATGGTGGGAAGAACTGAGGACAGGGGGCTAAATGGAGGGAGGGATGCAGAACCTGAGTGGAGAAGGCATTGTGGCTGGTGAGTCAGAAACATCATCTCTAATGTTTTCTTCCTGAGGCATGGCATAACTGCTGTGTGTGTAGCATTTCTGACTGGAAGCCTGAGATGCAATTAAGCAAATGAACAGCTAAACCCAAAGGCTCCTGAAATAAAGAAAAGGTTGACAAATTAGCTCTGAAGTAAATAGCACTCATCATTTGTGCACCATTTTATATTTTCAAGGCATTGTACAAACACTGACTAATGAAGGGCCTTTTTTTGTTGTTGTTGTTGTTCTCCCTGGAGTTCACATGAATTAAGGAATCTACAAATGAACAGGCTAAAAATGCAGTGCATTAACCAAGGACAACAGAAGAGGAAGCCAAGCAATAGCTGGCTACTAGGTAGACTCATGGAAGATAAAATCCTAAACCAGCCATGAATGGTGCAGAGCAGACCTGATGCATTCACAGTTGCTGCTCCTGAGCAGAGAAGTCCTCCTTCCCATCCAGGCACAGCATGCCTGAAACATCACAGAGCTCACCAAAAGGGTCACAGACCAGGGAATTGCATCCAACAGCAGCTCACACCCGCTGCAGAATTGACCAAATAACCACCACACTGACAGCATTGCTCTTTCCTCTCTGGAAACTCGACCATCATCCAGAAAGGAATGGGAGATTTATAGAACAGAAAAAGCTTTAAAGCCTAATATCCACAGAGTTCACTTGCTGAAGGAATAACCATGTTCCTGAGCATTAATTTTATGTTACATACTCTTACAATAAAAATACATTAACTATTTTGGGAATGAGGGAAGAAGCACTTGCCAGTGAATGCCCTTATTATAAGGTGATTTTGCAAAGGATCCCTCTGGTCTCACAATTCTTTTGGTTTCAGTTCAAAACGATCTGGTTTTTATCTTTCTCCTGTTTTGCTCCAAACACAAAAACTTCTCAGTACCCTGGATTGTGGGAGAAGAATGTACAAGTCCTTTCTCTATGGAGTCACCAGAAACATGATTTTACCACCTCAGTCAGTAACAGAAGGTGGATGTCACTTTCCCTTTCCTCTGAACAAAAGCTTATTTGATGGCTCACCATCCTGTGAGCTCAATAAACAAATATGTAGCAGTGGTTTCTCTGCTGTTTTAAACACAAACCAGTCTCCCAGTGTAAGTTAAACGTGCTAGTAACAAATATACCAAACCTGACTGCTTGTCAGGGAGTTTAAGCCTAGAAAGCCTTTGTGGATCCCACAGGAACTTCAGACTAATCCCACACTCAGCTCAAAATGTAGCAGCTCTGAAAATGGACACAGGCAGGACTGCCAAAGCCAGGAAAAAGTGCAAACCCTGGAGTGTTCACGTCTGAGGAGGGGTTGGGCACATTGCCCATACCTCAGTCTGACCTGTGTGGCACCTGAAGTGCCTGAGTGTCTCTCTGGATGCGGGCACAGGTGTTAGAGATAACATTAACAGCACATCAACAGAAGCCCTACATGTCCTGGACTGTCAGACACTGAGTCTTTAGCAAGAAATAGCTTCTGAGCAGTGAAAGCTGGGTCACAGAAAGAGATGCTGTGAGTGTACAAGTCATTTTGTGACTGTGCAGTGGCTGCTCATGCAAAAGATACATTTTCAAGTGCCTGCAGTACCACAGAAGCCTTGCAGCTGGTTCTGAGTCATTCTGAGCACCAGAAAAGGTGATGATCATTATAGGAAATGATCTCCAGTTACTTCAAAATATTATTCTGGAATGGAAATTTCTGTGAGTTATTTGCTCTAGGAGGTATTTTGTGGTTATTAGGCTCATTTCTGTTGTTTCTGCAGAAAAGCACTGCCTACTCCTGCCCATGACTCTGCAATGATAGGCAAAGCTGCATCCCATGAAGACTTTCCAAAGCATTATTTAAAGAAAGCCAATAAACAAAACAACAATAATAGCTCTCTCAGATGCTGAACATAGAGTCTTATGCTGGCACATGCTGGGATTCTTCCTCCTTACATCACTGCAGGGAATATTCACCAAAGCTCTCACAAATCAGAGACCTTATCACCTAAGAGAATCAGACCAAATTGTTACAACCTGAGCCAGAGGATTCACTCAGCAGCCTCACAACCATTCTGCTGACTGCTCTCAGTTCTCCTCTGTCTCCAGGCTTCCAGGACAATGGTCTGGTCTGTTCCTTCCTGGATGAATTTATCCTAGCTGTTCAGCTAAGAGGTTATACAAGATCACGAAAGTGCTTATGGAGATGAGGATTGCTTCCAGGTCTAGGAGCAGAAACACACACAGGCCAAGCAGCTGGGACTACCTGCTGGTTGAAAATGCACTGAAGATACAAAACACCAATCTTGCAAATTTTCAGAGAAAATTTTCCTGACACTGACTTCCATTCTGTTGCAGTCTAATATCTGAAAGGAAATGGTAGAATTTTCTTGACTTAGGCAATTAAGTCTCACCTGCTGAATAAAGCTTTTAAAAACAGACTGCTGTGAATAGCTTTTCCTGGGCAAGAAGACAGCCTCACAATAAGGGCTTGGTCCCTCATGTGTCTCTGGTTTCTGAGAGATTACAGTTAACCAGGTAATTAAGGTAAAAAAAGTAGCTTAAATGGTAGCCTAAACCTTTGAGAAAGGAGAATGACTATAAACAGTGCATACCATATTAAAGAATTACAGTAAAAGGGAAAAAAAAAGCCTCAGGAGGATTAAAGTGTTAAATAGTAGTTAAATAGCAGAGAGAGACAAGTCTAATGTCCCTTCTTTTTTCTTCTTCTTTTACTTTATCTTTGTAATCCAGATTTAGCAGCAATTTTTGGATGCCTGATGCCCTGGTGTGTGAAAATTGGATGCATTTTCATGAGAATAATTTCCTCAACAGGGATGGGGTCAGGTGGGGGAGTTTTGTAACTTCTTACTGCCAGACAGTCACTAGGACATTGGTGGAGGTCTCAGCACAGCTCTCACACCTTGCTCTCCCCTTCCCTGGGAGGCAGTGCTTGCAGGAGGGAATGGTTGTGCCATCCAGCTGGAGCTGGGCAGTCCTGTTAGTACCACTGCTTATTTGGAGAGGGTAGATATGACATAAAACAATCCTTTTAGTATCTGGTATCAGAGGAGAAAGTCACTCTCAAAAGAAAGAAACAGAGAAGACTTGTCTGAAAATGAAGCATGGATTGGACAGAGGGTACCTTATATACCCCTATGGCGTGGTAACCCAAAAAAAAGATGGATTTCATTGGGAAGCAGTTTATAACCACAGCTGATTTACAAGGTGAGTCACTGAAGCACATACTCTAAAAGAAGGCAGTGCCCAGTAAAAACTGACTACATGTGGCAAACCACACACCAACCCTGCCTCAAATTCATGTGTGCTGGCCTTGTTCCTGTGTCCAGCCTATGTACCAAACCTAACGCAGAGTGAGACAACCCTCCTTTAAGGCTTGGCAATGCCTGTGACAAGATTTAAGCTTAAATTCAGCTAATATATCAAACTATTAGCACTGTGTGCTTTTGTCACTTGAGTGAAGAAAAGAGACCAGCTGAGAATCTGTGTTTAAATATAATTTAGCCTGTCAAGGAACAGTGCTTCTCGGTGGGGGGGTGTTTAAACAGGAATCAAGGCCCTTGTCATGGAACAGCAATGTCAAAGACACATCACCACTGTCCCAGCCCTGCTGCCAGCTCCAGGCTCTGGGGTGATGAGAGGAGGCTCCAAGAGGACAAGGCAGCAGCTGGGAGAGCTGAGGAAGCCATACTGCAGGGGTGGGCAGGCAATGCCAGCTCCTGGGGCTTGCATTTCCTGAGGAAAATATCCCTTCTTGTTTTTCCTCTGCTGCTACCCACCACCAGTGAGCCAGTCTGCCCGTGCACGTATCTAGCTCCAAAATCAGCCACCTCCACACGCCTTCCCCATACTGAGCTCCCAGGTCTGCCTTGGGGAAGCTGCCTCTGGGTAGGGAAATTCACCCCCTTGCAGGCACCGGGATGGGAACAGTGCCAGAGCCACCTTGACACATCCTGCTGTGTACACAGCCAGCTCATAGCTGCCTAGCTACACCAACCCTTGAAACAATCATTCCAAGAAAAACACCTCCTTAAATAGCAGTGATCTGGGTGATTTTAAAATGCCTCCATGCTGCTGCGTGGATCTGCTATCTGTGCTGAAGTTTTCAGCACTGACATTCACTTCCCATCAGCACTGAATTCTGCATTACTTTGGAAATTTGCCCGTTTGTACCTTCCAAGATCTATCTGACACAATCAAATGCTCACTGTTTTCAGTTCTGCAGAGCCCAGATAGATGAACAGCAAGCTGCATCTACCTCTTGTAACATCATCAAAATTGCTAGGTAAATTATGAGTTCCGATGCCTTATTATTGCAGTGAAGATACGAGGAGCAAAAAATAAAAGAAAAAATGAAAAAAAAAAGGTTTCGGGTTTTATTTCTAGTACCCATATGATTCTTTAAACTGTCGTTGAAACAAAAAATACCCATCCCCACTACTCCCAAAAAAAGGAACCTATTTTTCCTGAACGGCAAATGATCTTCTCAACACAAGAACAAATTAGCTAATATATCATTCCTATTATAACTCTAAGTGGAAGTAAATTCTCAAAACCAATGGTCATTATTATGCCACCCATAAATTTTGCCACCCATGATTGTAACTAAGCATCCAGATGTAACCCAAATGTCAACTCTTTTGTCATTATCTATGTATTTAATTGAAAGTACAAATTACAAAGCATCAACAGCTCTTTGCAAAAGCCAGGCACCCCTTCAATGCTTGCAAGCATTGTGGGACAGACCAGGAACATCTGGTTAGAAAAACCTGGTTAAAACAAACAGGCAAAACAAAGCAGATGCCCAAAACCAAACACATGCAATACAAGGACTCTTGGAACTAAAGCCTGAATAATCAGACTTGTATCTTCTGTTTGCTGACGTGGCTTCTATGACCCAGAGTTTGGTGTTTTGGGGTTCATTGAGCTGCCAGAGTGAGCTCACAGTTCACTGTGGATGAGAACTAAAACCCTGAGGCTTGAATATCTCTTCTTTTTTAAAGGCTTTTCAGCTGGGTCGTTGCATCCAATGCCTTTCTTGATGGATAGGACCCTTCCTGAGGAATCACACTTCTTCATGCTGATGAGGGAATCAGAAGCAAGCTTTACTCAGGCAATCTCCTTGTCTCACAAGCCCTGCAGTTAAAAGAGAGGTGTAGTTTAAGATAACCTGCCTCTGCTTCCTGCCTGTCATCTTCTACTTCCTACACAGGCTGATGGGCTCCTGATCTTGGAAAGCAAGGCCCATCCAATGAGGAAATCACCAGAGCACAAACCATCTCTCTGTTCACACACTGCTTCAGAGGACGCTGGTTTTAAGCAGCCACGTGTCTTTAGTTCTGCACATCTGAGCCCAGCACACTTTTTTAAAATCCACATACACATAGCATTGAGCAAGTGTGGAGTCAGGAGCAAGTGCAAGCAGGAAATATCATGGAGTGCAGAAGAGGACACAGATGATTAAGAAATATATTTTGGACAGGGAGCTTGCTTCCCATTGAAGTTCCATGGAGGTCTGAGAGACCAGAAAATGTTTGTGCAGCTGTAGCTATGACCCACTTATACCTGTCAAGCCTTGAGATTTATGTCTGAGCGATATTCGTTCAGCTGACTCCTGGACAGGTGCTCTGCAGTGTGGAGAGCAGCATCAAGGCAGATTTTCTTTGTCTGTATCTCCACTGAGCAGCTATATCCACTGCAGGAGGTACCAGGTCTAAGGGAGGATCTGGCAAGGAATGGAGTTTTTTTTCCTATTGGGCCATCACTGGTTGGTACCCTCTGGTTTCATACAGCAGCCACAAGTAACATGGATTGGATTGGATTGGATTGGATTGGATTGGATTGGATTGGATTGGATTGGACTGGACTGGATTGGATTAAGCTGAATTGGGGAAGTGTGGTGTCAAAAGCCATCACAGTCATCAGTCAGGTATTCTGACATCTGAAGTTTGTTACCTTGAAAATGGCCAGATGTCAGCCCTAGGTGAAGTGACTCCCATGCTGAGATTGCAAAGAGCTTTGATTTAATGAAATAAGGCATTATCATAGGTATTAGTAATACTAGTTTTGTTATTACAGCTTGTTTGGCACAGCTTCTAGTTTGAAAGGCCTGGAGAAACCTGACAGCTGATATAGGGATTAATGTTGTCATTTGCTATGATTACCAGCAAACCTTTCATTAAATTCATTGCTGCAAGGTAAACTGTATTTCCACATTTGCTCTGGTTCTATGGCTGCAGCAAGCTGTTAAGGTAGGACTTGAGATTTAGCTGTTTCAACAAAAAGGTGGGCAACTGATTCACTGTAATTTGGCTGCATGCTATTTGGCATTAGTTGAGGTTTTTCAGTGAACACAGATAATGATTACTGCCCAGGCAGAGATGTACAGGCTAACTTTCAGGGACCTTCAAGGCACCACTCTGGTTCTGATCCACCTCTTGTCAATAATTCTTTCTCCTTTGAAATGACTGAAGCACATTCTTCATTCACCAGGCATTAAATGAAACGTATGAGTTCAAAACATCTACGGTGAAAATGCTAGATGGAAATAAAAGGGCAACTGCTTTGTAGTTATAGTTCTACAGAGCATCAATATGCCCATTCCCATTAAAATATTGCACATTAAAGGTTATAGGAAAGGCCATGCTGCAGCAAGAATTTGATTTGTACTGCTTTTCTCTGTAGAGTACATAAGTCCTGTCTTAATTTTGTCAGATGATATGCCAGCCTAGAAGAGGGTATGCAATTAAGAATGAAAAAAGCACAAATAAACAGTGCCATCTTTTGGGCACCGCTTAAACTCCACATATGTTAAATTCCAGATACAAGTAAGGTGTGAATGTTATACAGGAATGTGTGTGCATATGTATCCATGTGGCAGGTGAATTCAGGGTATCAGCTTTACTGTCTCTTGAGATGTAGTGATAGGGACTCAAAGCCTGGAATTCTCCATCCAGGTTCCTGCAGCTGATCACTTCTCTGCTGTGGCATCCCAGGCTCCAGCAGCATGAGCGGCACAACAATGCCTGTTTCTGAGACTGCCTGTGCCATCTCCATGCTGAATGCAAAGCCTTTCAAGACAGATGGACGGCTGACTATTTCTTGTGAGTTTTTGTGTTTTGAAACACACAAGAAGTGAAAGTAAGGTAGAAATACAGGGGTATCATTTCTGTAAGGGTGAAAAGCTTCATATTTTACCTACATGACATCCAAATGGATTACATGCAATATCAGACTGCAAATTTCTGAGACAGGTTTTCTAACGGAATCTGCATAAATAATCTTCCCCCGATGGATACAGACTTTCCCACTGTTATCTGCACTTCCATCACTGCTGGGATTAATTATTTCAACACGTAGCTGTGAGGAGAAGGAGGGCCTAAAATGAGCTCCAGCCCCATCAGAACAAGACTTTCAAACCACACAGACTACCACCTCTGTCTCTCAGGCACTGCCTTAACATTTTCTGAATGCCTCAACAAATTTCATAGATTTTAGGTGTAATTATATGCCTATTTGGCTGAGCTGGGTGCTCAAAACTCCTCTGAGAATCTGATCCAACCTTGAAAGAAGACTGGATGTTTGATAACTTCTTTCTAAAAAGATACCTGTAGAAAGAGTTATACAAGGTTGAGAGCTAATTACAGGATGACAGAAAAGTGCTGCTCTTACCAGTGATATTTGTGCATTACAGTCATCACAATTACGGCTGTATCATGGCTGGTTGAAAGCAAGCAATCAACTCCCTGGATCCTAACAAGGGATTAGGCAGTCCTTGAAACATTAAGGGGCACTCTGGCCAAGAAGGGACTGTATAAGGAGATGGGACACCAGTCAATCTGCTTCCAGGTAAATGTTAAATAATAATTTCTACCTGAATTGGGCAGCGTGATCATTGATCATGGATGACTGTGTTTAGTCATGATTAGCATAACCTCTCAAGGCTTATTATTCAGTAATTCTGCATGACTTCAGTACATTATGAGATCAGAAGGTCAAGCCCTGGCAGCTCCTTCCCTGACCTCCTGGGAGACATGGCTCTAAATCCTTGAGTGTTGTGCAGACTCTGCAGTCCTGCCCCGGGATACACCAGTGTAAGCAAGGACAATAGGGCAGAATATTCAGAGATAGAAGAAGCGCTGACACTTGAAGCCTTTGCTGTTGCAGTCAGGAGCTGAAGAGTACAGACAGGCACACAAAGCCTGGGCTCAGGCTGGAGAGTGAAACAAAACAATGTCTTTTTTTTTGCACAGATTTTTAGTGATGTTTAGACTCTTAAAGCTTCAAAAATTAGTGGGGTTCATTGTCTTTGAGGTTCAGCTGTACAACCCCAGGGTTTCTCTGACAGACACATTCCTGTGCATCACCTGTCTCTGTGCTCTCTCCTTTCCTTTTCCTGCACAGCTGTGTGGTGGGAAGGCAGTTTACTCTGTTACATTCCCAGATAAAGGTAATATTCCTTAACGTCTCTCTACAGAAGACCTACAGAGAAAGTGATACTTTGGGGAAAGGAGAATTAGACTATAAAGCACCATGAATTGGACAGGGATCCAAAACAAACCCATTCTATTTGGAGATCTCCAGATTCCCACTGCAATTCTTTACCTTAGCTATGTTCTGGGTGATGATTCTCTTTTCGTTTCTCCAGCTAACATTGTTCTGCTCTACATTTTTCTTCTTAGCATCATCAGATGCTGAATTTTTTAAATATTTTTTCCCAAGGATACAGAAATTTTGAGGTCTGATGTGCTCTCTTTATTTCTGCAAATCAATATATTCCATTCTGTTACTCAGAAGAGCTTGGCAGCAGTGGCAACAGCCCAGTTGTGCATGGCACACATCACCACATTGCAGAGAGATCAGCATACAGATCTGCCTACTCTGCTTACCAAGCATATCATTTACTGCTTTGCAAACAGTAAAAGGCCTGATTAAATTCAGGGTTTGTGTGTTTGCCAACCTGACTTGAGTTCGTAGTCAATGGAATCAAAATTTCATTAGAACGGGTGTACGCTCAAGAGCAAATCATTATCTTTCTCATCTGCAGACTCTTCTGTGGCTTGCATGTATTGTTTCTGTGTGCAAAGTCTTTTATTGGAATTGCTTCTCAATAAAAAATGTTGTATCCAGTTGCTTTCTGGTGACAAGAATGCATTGTTTGGCACTGTTTGGCATGGATGAACACTTGCAAGTTGTTATTTTCTACATTACTGTAATGTTGAAGGCCCAGAGTCAGCCAAGGGGATGCTACCTTAGGCATCTGCTACAGACTGGAAGTTACAATAGAAATGTCAAGAATCAAAGCAGAGGTGTTGCCTTCTTTAAAAAACTGGATGAACTCTCTTGTCTCAAGCTCTGGCTCTCAAGGTGGGGTTTACCCACTCCAGCATCTGCTGTGGGGCTCAGGCAAGCCAGGAGATTCCTAGGATGCGTTGAGAGCAGTTTTACCAGGCAGAACATCGAGGGAGGTGTTCAGCAGTTCAGCTGCTTGTGGACAATGAATGACTAATCAAGGATGTGATAACTGAGACCACCCTTGGCTGGTGGGACCATGAGTTGGTAGAGCCTATGACCCTTGGGGAATTGCGGAAGACAAAAGGTGCAAAAATTTATTATGAATGGAAGGAGAGTAGGCAGCAACTTTTTGTTCAGGGCAGCGGTAGGCAGGATCTTGTGGGAGGTTGTTCAGAGATCCCAGGAGAGCTGGCTGTGAAAAAACACTTTGGAGCACAATAATAGTCCAGCTCAATGGGCAGAGCAGAGCACATGGCATCGATACAGCAGGAGGGGCCAGCCTGGTTGAACAGGAAAATGTCAAGCTCAAATGTCAAAAGGGGATATGGGAAAGGAGGGAGCAAACAGGCTGTCAGGAAAGAAGATAAAGACATTGTGAGAACATGACAGAAGGAAGTATGGTTGAAAACAGTGTGAAAGACAAAAACAAGCAAAACAGCTCGAATAGTCATGACTCTCTGGACTTACACATCCTCAAGAGATTCACCCCACACAGAGTTCTTGCTTCCCAGTTTATTATGTCAGTCTTGCACCAGCAACACAGAGATGAGTGGAATTATTTCAGTGGGAAAATAACATTGTCCTCACAAGAAAAAAAAGGGCAATTTTGCATGAGAAAATTTTCAATTTTGTTCAAAATGTTTTGATTTTCTGTGAAGCAAATTGAGCAGACAGCAGCCCAGCTGCTGACTTGGAAAGCTCTTTCAGCTGTATTTCATGGTGGCAAAAAATCAAATCATCCAAAGCCTGCCAAGGGGAAGGCTAAAGGCCACTTCATCTCCTTTGGTTTCCAGTCAGCTCCTCTTCCACATTTATGTGCCCAGCAAGCAAAGCTAAGTTCTTCATCCTTCTGCCTTGCTGGATCCTGCTCAGTGCATCTCCAACCACAGGGCAGGAGGGAAGGGTAGGCAGCCCCAGCTACAGCTGCTAGAGCTATGGGGACATGTCCTTGCTTCCCCTACCCCCAGGCAACATGGCAACTGCCAGCTGATTTCACCTGACACCCACTAATAAGAGCCTTCAGATGAGCAGCGAGAAACCTTCCCCGTGAGGTTGCTTTGATTCTTGATATCTCTTTTGTAATTTCCACCTCTACTTCGTATGTTTTGTTGATTTTTGTTGTTGGGGTTTTTTTTAATCCAAAGGCTTTCCTTCTGAGGAACTATCAGTTTCCAGGCCAGGATGACCACAAGTTGCTTCTGCTGAGTCCTGCAGGCCACATTGGTACAGAGCAGAGTTCCAGGGATGTGTGTGAGGCCAAGCCTGCAGGTGGGCTCCAGGCCATCCTGCAGAGAGCTCTGCCCAGGGCAGAGCAGGGCTGCAGCAGCAAACAGCAGAGCCACAGGCAGACAGCACACAAAGCACAGGAGCCTGTGCTCAAACTTTTATCCTGCCCCCCTTTATTGAGTAGCACAGCCATGCCCTTTGGCACAGACCAGGACCTTGCTTCACACCACATGTCTAGGGACCAGGGGGAACTCACAGCATCTTCTGAGCCCTCCTCACTCCTTTCAACACTGGAAGAGGTGATGTTTCCCTCTGGGCTCTCATCTTCTTGGGAGCACAGCAGTAGCCTGTTTTTCCCTACTCTTGACAACTTGTGCAGCTGCTCCTGGAAGGCATCTGTGGGGTGACCCCAGAAACCTGGGCTTTGCCACTGATACTGAAAGCCATAACCACCAAGAACAAACAGGTCTGCCTGGGCCACTGTGGTGGTATAAATATTTAAAGTGAGATTTTAAAATGTCTCAGAAACCTAATCCTCACATGACTAGCACTTCAAAGGCTAAGGACCATTGTGCCCTACTAGTGGCAGTCCATCTTATCTAGGCAGTTAATGGTAGTGTTTCTCTGACATCATAATGCTTAAATATTTATTAGGGATGTGTTTTATCAGCCAGCACAAGAATTTTCTTGGAGCCATTCATGCTGCTGATATTCCAGGGAAACAAAATTAACAGTTAGTTTAGAAGACAGAATTTTCATTTGTGAATGTATATCTAAAAACATTTAAGAACATAAGAACATATGTATGTATGTATGTATTTCATCATAACCCTACTGCCTAATTTGCATTGGCATTCTGAAAATTTCAGCTTCTAGGTGAAAGTAGCATTTTGGAGAAATAACCCACAGATAACGAAGTAGAGGGGAGTGTGAATGTCTGCACCTTTACTAGGAGAAATTAAATGAATAAGAGCTTGACACCATTGAACTGATTTCCAGGACTAGAAGGCAGGCGATGAATTCTAGCATGTGCTGAGGTTATACCAGATAACAGCATCATTTACCAGATAACCCATTTCCTGCTTCAGATTTTTTATGATGTGTTTCAAATGAAGAGGAAATTCTCGGTAGTGCAGCTGCCTTGCTGTGTTATACCACTCCAGGCTGCCAGTGGCTGATTTCTGGTGCAGTTTAAGCGCTGTGGATGCTGGCTCAGAGCGCGATAAGCAGAACAGATCCTGGTTAATGCAGATACTTCCTTTGGCTCTGCAACTGACGCTAAATCAGAAACTGCAAATATCTCAGTATCTACCCCTTGCTTGCTAAAAAGCAATGAGATGTGTCTCTAAAAGGTACCTAAATCTGGTCCCTTTATGGTACTTCTCAGTTGGGGATCTTTGGTGGTTTGGGGCGAAGAGAAGACTGATAGGAAATAGAAGTCTGGTTTGATCTTAGAATATTTAGATTTTAGACACAAAACAAGAAAGGAAGAGAGGTCTTTCCAGGGTCAGTCACTGGAGAAGTGGGGCTAACATCTCCTTAAACACAAGAGATGGAAGGCCCCTGACAGGATACAAGTTCTTAGTCATCTGAATCAGTGTACTAACGCTGGGGAAGAAGAGAGGAAGATGAATAAGCCTCACCTCCCTTAGAGGGATGTGTGCTGTTCTGTATGTGCTGCAGAGAGGGAAAGCTTTCCAGTGTGTACAAATAAGGGTCAAAAAAACTCCATTTGTCTCATTGACTGACCCACTGGGATAAGTTATTTCAGCTCCATGCAAAACATTGTTAGCTTTGATCAGAATTATTAGAGCAAAGCCAAAGAATTAACCAAGGAGCTCACCAGACTAGAGGTTACACAGGCACCAGAAAGCAGTCTCTGGGCATTGGTGGTGGCAGGTAGGATTCATAGCAGATGCAAACCAAAAAAGAAGTCATTGTGGCAAAGATTTTCAGTGCAAAATGGATGCAGGGCTTGTGAAGGGTGGCAAACATGTTGCTGTGGGGCCCCCGGGAAAGCTAACAAAGAGGGAGAGGGACAGGGTATGGAGGAGAGGACAGCCTTGAGCTGAGCAGAGGTGGGTGGCAGAGATGCCACAAGGAGCAGGATGTGAGCAAGCAGTCAACACAAGGAGAGAAAATGAAGGCAGCAAAAGTCCCTGGCGTGCATTCTCAAGCCTGCCAGCTGCAGGGTTTCCCCTGAGCAGAGGAGAGATGTGTTGTCATGCAAGCCAGCAAGTATTAGACTAAAGTGGAGTCTTCCCCCACCAGACTGGGGCTGGACTAAGGTCCTACTTGGGGAAAATGTGGCTCTGTTTTATCTCTTCTCAACAGCCATCCCAGCATTGCTCATTCTTCCCTACAGTCCTTATAGTATGTACACTTCTCATTCCACACAGCAAACAGGAAAATTCAGAGGATTGGGTTTTTCTAGGACAGTGAAAGAATTTCAGTGCTCAGCTCTCCAGAAAATTAGTAGCTAAACCCTTGAATTCAGCTTCAAAAATCTCAGCCAGATCAGTCACTGCCGTTGTTATTCTGTATTCAGATACTTTTGGCCAAGTGCATTATTTATGGTCCTAAATACTGTCCGTTACTGTTTGCTATGACACTGAGTTAGGACTCACTGGGAATGTTAAGAAGAACCTGCAGATATCAAACCTTTCTTGTGCAGAAATTGATGCTTGCAAGAATCGGCACAGATATGTCAAATTGTCAGAAAGGTTAGTTTTGGTCAATTGATTCCACAGACGTGGGGAGCATCTGAGATGGCTTCTCCCATTACTGAGTCTAAAGAACCCACTGAGTATTCTAGTTTTCATGTACAATTTCCCAGAGCTATCTACTTTGCATGGTATTTGTGAGGATTCTTAATGTCAAAATGTTTCATTGGTGAATTTAGAAAGCTCTGAATTTCTCCTCTGACCCCCGCAAACCCAGATGTCCTGCAAACTTGCCAGAGCAAACCTCCCCCTTACTTATGCGATTTATAGGAATGGAACCAGAAAACTCTGTGTTGAATGCTCCTGCTCAGAAAACTTTAAATTACTCAGCTAAAACCACAAGCAGCATCAATGTGTACACCACCAATTATTTTGAAAAGGAAATACATTTCCATTTTCAGGAAGCAGAGGAAGATAAAGTGATGTTTTATGAACTTCCTCTTATGTGTCAAGCTGGCTTGGTTGATTTTTGGATAGCACTTCATCGCATTGGGTCTTTTCCAGGAAATGACAATTTACGAGCTTTTGAAACTCAAACTCCCCCTCTTTACTAGTCAGAAAGTATGACCTAGTTTAAGTTACAGCTTGAAGATGCGACCTAGTTTCACAGGTAGCCTGCACACACTGAACTCAGCATTATAAAATCTGGGAATCTTTTCTTCACAAAAAGTGAATTGGATTGTCACCTTGGATCATTGCTCCTTTTAATCTGCGCCCTGAAAACTCAACAGTATTGCTTAGTTTAGAAAGCTCAGGACAAAAAGAAAAAAATAGAGGTACCTGATATCCTAGATTTAGCCCCAGTAATTAAAAAAAGCTGAGGGATCTTCTGTAGATGCCTGCAAAGAATGATCATCTGAAGGCCAGTTAATGACCACTCTTTCACCACTGAAGACACAGCTGGGTAGCCCTGTGGTTGGGAAGCTTGAGCACAAAGAGTGGCTGGCACTGCTGACATGGGAACAACCTGGGAGAAACATGGTGTGGTGTGGGGTGGGCACAGTTGCCAATTTTTTCCTTCTTACACAAACAATATGCAATGAGGGAGGAAAATGTTTCCTTGCTTTTCTGGTCTCTCTTCTTCATGGCTGAATATTTAAGCATCTCTGAACATTGAGCAAACACCATGTTTTATACAGAGCCTGGACTAATTTGTGGGTTGATGTTAGCACAGCATTTGGCCTATTATAACTAGGGCAGAGAGCACCAGCATGCTTTCTCTTTACATCTCTACCTGGATTAGGAGGGGGCAGTTCTAACCATGCCCAAAATAGCAAAATATGCGCCCTTGAAAGCAAAGACAGATAGTGAGGGTGGGTCTTCTACATGGAAATGATCTGGTAGCTTTTCTGGAAGCAGTTTTTCTCTTAAATGCTGTGATTCTAGCAGAGCACATCACAACTCTAGTAAAGGCATCCAAACCTTCATGAGCTTGTCCTAACTGCTGATGACCATTTGCGGAGACCTCCGTGCAGTTTCCCACTACTGTTCCAAATTTTTCACTACATTAAATAAGGTTCTGCCTTAGACACTCTAAATACCTGAGAGCAATGCTCATTGTCACATCCAAACAGATGAAGAGGGACAATACTAGAGAGAAAAGTTTGTATTGTATAACCAAGGGAGCATGCTGTAATTCAAATGGAGGTTCCTCTATGTTGGAAGCCAAACATGATCACATCCATCACATCAGTAGCTTTGGAGTGATGAGACAGACTTCCAATAAACATCTTGCTTCCATAGCAGAAGAAACATGTAGCACTGGAATTTAGGAGTAATGCAGAATTTGAGCCTTCAGAGGCACATACTGAGTTAATTTTCCTGTTAAGAAAAACTAATGCCCTACAAATACGAGGTACTCCCTTATGGGGGAGCCATAGGTATGGTTATGTGTCATCTCCTTTGCTCATAAGTAGGAATAAGTTAGGTGAAAATGGTACTTCAAGGGTTAGTTGCTTCACCTAAATCTAGGTCATGTCATGAAATTCAAAGAAAAGTTCAGAGTTTACCAGTACATTTTTAGCAAATACCACATTTCCGAGTACTCAGGAGTTGATAATATGAGAAATACCAGTATTTCGGTTAGCCTGGTCTTTTCTCGCTTTAATATTAGCACTGTGGTGAACTTTTGGATAAAGGTTATATAATGTGAGATGAACACGTAGGAAGGGCTTTGGTCTAGCCCAAACTCGGCTGCCTGTCTCCATGGCTGAAGCAGCATGATGTTCCCTGTCACCTTCAGTCCTGTTTTACTCTCTGTGAGAAGCTGACCAGGGTGTGCTGGTCTTGATGCTCAGCCCAAACTACTGACTCCAAACAAAAGCCAACGATGAAAGATAGTTCATCGGTAACCATTGGGCAGCATCAACTATAATTACTTTGAGAGGAGGAGCTGGTATTAAACCCATGGTACATTCTTGGTGTTGGTCCTTATTTCAGTGGCTCTTATAGTCTGTTATTTTTTCCTCCCTCTAATGGCCAAGAGGGAGAGGAGATCCTGCCCTGGCAGTGGGAACTTGCTCCAGCAGACTCTTTGGTAACTGGCCCATTCCCATTGTTGATTCAGACTGTCTCGTGTTGGGAACAAACCCACATTCGTATACTTTTTCTGTAAGAACTTAAATTACTTTTCATTGAATGTGTCTCCGGCCCATAATGGTCATAAAGGCCATCTGCACTCCCAGGCATTTGGCTCACAGGAGGAGCAGTGTGTGTCCGCTGGAGCCTCCTTTCAGTTTTGTAAGCATCATCACTACCTGGCAAAAACAACACAAGCAGAACAAAAAAAGCCTCCTTACCAGGAGAATTACCAGCAGAATTTCTGCCTGGGTCTTATTTTACATAATGCAAGCGCCTTAGATATGGAAGTGTGAATATCTCTGGCAAGTCAGGTGTGGTGTATTACTTCTCCCTCACCAGATTATAGCCTCAAAACTTGGCATGGAGCAACTAGAAGCCCTTGTGCCCATTGCTGGCCATTTCCAGGCTGGGATGCTGACAAAAGATGGGTAATTCTGGACATTTTATGAGCAAAGACATTTCCACCACCTATTCATTTGTTGTAGATACTGTCAGAAACCTTTGATATCATCCTTTTCACACAGGCACAAAAATGCCCAAACAAGTTAATAATCTTTATTCATGATAGACCCCACAATAAGTACAAAAACAAGGTATGTCACCAATGAGCAAATATTATTCTCAGGGCTGTATTATCCTCAGTTACACATACACTGTAGATGCTATATTTGAAATAGATATAATAGAAGAATATTATTTGCACTGTTGCTTTGTATTAAAGCAGTTTTCACTGCACAGTGACAAATATTAAATATATGTATATAGCCTATATTAAAATAGTGACCAGCCAAAAAAGGCTTAAAAAGAAACTCGCTCATATAAAACTATTTATGATAATGTTATTGATGTCAGCATGAAAAACATCCACTGATTTAAAATTGGGAAGCTCAGCCCTTTCTTACCAGGGCAATATTAACCAGGATTAATAAAACTGAATGAATTGTAACAAGCAATTTATGTATTTTGGAGGAATTTTTCACATTCAGCAAGTCTCACAGCACAGCTGGGCCAATAGAGTTCTCAATTATCTTTTTTATGTGAGCTGCTTTGTTTCACAATCTCACACATCAGCACAATTCTGCAAGTGTGCAGATGGCATATACCAGAGGACAAGAGCAAAATTGAGGAAATTTGTTTAGATATTTTCAAATAAATCATGAGACATTTCTAATTGGCTCATATTTTGGGGAAAAAAATGTTTTTTAAATGTAATTTTAAGCCAAATTGAAAAAAAAAATAGCCAGATAAAGCAAGAATAGAATAAAGTGCTACAGGAAGCTGGACAGAATGCTGGACTGCAGTCCAATACATTTGTGAGTGAAAAATAGTAATCATAATACTACTTTTTATATATACAATAAGAATAATGAGGTTTAAATAAAATTCTCTCTTTTTACATAGTGGTATGATAGATTTGAGAGAAAAGTGCAGATCCACGTATATAATTCAATTACATGTTTACAGGGGACAGGTGACAACAGGCAGCAAATTCAACAGTTATTCTCAGGAAATAGTAATCAAATTAAAAATGATTTGTGCTATCAGAGTATTCTTTAATTTATTATTCTCTACTGACAGACATAGATTTAAAAAGATTTAAAAAATTTAAAAAGAAAAGGCAGAGGCTCAGTCCTGGACCTCTGCTGCCCACATGGGTTTATTTTAGCTCTCATGCCAGCCCTGTTTGACCTGCTTGGAGGAGCCCTCTCTGTCGAGCCCTGGGCTGTGCAGCACATATGCTCAGTTTCATGTGATAAAAACACAACTTAGTGGGTTGCAGCTTGGTAGGATCTTCTGCTTAGGAGGGAAGCTGGCTGAAGCTGCAAGGCTGTGTGCCACTCAGTGCCTCGTAACTCCAGCCCTCTTCCAGTTAGCAGGACAGAAATAACCTAACTATCCATTTCCAGAACTGCAGATGTTTTCCCAGAGCAAGATCTGGAGCCATGATGAGTGATAAAACATTAAACCAGATGGACCTTGCTTTGTTTTAGATGTGTCACTGCATGTGATACTGCACTGCAGAAAAAAACCCCACATTTAGTGACACTAACACTGCAAAAAGCTACAGGTCAAGCAGGGAGCTGGTCAAAATTGTATGTAACATAGAAAACTTTATATCTGGGAGATGTTTACACGGAAAAGAGTAGTCAATGTGCAAATGATTGCTAACTAAAGCAGTGTCATGTGCTACTAGTTCCTAGAGGGCAGAATAAGCATGTTCAGGTTACAACATTTGCTGGACATCAGTTGCTGGGGACACCAGCAGGGTGGAGAGCCCACACTGGGGTCAGAGCAGACACAACAGTAAACTATGGACAAGCAAGGAAGGTCTGCTCCACTCTGCATTCATAGGCAGCCAGTTCATCTGTGGTGAACTGATTTTAACTGTGATGCCCATGGAAGATTGTGATTGCAGAATCTGGTGTTCTTTTGAGACACAGTTAAGAAAAAAATTCCAAACACTACACTCATCCCAATTAACAGTGAAAAGCAGGTTAAAATCCTTCAAGCTGGTGGGATATGAAGTAAAAAAATTATGCACAAGAGAGTATCTGAAGTTCCCAAAAAGTTATCTGCCATGTGATCATGTTTTGCTGCCTCCAAAATCTATCACCTTTGGTGGAGGGGACAGGGGGAGGAGATTCTGTTTGTGAATTTTCCCCCTAAGGAGCTGGGGTCCCCAAAGCCACCCACCAGGCATCCTTACTCACTCCTGATAATACAGACAGGCAGGGAGTTTGGAACCTCCAGGATCAGGAAGCAGCCTCATCATGATCCCATCCAGAAGGCTGGGAAAATGAACCTATCACTTGGTGACTTGCAGCAGGTAGGGAGCTGAAAGCAATTGGAGTTCCTGCTTGTCTTGTGTCACAGCCAAGCAAAAATTGATTGGCATTTGGTGATGTGCAGTCTGGGCAAACGCAGCGTGGCACAAGAGAGCAGGCAGTAAAACAGCACATGACTCAAGCCTTGAACAAATGGAAGGAAAATATGCCCTCCCTAAACTTCACAAGATGGACTGTGAACAGACAGCACTAAATCAAAGATAGCTAGGCTTTCACCTCCACCCCAGTACAAATATTTCCTTGGAAACACAGCTAGAAACCCCAGCACATCCATACTTAAGGCTAAAAAAAAAGCAGGAAAAAACATTTGGAGTTGCCAAGAAGTTTTTGAAATCTGATTCAAACAACCTCAAGCTGACACAGGTTTCTCAGCTTTCCAAGACTGAGCTTTGCTTTGGAGCTAGTCACACATGGAGATGTTAGGCAATTGTATGGGATCTACAGGGTCAGACTCTAGTGAGCTAAAAAATAATAAACAGTTGGCAAAGTGTGCAGGTTGTGATCCCAAATACAGCAACCAGGAAATACTGGACAAGACACCAATACTGAAAGGGAGAAAGAACAAGAAATTGCCTGTGTATATGTGCAAGAGCATTTTCTGGTTTAGGTGTGATTTTTCTCCAATCACCACAGCAAAATGCTGCACACAGCATTAAGTTCTGCTGCAGACTAATTTTTTACCAGCAGAATAAAAACATGTGGTTATTGTCTGGAGCCCTCTAAAACTGGTACATCAAACAACAGGGCAGCACAGACTGCTTTGTGCATCCAACCTGCTGGTTCCTTATTCCCAAATTGCTTGTCTTCATTCCTATCCAGCTCAGTCCTTGCACCAATGGTTCAAAAATCCTTTTGAAAAACAAAGTTCTTGTTATTTTCCATGAAAAGGCACAGCAAAGCTACCTGAAAGTGGGCCAAAAAAGGGGGAGTATACCTACATCTGAACCAAGGCAGTTGCTGCCACAAGGAAAAGGAGCTGTAAGTAAGTAAGAGTGGGGTGAGCAGAACACACTGGCAGCTGGAAGGAGCCAGAGAAAAGGAAGTGGGATAGACAGAAAAAGAAACAGCCACTGGCTGGAGCAAGCTTGGGAAGGAGGGGGGAGGAGTACCCAGGTGCCAAAATATGCAGTCATAACCCCATGTATAAAAATTACTTAGCAAGAACATGGTAAGAATATACAGATGTTTACATGCACACAAATACCCTGAATTGCAAATAAACTATTTCCAAGTAAGATTTTTTTAACTTCAATTTTCAGCAAATAATAACCCTCTATCCACAGACCAAAATTATCTTTTGAAGATTATACAATAAGAGTCACAGGTACTTTTATTGGCCTAGAGCATACTCATTTTCTTCTCAAGGTAACTCCCTCCATTAATTGATTAGTCTGCTCTTCTCATTAATTGTGTTCTGATGAAGCAGACACCAAGGAACTGACACTTTAGGGAGAAGACTTGGTTTTGGGAAGGTCAGTGCTAGCGCAGTCAGGTTTCATCATCTTGGAATACGTGCCCAGGTTGCCTCAAACTGCATGACTGAAGATTTTCAATCTGTGGCTTCTCTGATATAAAAAGCTAAGTCAAACTGTACCTAGAGCTCTACCTGGAGCTTCCTGCTTCCTTTTGAATGCACAAAACCTAAGAAGGGACCAAGGCACAACAGGCAGAAGAATGAGATCTCTTACTTGATTTCTATTTTGCAGAGAGCAGAGTAAGGGCTTGGCTTCTAATTGTTACTCTCACAGCAGCCTACAAAGCCCCATGAGGACATCATCACAACCCTCCCACCTAGTCTATCACACTACTGGAAAACTTGCAGCCAGAAGATGCTAAGGAAGAAAAAAACCCAAAAACCACCACAACCCTCAAACAATTTAGGCTTCAAAGTTGTCGCGCAAGGGAAATTTAAAGCCTCATACTGTATTGTGAAATTGAGATGCTTACAGCCTCCTCTTGAGAACATGCATGCTAAGCTGAGCCTCAGGAGACACTGTCTCAGCTCTGGTGGCTTAAGATGCACACACAACCAACAAGTCTGTGCTCAGGGGTTCAACACATGCTACAGGTCCTGTGACCTTCTCCAGAACACACTCACAGCCCACAGCCACTGTCATTCGGGTGACATTTAGTGCTGGGGGCTCCCCTCCTTCATATCACACCATCTGTGGGCATTTGCTAAAATCAGCTGCTAAGTCTAACTTTACTTTCAAACCATTTGAACCCCCATCTCTACCTCCCCAGAGGGTGACTTAAACCCCCAGGACACAGAACAGGCATTCTTCTCCCAGCCTGCCACTGGACATCTTTATAGTAGGAAAAATGATTGTGACCTGTAGCCCCTGAAAAGAAAAAAAGAGCCTCAGATTGCTCAGTCATCTGTGGGTTAGAACTGACAACTGTTAGATGTGAAACATCATGGGAAGCCTTCAGTTTCAGCTGAATTTCCAAGCCCTAAAAATATAACCTGACTTGAAAGTGGTGTATGTAGATCTGAAGCCAAATCAAAACTCCATAAAATTCATTGTAATTGTCTCAAAATAGTTGATTTATGCCTCAGTTTTCTTGAGAGAGTTATACCATTCCCAGACTGTACATTCTGAAATCTGAGCACAAGAAATATGGGTATACACAAAAATAAAGAAATCACAAAGTTGTTTTTTTCTTAGAAATGTATTTTGTAAGAAAACAATATTAACATTAAAAGGAAATGTTTATTGTACAGTATAAAATAATTGCTTGAATTCAACTCAGTTCCTTCAACAACAACAACAAAAAAATTTACAAGCCTAAGGATTTTTATGAAGCCCCAATTCCTACAGATTTGGTTTCCACTGCAATAAATAGTGGGCTTTCCCCACATCATCCATAGAGAGCACACACACTTGAAAACCCTCCCTCATCCCCCTACCCAACAGGTTGCTGCCCCCTGTCCAGATGTGCCCTAAAGATGACCTCAGTACTTGCAGCCCTCCCCCCTGGCCCCTGCACCCCCTCAGATTCCATCCACCCACCTCTCTTGGCCAAGCTCTGTACAAGCAACAACTCAGGCTGCAGGAGTCTCCCCAGGCAATCTCTTGGCTAAAATCAACAGTGGCCAGCCACTGACTAATGTATAAATGGCTGAGGTGTTCTCAGCTGTCTGTCCTCATAAAACCTGCAGAATATCTCTTAACTCTGCCATTCATCTGCCAAAGCTGGCAGAAGGGTGCAGAGTTTTAAAAGCTACAGTGAGAGACAAGAACAGGCAATGCAATGACTTAAGCTTCACTTTTTCAGGAAACAAAGCTAAAAAATTTACTGCTCAATTGCAGAATTTGACACTGGCAGATTTTGTTGTAGGAAAATATGCCTGCTCAATAACTATAAATATCCCTAAAACATTTCTAGGGCTTACTACATATTAATTATTTTTAAATTTCATTTTTACATAATGCCAGCTTAATTACCCTCCAGGTTAAAAAGGCACCCAGTGACCAGCATTCTGGTATAATTACTCATGGCATTGGTGTGATTTCATCTCCCTTAATACTGACAAGTTTAAAAGAAATGTATTAAGTTAAGAAGACCAAAGATATATATTACATTTGCTAATTGCAAACAATCTCTTATAGCTGCATTTTTTCCCATTGGGATTAAAAAGTGCACAAGTTTAACATGTCTGTACATAAAGACAGTTTAAAACATTAAATATACAAACAGCAAGAGATTTTAAATATTTTGTATCAAATACTATAGGACAATATAATTTACATTTTTTTTACACAAAACATTACATCTGAAATATAACTTTAGATATTACAGAATATAAAAATACATACTTTTTGTTTAAAAAATGTATTTGCAGGTTCTGGCACAAAGTAACACTTTAAAGGCATGTCATATTTTGGCAATCTATATTTGCAATTAACTGTGCAACAACAACAACATGACCTGTAATTAACTTTTTAGAATTGCAAGACCAGATGATCTCCCTTCTTCCTGGAATGGCCCTATTAATCAGGTAACAGTTAAGTTGGACTGTTTAAGTGTTCTCCAAGCCATTTCTGCCGTGGTCTGAGCTCTCCAACCCTAATCCAGCAAAGCATAATCAGCCCTAACTCAGCATCTGAAAAGCCACATCAAATGCAATGGGATTAATCACACTTTCATCATCTTTGCTGTCTCAGGGTCAGACACTCAACCCAAGCAAAAAGGAGCCCTAAAAACAAGTTGGGAGCCAAGTTCTGTCCTGTCTACATTTGCACCAAAGCTAGTAAGGGTAACCAGGGCAGAACTTGGCAACAAGAAGCTCAATAATTTTAATTGGTTTGATTTCAACTACAGCAATGCAAAAGGCACAATGACTAGTGAGGCCAGTGGAGACAAATGAAGTAAAACTGCTTTAAGACTGCATCAGGAGAACTGTGTAATTTTGCCCTTCCATGTATTTGCAGGACTCCTGCTGGAATTTACATGGGACAAAAACATGTCTTTATACGGCTTATACAGATGTAATTGGGCTGCAGAAGATTTTCAGTTCTTCAAGTTGTTTTTGGACAACTAAAAACTCAAATTTTCAGCACACTAAAAAAAGATTCAATCTAAATCTCTAACTTTAAATGCTCCAAAGTAAGTTGCTTCTTGCGAAGAATCCAGTAGCAATGGGTTTGATACCTGGATACTTATCATTTCTCCGGATTTTAATTTAAAAAATCCCCCTACATTTACAGAATAAAAATGAAATTCTGAATTTCCTGACCAGTATTTGGTGCTTCCTCCCTTCATCAACACATCCAAGCGCCTTATTTTAAGGCTTGTCTTTACCACATAAACCATCAACTGAAGCCCTCTTTTAGTCAAGTTTCCTGAAGTTTCATGATGTCTAAAACAAATATTGGCATAAAGATAGTAAAATCCATCTTGATTAACAATCAGTTTTCCATCATTGAACGTCATATTTGATAAGTTTGCCTGGCCTTTGTCATGATGCCAGGATGTGAGGTTCACTTTGCGAGTTCCTGGAGACAAAAGAAAAAAACAGGATTATTTACAAACATTTGACAAACCCCAATATTTAGAAAGCAACTTCCATGTTTTTAAAATCAATAGCAACTGGAGTTCTGTAGGCTAAAGTGAATATGAAACAATTATGATAAAAATTCCTAAAAAAAAAAAAAAATCTTTTGTTACACCATACATTCCCAAATCTTGCTTGGTACTTACAACTGTGCCCTCCCAGCAGAACACTTGATGGACTATGGTACAAAACAGCCTCTTGGCCTATGGTCTGATTATGCAAAGCAACCATGAGACAAGCTCTGATCAGGCATTGCATTCTTCCTAAAACTTTAGTCAAGTTACAAATAGTTGAGAGGAATGTGAAAAACTTGTTACTGTTCTTTAACATGCAGGTGTTGAAAAGGAATAACTAAAATTTGGAAAAAAATGCTGAACTGGCAATTCCCAAAAGAGAAAGCTTATGAAGCCTTCCATATTTTCTGTTCTTATGACTGTAGTGGTAGAAAGGTAAACATATTTTTCATTTGATAACACCAAAAAAACAGCGAAAGGTCAGTACAGTTGTGCATCTTTAGTACTACACACTGAGTTGCCTAGACTTCACACAGCAATTCAAGTATTTAAGACAAACTTCCTGATAGGCACAAGCCACTAACATTCTGTTATTCAGGGTAACAGCCAGGGCATAACACAACAGATGGGAGGTGGCCAACTTGTCCCCCTAACCCCTAGTAATTTTCAGCACACACAAGCTTGCTCCCTCCTGCAGCAGTGGGTTCACACAGGTACCAGAGAAACAGTCCATCCTTAGCAAACTTTCCATGGCACACAGCAAGGCTCAGTGCCCTCTCCTTCGAGCATGTACAGAACCATGCCCCAGGACCCCATCAGGTCTGTGCAGAAAGGGAGGGGAAGCAGGAATAGGGGGATTTGAGAAAGATGAATCTCCCCTAACTGCCAAGGGCAAGCAGCTTTTCCATGTGAGAGGAATACTTCAACAGCAGCCCAGAACAAAAACCTTCTGGCATTCTTCCACAAAACAGAAGCAAAAGCACTGTCAAAGGGGGATCACAAATAGCTGCTCCCCTATGGGTCTAGTGCAGCCAGGTAGAAATTAGGAAAGCAAGAACAGACAGAGAAGCCAACTTCTCTGCAGTGCCTCAAAAAAAAACCATCTGAAATCCATCAATTAACTGGAAAAGACAGCAAGATCTTAAGTCCCTGAGCCTGTAATTATTCACCTGCAAAATATACTGAGTTAGGGGTACCAGAGTGCACCTCTGAAGCACCGGGAACACCTGAGGAAATTACAGAAATTCATCTGCACAGCATTAAGTCTGGGAGAAATACTGCCCCATGCTATCTTCAAGATGAGGAGGACAACAAAAAAATCACTACCTGGATCAGAAGATAGGCACATTAGATACAGGACACAAATGCACACTTATGACAGAACAGAAGGGCATGCCTTGACTGCCTGGTGGCACACTGGGTAGTTGCTAGGCAAGTTTTATTTACGTGACAAGTCAACTTTTTAGCTGCCAGTCAAGCTACAATTTTGAAGAAATCCTCAGTGGGAAGATGTTCTGCTGAAGAAGGGGAAAGAGAGCAAATAGGTGCCACAGTTGCTTGTAACTGAGAGAGGGGCTCTGGGTGAATTTTGGTTACACAATTTGGGCGCTCAGGGAACAGGCCAAGAGAGGATGGGAGATGACTCTCTGTTTTGAGCAAAGGATTTGTACAGATAACTTCTGGAAGTCCCTTCCAAGCTATACTATAATGCTGTGATCACATGTGCTGAAGCAGACAGGCAGTTTGCCACAATTCAGAGCTCCAGAAGAGGTGTGCCACAGGCAGCAGCAGAGCACAAAGATGCTCTGGTAGGGGTTATGCCATGCAGCCTGCAATGGAAGGAGCAAGCAGGTTCTCAGCACTTCTGGTGGTAACACACCTAGATTTGGAGACAGCAAAACAAGCAGTACATTGAAACAAAGTGCAGGAAACTGGAGAGTGTAAGCGCTGGATCTGCTGTCCATGAATGTTATGTATCAGAAACTCTGACACATAACCCAAGCCATGGGACAAACAAAATTGCTGCAATACAGTATCTTCTAGAAAATTATTTACTTTGGAACCATGAAAAAAACAGCACAAGCTAAGTCCTGTTGACAGCGAAGGAAGTGGCTGGGGGACAATGAACAAAATGAACCTCCAGACAGGGCAAAACGCTTTATATAAGAATTCAAGACAATGCACACTTCTTCTCAAAACTGAAGATAAATAAAAACAATGTCTTGTTTTTTTGTGAGCTTGAACTAAGACTAATACAAATGAGTTAAATAAAATAAATTAGCAAGAAGGAAGCTGATGTGAGTGGAACAGAGGAAAAAGGAGCCCTGTTTTGATAATCTGTTTGCACCCTAGTAGTTTTCAGGTATAAATAAAGCCTGAAAACAGGACCAAAGTACTGTTTGCCCTGAAAAGTCTTTTGGAGGCAAAGGGCACCTAAGTCAAACCTGCAGCTGTAAATAGCTCAGAATACTACAGCATTTCCTTAGACAGCTAAAGGTATCAATTCACACCCCAAATGATATATTTAACATTTATATTTATTTCTGTTTGCAATTTTCCCCTTTAAGCAGTGACTAATTTCTGTAATCAATTTATAAACCAAAATTCACAGTTTTCATTTAAAACCTAGGTAACATTTATAGTGAACTATGGTAAAAACCAACCAGCAAGCATTCAGCGCTAACCTAAGGCAGCAAACTTAAAAAATACACAGAGCAAGCCAAACCACTACTGCTTCTGTGCCAAAGGGTGGGTGGGGACAGGACACCATGACCTGAGAAGGGTAATCTCCCCCCAGCTGCAAAAGTCCACTTGAGGCCTTACATTATTGTGAACCAAGTCAAAGCAAAATGTTCTCTCACTGACACTGCTCAGTGGCCCCTTCATTAAAGGTGTTCAGTAGAAAACTGCTTAAAATCCTGTTTAACAGTGATGAAGACTTGTTTTTTTTTTCCCTGGTACTGTTTATTCTGGATGAGTTTGATGACAGTAGAGAACCTTAAAATACCAAGAACAGATCTATCCACTCAGGGATGGCAGAAAACAATTCAGATGGATTTCAGACATGCAGGGTAAAGAATCAGGGGAAGAAAACAGAAATTGCCATTTGCAGTCAGAGAAAAGATGGCAGAGGAAAAACTCCCGGTGACCCTGCAGGCAAATTTTTCTTTCCCAAAAGAGAAAGCCTGTCTTTATGACTGTCACTAATCTCTGTGCTGCCCAGCCAAGTGGGTACTGCCTCATGCCAGTGAGCATGATATTGAAGTGTCTCACAACCAGCAGGCTCAGAGCTCCTGCTATCCCTAAGGATGCAGCCCTGCACTGCTGCAATGCCCACAGGGGCTGCAGAAGCTGTGCTCACGGATTAACTCCTGGCAATGCTCTTCTGAAAGAGGCAAAAGTCAGATCAGAGGGGAGGGAGTACATGCACAGCTCATCCCACTGACAAGGAGTTCATCTGCAGAAAAAAAGAACAACATCTCCCTGGCCATCACCCATAGATGTGCTGTGCCACACCCTTGAAGGCTAATGCAAGGCTAATGTAAAAATTAACAGCTGCTGTAAATTACAGTTGTAAAATTACAGTCTAAGCAACATCCAGGTAAGCAGCAAATAAATTCCCCACAGAAAAAGGTGGATTTCAGACTGTAACACTGACACACACTCCACTTCTGCAGATGAGTGATCTGTTTCGATGACTAGCAAATTAACTGAAACCTTCCAAAGAGAAAATGCTAAGGTAAGTTTACTGACACTGAATCCTCTACTATTGACCTACTGAAAAGTAGGTCAAAGCCAAAATCTGACTAAAATAGAAGATTGTCAGGAGGCATTTGAGCTAACAAGAAAGCCTGTGGAAGTTCTGACTGCCATCTGACAAGCTGTTTAAGCTCTCTGCTATAAAGCTCTGGATTGTGGCAATGCCAATGCACTTGAAAGAATCCTATCCCTCCAGGCAAGAAGCTGTACAGAAGTGCTTTGTCTTTAAATAGAGCAAGAGCAAGGTATTACTATGCAGGCTGCTAAAATCTCAGATTTCAAGTCTCAACACACCATTCCCCTTTGGTTTTGTTATATAAAACAGAAAATCAATGTGCATAGCTCAATTAACAATGAGTTCAGCCCTGCAGAACATATAAATCTTCAGAGAAAGAAGACAGTGGTGATCAATGCAGCCCTTCTTAAGATCCCCTACCTAACAGCTTCAGAAAAAACTCTGGTTTACTTTTACCACACCAACTGTTGAGAACACAGCATTGAGAATACAGCAAAAAATCTCAACTGACAGTGCCCCAGGGCAAAAACTAAAACTGTTCTAACACTATCTTAAAATGTTAGGAATAAATCTTTTCCTCTGGAAAGTGTTCCAAGGCAGACTCACATCTTGTTGTCTGGTATTGTACTAGCAAGGATATTCACAAAGCCATCTGAATACTTGTGTGCAGAAAATAAGAGCTCTGGCAAGATAAAAGAATGCCATCCTCTTCCACAGGGGCAGATAAAAGCCACAAGAACAATTTTTTTCCCCCTGCTCAGTAGTTTGGGCAATGTTTGTGCTGGTACATGCTTGTATGTATGCATGCATCCTCATGGCTGGAGTCCAGTGGGAGTGAAAAACTCCTGATGGGCCCTACAGGCCAAAGGAAAATGGGAAACTTTAGAGGAGACCATTCAATGTGGATCTTCCTCACCTGAAGACAGCACAAAGGGGCAGGATTTGCCCCTCAGAGGTTAGTCAAGAAAAAGGGCAATTTGAAATGGAGGCTATTACAAATCAGCACAAGGCTGATACAAAGGGGAGCCATCCTCCTTTAACCACTACTCCTGCTGCCTCTGAAATTCTTTAATGCATCCAATTCATTCTGACTATCAAAAGCCATTTCTGAAGTCCCAGTCTGTTGCTGTTTTGCTGAAATATCTTCACATACTTCACTTTTGATACATTTATATTAGTACTGGAAGTATTCACTTAAAAAATGAACTTACCAGATGGAATATTCTTATCATCAATAATGAGATGGGCAAATGGCTGCTTCTCAGGTTTGTTCCTCTTGTACAGTTCAAGTCCTATTGCCTCCATTGCAGCTAGGGATAAAAAAAAATGCATTATCCCAAAAAGACAAGTTTATTGGAACTAAAATATTGCTTATTCATAAACCAGTATCTACCTTTTTCTGGTCTTGGTGGCGTTCTTCCCATAGCACGCTGGACCTCCTAAAATGAGAAGGAGACATTGCTTTGATGCTTTCTTGGTTTCATAACAATGTCTAGTTTGCACACTTACAATAGTCTGTGCATTTATCTGAGGACACTGTTCTACCTGCAGCACATTCAGATGTCTGGGATATAAATTATCAGATTTACAGGATTCATGTAACAGGTACACAGAATCAAATTACACCTAGTAATTTGGTAATTCTAATAAAGGCAGATAGAAATGCTAGTATGTATAATCACTGCATGATTTGCTGTAGTGGTGACAGGACATTTAAAACCTTTTCTACTTACTGTACTTGGAGTATTTCTCTAAGTATAATGGAACAATGATTGATAAGAAGGCATCACATCAAACAATGGAATTTATGAACTGATTTAATGACTTGGAGTCTAAAGGCAAGGAAAGAGGCATTTCTATACAGGAACTAGTGTGTAATCACTCTAACAATTAAGGATAGCTAAACTCTGAATTTCATTTGTGATGAGGTGAATGCAAGCCTCCATGCCTCACCAACAAGGAAGGCTACAAGGCTTTGCAATCAAGGCTCACTTCTAACCAGGTATGCAGGAACTGAAGGATTAGGTATCATCCATACTGGACCAAAGGGCTGGGTGCCAGACTTCAAAAGGGTGTAATTCTTAGCTGCAGATACATTTTAACATGAATAAGAACTATGCTACCTGGACCCAAAACCAGCACAAAATGCAAACATCAGGCACCACAAAAAGCTTTGCTTTTAATCATTCACACCTCCTCTTGAGAAAAAGATAAAACCAGCAGATTTCAAAATTTAAGCAGCCTGATGTTGTTACAAGCCTAGACTAAGTTTAGTATTAAGCTCAACCCTCAGTTCTGTCTCCCTTTTCCCCATGACTCTGTCTGTTTTCTAAAAAAACAGGGGTAATATGTTGGTTATTCTGAATACCTCATATCATGGAGCTGTCAAGAAGGTGTTTAGTAAAAGGAAACATTTTGCTGAAGACAGCCCTCTTTGAACCTAGGAGTGGTCCTTTATTTCATCTTTATGCCTCACACACTGCTGTTTGCCTGATTCAATCCATGTATATGAAATACATTTCACACTTGGCCAGATCAGCAAAGTCCCACTGTGCTCTCAATCACTGGGGTGTTTCAGAATTTGAAATTCTGCTCTGAAAACACCTGAAGTCCTGCTTTTATGTAGTTTTGCAACCACAGTGAAATATGTAGTGCCTTGGCTGGTGCATTTATTACTCTCACTTTCCACTTTCAGTAGGTGTTTAAATGTTAAACCAAAATGAAAAGCCACAGTTGTGTGGAAGTTGTAGTATGACTATCAAAGCATAATGCTTCAGCTGAGATATGCTTATTTCATAGATAAGAATCATGAAGATGCTTTTTGCTGTAAAGACGAGAAGAAAAGCAGAAGAATCACAACTTCAAAAGCAGCAAAACTCACATCCACTTCCCACATTACATTCACTTTGCTTCTCTGATCTTCCTACTTCAATGTCAGTTCTAGGAGCACGAAAATGAAGTTCAATTCTAGGAGCTGCATGTCAGCATCAGCCACTAGCCACATTTGAGTAAGAAATAGGAAGATGACAAGAGAATGCAAATACTAGGTACTGTGAAAAACGACAAAGGCCTCCATCCTGAAGAGAACAGGATGTAAAGCAAAGAGAGCCTGGGAGATAGACCACATTCTCAGAGATTATTGCAGCACACCTATCTCAGCCCCTTTTCCCTTGAAGGAGAGACATGTCTGTCTTCTTGCTTTCTTACTGGAAACTTCTCAGATGTGAAGTTTGTTTCAATATCCTTTCCTTTGGGAGGATGTGACAGTGTCCTGGCCTGGAAAGCCTACTGAGCAGATCCAAAAAGAACCACATACATTCTAATCTCCTATGATCTAGACTTGGTACTAAGAAAAAAAAGAAAAATCCCATGACTGATAATTGCTCGGCCCTTGAAAGGCCTGAATTGGTGGACTGCTATTCTCGTTTTAGCTTACATTTTCCTCAGGAGCCTTCAGTTCTGCTTCTGCACATTTCCAAAGATGCTCTAGCTTAAGCAGCTGAATACCTCACCTTCTGAAACCCAGCAGCCTGACTCAGCTTATCTTCCACACAGAATGGCTCTGGTCCTCATGAAATCAGTCTGAGCTGCTCTCCTTTCTAACTGGTGGTGGTGCTGTTCATCTGCAGCTGTAAGCAGGACAGCTACCCAGGAGGACCTGGGTCCACAACTCTCCTTGTCTGGAATTCAAGATCAGCTCAACTGGTTAGATCATAGCACTAACAACACCAAAGCTGGGAGGTTTGAGCCAATTGTTCATTGACTCTTCTGTGAGCCTATCACTGGATCAGAAGTGGCAAGACTGTGGCCAGAAAACAAAATCCTCCAGCAGCTCTCTAAGCTCCAGACTAGTGTCAAGTTCTTTACTTGATTCTGACCAGCCTCATCAAAGATTGATATTCTTTCTGTTATGTTGCCCCAGCTTCCAAAATGAAGGCAAAAACCACTAATTAGTCCCAAGAAAACAGATACAGAGTTGTAGGTTTCCTCCTAAAGAATAAGCAGTTAAACACGTCTTGATTTTTTTTCTTACTTGATGTTCCTACAGTTCCAAGGTGCTGATACATAACCTACCTTAAAAAAGCATGTAACTGTACTTGCTTCTGACCCTGAAGGATATTTTTCAGTGGATATTTGAAGATAGCCTCTTAATGGGATTATAAAATCCCCTGGTATTCTTATTGCAAGGAATTAAGAGCTGTGATTTCTCAAATCACCCAAGTATCCACTGTATTTTTTAGCTCCTGAATGTTATTAGGTGTCTCACACTTACTCACAATGTAGAGGCTCATTAAGGAGGCAGAAACAACTCAACGGAACCCGTGACTAAGACACTGCTATAATGGCATGAAAACTGCTGACAAAACATTACCAGCAACTTCTCTCAAGACTGCCATCCACAGAAGCGTGTGTGATACCAAGCTGTTCAGTTATTTTTAGCAGAACTGTACACAAAAATCACCCCACTCTTAATCTTATGACAAGCTGCACTTGTACACCTTTGTCATTTGCTCACTGCCCACCAAGTCAATTCTGCTGGCCTGCTTCCCACATTCCAACCTCCTCCACATACTCATTGTTTAAACAACAGACAAGGAGTCAGTCGCCAAAATGAAAAACATAACTTCCCTTCATAAAAAAAAAAAAAAAAAAAGGCCATTAAGAAGCTCCAAAACTTTCTCATTTTACAGTTAAAAATCATGTTTTAAGTGCCTGGAAAGTTGGGAACTGCTTGCTACCTCATCCACAGCAGGCTGCAAAAATACCTGCTGCTCTTGAACTTATGTCCAATGCTGAGGATGCAGAGACAAGGCTACACCTGAAGACATGACATTTGTGAAAGGTTTTTAGTCTCTTTTAGCTTTTATCTAAATATCTCAGAATCTACTTTGAGCAGCTCTAAGTAGCCTTTAGAGAACAATGAGAAGAGAACTTCTGGACACTCACTTACTGCTTCAGATGTGATCTTAAAGTTTCTTTAAGCACTTAACTCTTTTATTACCAAGTGCTTTAAGTACAGCTGATACCAGGAAGAAGTATCTGATTCTCTTGCCGGAAATTCAGCAATCTGAAGAATGCTAATCAGGAAGGAAGTAAAATAAAAAGTACATGAGCCTATATTCAGACTGCAGCTTAGAGACCAGCAATAAAACCTCTCTCCAAATGAGTAGTCTACTGCTTGCAAGTTAAAAAAAAAAAAAAAAGGCATGTAAGGCTGGAGGATGAAAACCTACAAAATTGTAGGTGAAATTTTAACAACTTACAGCAATCACTTGTGAAACCTTTACTTGGTCCATAACTATGTGCTCTTTAAATGTCTGCTAAGTATATAGATCTCTTTATAAATGCTGCCCTGGAGGTCTAGCAAAGCACTCTGTTGCCATGTGGGAGAACAGCTTATGCCTGAACTCCACAAGCAGCTAGAACCTGGGAGCCCTGCCAAGCAAAGTTACTTATGGATTGACCCAAGATATGTTTGTAGTCCTTTCTACTCCAGGCTCATAACAGACTTCATAAGGACTGTGGTTAGAGCATCTGGACTGCCAAAACTTTTTCAGGGTTACATGGAAAAAAATTAAGCAAACAGACTGGCTAGGAAAGTATATTATTTGTCTGCTTGCAAGTTTATATGCAATATTGAAAATATTCTCTCTACTTAGTAAGCTGATCCTTAAGCAGAATTTTTATCACAGCATATGTTAAGGAATCAATCATTAGATTCTGATTAAAAGGAAAAAGCTATTACTTTTTCAGGAGACAAGTATTTCTAGTCTGGATCTTGCAGCCCTACTACACTGGTTTTCATAAGAGCACTTCCACTTTCAACATCAATCTCTGCTTTACATTAAGCACTCTGTCTACAGGTGTGCAAAGAAAACCGATGAGAACTGGCACAGGAAGCCAGAAGCTGTAACCAGACCATAAACCTGAGCAAAAGAAATTTGTCTATTTTCATTTCCTGAACAGCTCGGATTGCAAAACACAATATATTGAAAAATTAAAAAACATAAATGGTATTTTGAAATGCTCCATTTTAGTCACTTAGCATGCTGCCAGTTCAAATAAGGATACTGGTTCTTAAAACACACAGGTTAGATTTTTTATTCTCCTTAAGGAAAGTGAAGAAAGCACAGACAACAGGAAACCTCCTTTAAGTCACATTAGCTGGATCCACACACAAAGGAATGCGTGCAACTGCAAGTAAGTTATAGCTGCATCTCTGCTCTTCATCGTTGCAGGGTGTCTGAAAGGCAGAATTTACAGATGATGATAAAGTATAATTCTGCCTTGACACTGTTACTTTCACTTCTCTGCTGTACCGACAAGATGTAAAAAGCCTCAGGTCACCACCTTCCTATTTATTTCTTTCTCTGTCATTGATACAAGATGACAAAGCATCCAGACCACTGGTGCTGCTGCTTAATAAACTCCACTGCACTCAAAGGAAATTCAGAGTCTAATTACTTTGGCAAGGGAAATTTTATTGTTCTCAAACTAATAGCGATCAGCCAAAAAAGTTATCCCTACTCACTACTTGTCCTGGCCACGGACACTGCAGCATTTAACCTCCATCCAGACTGGCAGGATATAAAGCCTCAGCTAAAGCCAGTGCCTTTGTTGAGTAACCAGCAGCAAATAACCAGAACACAGGGCTCCCCATTGACTTACTGTAACAAGCTCCTTCCTCTGTCACGAATGAAGGAGCAGCCCAGCACACAGCACATATGTAGGTGCTTCGTGAGAGGCTCTAAAAAATGCAGGAGGGAAGACCTAATCCTACAGAAATAACCCTTTGTTTTCCCCTAAAGCTCTTGAAGGAGGTGGCTAGCAAAAGCGACAAGACTCCTATGTATCTCTGTGTTTTATTCACAAAAAGATCCGTCACTTAGAGTTCTCTGTTAAAACCACACATCACATTAGCACAATTCATATGCTGTAGATTTAAGTCAAGTACAGCTCATGCTAAAGCATATGTGAGCTCAGCTCAAATCTTATGTAGTACTCTTAATGAAAAACTGCCAGTCCTATGAAGATGCGAGGCAGTAAAGTTGTAATGGGTCTGATAAGCCAGAAAAACCAAATACCATAGCAGACATCCATCTGTTACACAGCCCATAATTAGCACTAAACACTATAATGAACACAAAAAGAGATCAAAGGCAGTAACTGCAGTAAAAGGGGATTGTGGCATATTTCCAGCTTGCCTAGGCTTCTTCATTAGGGCTGACTTCTTTTGTCATTTGTGTTGGGAACAACCTGTCATTCTCAATTCCTGGACAAAGACCACCCAGTTATCATGCTATGGCCAAGGAGGTCCTCTGCCAATGTAAGAATGGCCTGCACAGAACACAGAACTGGCAAAGTGAGCAAAACCAAAGCAGGAACTGAGCCTCACTTTGGACTCCAGAAAAAGAAACAAGAGCAAATGAGAGCAAATGCTATCTCCTTTTCCTTCAGGTAGTATTTTGCTTGCTGATGACTTTGACTTAGGAGAATCTTGTTTGGAAGATTCCCTTGAAAACAATGTGGAACTGACACCTGTTATGAGCATCTGGAAAACCTATACAAATATTAGAATAAATTACTACTCTTCAGGCCCATCCAAATGTCAGAATGGGTAATCACCTAACTTCAATCAGTTTTCTTAGTACAACTTCAAGTCTTCCTTTCTTAAAAGAAAAATAAAGTAAATAAAATATGCTTAAATACAGAATTGGTTAGCCACTACCAGATTCATCAGCAAATACAATACAATCCTGGATAAAACACCAGGAAATAATTTATAGAATTTACCTCTGAATACAGATTTCAGAAAAAATGTTTTAATTTCAACAGGACCATGAAATAAAGAACACACTGTCTGTGCCACTTACCCTCTGCACCGCCCTTTGGAGAGCCTGTTTCACACTTCTACAGGATTCTGGCACTAACTTTGCTTCTTGACTTTCAAAGGAGGCATCATGCAAATCTGTACTTTCCTGGTGTCCAAAAAGTGTTCTGACACAGTGTGCATGTTCTTTTGAAATTCTAGTAGGGTCCATCTGAAACAAAAACATAAGCACAACCACAGTTTTAAATGTTAGAGACACTTTTCAACCACCTACAAGTTTGGCCCCCGGCTAAGTTTATTATTTAAATTCTAATTAAATCATAAGCAGTGTAAAGAGAAAAAGTTCCCAACATCCAACAAACATGTGAGATAGGAGAATGAATTATCTCCTGGTGCTGCCTATTTCATTAGTTTAGACTAGGTATGTGACTTTCAAAAGTTAAAGATAAATCCCACTCTTATGGTAAAGTCAATAATTCTGAATTCTGTATTTCAGCCACTCAGGGCAATATCACAGTTATTTTAGCAGGAAACATGCACAGTTATCCTACCTCAAAAGCTATTGTTTGTATGATGACACCTGAAGGTCAAGTAGAGAAACACGGGGACAGTATGTATGTGGGTGTATAGCACATCATTTTCAAGAGAAGACACAGAAGTTATCGCTGAAACTATTTTTTCACTGAAATTATATCACTGAAGCTGTCAGTCAGCTATCACTGGAACTGTTTTATGTATATGGATGTGCTCATGGTGGATAGAGTTAATTTTCTTTACAGTGGCTGGTATGGGGCTGTGTTTTGCATTTGTGACCAAAACAGTGCTGGTAACACAGGGATGTGTTTGTTACAGCTGAGCAGGGCTGACGCTGAGTCAGGGCCTTTTCTGCCTCTCACCCCACCAGTGACAGGGCTGGGGGTACACAAGGAGCTGGGACAGGACACAGCCAGGACAGCTGACCAGAACTGGCCAAAGGGACACCCCAGACCATATGGCATCATGCTCAGGATGTAAAGGTGGGGGAAGGAGGAAAGGAGAGACATTTGGAATGATGGCATTTGTCTTCCCAAGTCATTTTATGTCTGCTGTCCTAGGGATGGCTAAACACCTGCCTTCATATTCTGCTTCCTTTGCACTTGCAGCTTTTTCTTTATCTTTAAAATTTTCTTTATCTCAACCCATGAGTTCTCACTTTTACTCTTCCAATTCTCTCCAGAATGCCATCAGGGAGTGAGCAGCTGGTCTGAGACTTAGTTGCCAGCTGGGATTAAGACATGATAGTGGCAAGAGATATTGCTGTGTGAAATAGTCATAAAGACAGCAAGACAGCAAAAGTTAAAGACCAAAAGATGGCTAAACTGCGCCACAAGACACCTCTGCAGCACTGGACAAGGAATGGTAAGTTTAGAGTATCTGCAATACATTTTTATCAATCAGTCCTTGTGACTGAATCAAGTACATTTTTAAATCCTGTGTTCTATCACTTAGATAAACTGGAAGATAATCCAATGATTAGAATTGTACCTTGACAGCATTTTATTGCACAAAAACTATTTAAACCATTTCACCTTTTTTTTTTCTACACACTCCAAATCCATTACACTGAAGAGATTAACAACTATCTTTCGGAGATGGCCTAGGACTCCCAGAAATTGTTCTCAACTTGCATTTATTCTGCTTTTACTTCAGACTTAAAGAAGGGGTTTTGCACCCAAACTCTTAGTCTAGGCTCCCTAATTGTATCAGCTGGCCTATTGAAGAACATTGACTTCTGTCTTTCTTTAGCTAGAAAGAAGACTTCTACCTGAGAATTACAAAAGGTTATTTGTAACTGCAATGCAGAAATACCAAGACATTATGGATGATGCCTAGTGCTCAGTTTTCTTTAACACAGAGCTGAACAAAACACCATATCAGGAGGAAGTTTTTCTCAATACAAAACAGCCAGAGTGAATCAAGCATATCATTTGCTTACAGGAACATAAACTCAACTCCCTAACCACCGAAAAAATTAATTGTTTAACTTAAAAGTGTAAGGTTAGGATAACAGAGCTGAATTAAAGTCTACAGCACCCGGGCAGCCACCCTATAGTAGCACACAGCAGAGACACACTTGTTGCACAGACAGCGGTACCAAATGCTGTCTCCTCCATCACCACCCTTCTGCTCAAGTCTCCAGATGGAAAGCTCTTTGCCCAATTAATCCAGACCAGCGTCAGATGCTGTAGCCTGGTTTAGCTGTCTCAGTCATCCCTGCAGATCTGGAATGAAACAGGTCATTGAAGGTTCACCTGAAGATCATAAGATGCCACAGCTTTGACCAGAGGCGTAGTGATGAGATACAGAATGCCTTGGAGGCAGTAACATCTTCCTGTGATGGCCTGACAGTTGAATCCCCATAATCCCCACAGAAAATCTGTGAAAAGCCATTTCAGCTCTATGAATTAAGTGCTAAAAACCTACACTAATGCCTTCTGAAGTCAGCTAGTGCAGTGCAGCCTCATTAACTGCATAAGGAGATCTAAATCAGCACCTCTCTGCTCTCACCCCCTTCACCACAGATTTTAATTCCTGGATTCCAGTCTCCTCTTCTAAATCAGTAGCAAGGGAGGAATTTTTGCTGGTCTAATTTCCTTTAAGATTACTTCCAGAAAACCAAGTCACTCCAGATATATCAGATAAGCATCAGAGTCAGTACAGGGATGGGTATAAGAATGAAATATCAGGAAGGCAGCACTAGCTTTAACTGACTGTAAAAGTGAACTCTTCAAGCATCCCTCACACTATGTTCCACTTGCTTTCAGAACCCAGAAAATCAACCAAAATAAACTAAACATCATAAAAAAGAAATAAAATAGAAAGAACAAAAAAAAAAAAAAAGCACAAAATGTTTACCAACAGCGCTAAAAGGCAGTTAATGCAGAATGACCTGGGTTGGAAGGTACCTTTGGATGTCTCTAGTCCAGCCCCCTGCTTGAAGCAAGGCCAACCTGTAACTCAGGCCAGGTGGGTTAAGGCCTTTTCTAGACAAGCTTTGGGGAATGTCCATCAAGGAAGACTTTCAGCTTCTCTGGACAAACTGTCCTAAAACTTCACCACTTCTGGTGTGTAAAAAAAAACTTGCCTTGGGTTTTATATCCTTGGTGCAATTTATGACTTTGCCTCTTGTTTCTGCAGCATGTTTCTGAAGAGCCTGACTGTCTTCAGGTAGCTACAAACAGTGATTAGCCTCCCTCACCTTAGTCTGCTCTTTGTGAAAGAATCCAGCTCTCCATTCTTTTATACATGAGGTTTCCTACCTGTCCACAGTGGTTTTCTGCTGGACACCTTCCAGTTTGATGATACACTTCTGCTACTGAGGGACCCAAATTAGGACCCTTTATTTCAAATGTAACCTTTCATGCTGGGATCATTAGAGACCTGACTGAACTGATGTCTCTTAACAGGATCTGGGTATCTGAGTCTTCTGCCCTCTACACAGATCACAGAATAGAACATAGAAAGTTACAGCAAATAACTGCCAATAAATACTAACTTGTATCAATAATTCTACTAGACAGAGACTACTGTCCCAGTTTTGGGTGTATTAAAACACATCTTCTGAATTACAGGCAAGAAAACTAGGTTTTACAGCACAAAAATAATGAAATTTGTAAAGGCCTGAGTGTCCAGCATGACAAATCATGCCAGCATAGACTAATTGCTATCAGCAATCATTCAAATGTGTCACACAATACTGTATCACTACAGTAACAGCAGACTGCACAGAATCCCTTGCTCAGTTTACAGTTTTTCTGCTCAAGGCATAAGACAGAAATCCAGCATCTCTGCACCTACAGGTGAAAAACTGAAGGCTTAATGGGAACACTGCAGCCGACAGTTTCAGCAACCTGGAGCTGTGCAGCCCACCCTGACAAAAACTACAAGTCTCCAGAGTTACTGCTTGATAAGGGGAAACTCTGATCTTGGGACTAAGCTAACGCACCTGCTGCCCTCACCTTTTTCAAAGAATACCTTCCAGAATAGTCTTCACCACATTTAACTACGAAAATCAGCTCACTTGCCTGAAAAGGACTTCTCAGAAATCCTGCACCATAAGTCTTTACAAGGAACAGGCACTGAACTACCAAGGCTGTAAACAAGCGCTACCAAGCATTGAGATCAAAACTGGGGAAGTAGTGATGCACAGAAAAATTTCCAAGAGAGTTTTTAGAAGAACTTCTATAGAATGAGAAAATTATGATGAATTATACCAGAAGCAGCTTGCTAACTTGCAGGGCAGAGCACCTTCAGCAAAAAGTCCTAAAGATTTAATATCTGGAAGAAATATCAAGATGCAAACACAAATAAAGGAGAAAGCTTTATAAAGTATGAAGTATTCTAAATACAGTAGAGGAATTAAACTAAAGAGAGGAGTGTCTAGCTTATTTTTAATATCTGCTTTGCCTGACCTTGAAATCAGGTCAGACTGTTCAGTGCCCCTGGTTTTCAGCATCTCTCATCATTCTAGTTGCATTTCTGGACACTATTCAGCCACTTCAGGGCAGCCAAAATGAACTCCAGCATCATGGGTTAGATTACCTTACAGAATTAAGAACCAATTTTCCGATGTAAAAAGGACTAAAAAGTTTGATTTTAAGAGATACAATACATTCCACCCAGCTTTACTATTAAATTTTGCATCAATTATGCACTGTTACAATATTGCATTAAATACTTCCTCCTTACAATAAATGTTTAAAATCTATACTTGCACTTTTTTCAGACTTAAACCACTTTCCAGACTATCAAATATCACTTTGCACTCCATGACCTTTCTTAAGCACCAAGAAGGGGCTCTTTCAGTCTTCTGAAAGATGTTAACAATCCCCAGCAAGCTGTTTTTTCTGTTAGCCACAATGCTCACAAAACTTCAACTGAAGTCTGAAAGGTAATAGTTTGAAAACATACCACAAGAATTCCACATAAGCATGAAATGACAATAAAAACTGGTCTTCCAGGTCACCACTAATCCAACTGTGACCTCTTCAATCTGGTAGAATACTTGAAATTTGGACAGACTTTTTTTAATGGGAAAAGTGCACACTCTTGGAGGTCTAGCTTAAACTGTGAGCATTAGACACACAGCCACCACATTCAATTTTGAGCAGTTTCAATTTGCTTCACCGCTCTCCAGCTCAGTCAGTGTTAGACCAGATGCCTACTCTTCTGAAATCTAAGTGCACTAAGGAAATGGGCCAGAAAGAAAAGCTTAAAAGCTAAGCTTTTGGAGACTAAACCTCAGCATTTATCAGTCAAAGTTAAAGAAAATACTTCTCTCACCCTGTGCTGTGCATGAATCTGTATCGAGTGACGACCTCCAGCTGCTCTGGGTATCTTAACTAAATTTTAATGGCATTTTTATAGATAATGAGAAAATACTCCTCAAAGTATAGGCAAAATAAATGCTTAAGACAAATACATTTCTTTATTGTTTAATTTCTGGGATTCAGTACACTGCACAGGATAGACCAAAAAGCATGGATTAAACATGCTAATGTTTTAACATTTCAGTACACTATTATGAGAATACTGGTAAAATTTGAACTTGTTGCCTTTTTTTTTTTCTTTCTTTTTCGCCATACCAGCTCATTGTCTCACTTGCATGGCACTGCATTATTTCTTGGCCACAAATATGTGTTTACCCGTGTCAGTCTTAGTTATGTGTCTTGTGAAATTCCAAATGCTCAAGCCACAAAATAAACAAAATTAAGGAAAAACCAAAACCTCAAGTATTGTCTCAGCTTATACGATGTCATGATCCAGCCCAAATGATTTTATGCGAATACAGACAAAATGTGAGTGATAAAACTGAGTCAGAGTTTACTCAGACTCTTAGATAAGGTTTAAAGAGCTTCTATAAGATATATAATTTCTTAACATCAGCCTATACAGTCAAATCTTTCTAATTCACATTTGCTTAATTTACCAAGCAAACAATTAAAATCTTTTCATCCACAGCTACTACTACTAATGCCCCATTATTTCAACAAAATTAATTAAAAATAATTAAGTTCTGTTATTAAAGTACAAATGTAGATAGCTGAAATTTACTCTGAAAAGGTCAAATTGAAGTAGCTTAATAAAATCAAACATCACAGAAATCTTTCCAAAAGAAAGAGGTCTGATCATGTGCCACTTAAATAAAATACATCTCAAAGAGTGTGAAATAAGAATTAACTGCTGCAGGACCTACTATGTTTTTCCATCTATATTATTCCACAATTAGAAATGGTGAACAAATATGAATTATCATATCTTCTTATAGTTAATTATGTACTTAAATTCAAGAGTATACTTATTATTCTATTTTTCATTGATTTAATTTTCTCCATTAAATTTTTTTAGGCAATGACTTCAGTCAAGCCTACATCGAGTTATAACACCTCTTTAGATGTTTTGGAAATTCAAATTTATGAAAGACTCCATTCAATAGCACTACTCCAAATCTACAGGAACAAGAAGTTAGCAAGAGAATTAACCTGTCAAATGCAGAGTTACACCTGAACCATGCCATTTTTTAAAATCAATGAAGCAGGAAAAAAAATAGCCATTATGGTTCTTTTTTACCCTTTGTTAGGCACACATGAAACCCTAATATGTACCTGTCAGGAAGAGCCTTTCATAAGGGGGTACACTTTGATTAGTTGTTTTGATTGCAATGGCTCTCGATCCCCCTAATGAACACACAGCTGTGCATCTCTGAGCTGTGTTTTGACAAGAATGTCTTTTCAGGTTCATGAACATCTGGAGTGAAAAACATTCCCCTGTCACAAGTTGAAGCAGGCATTAATTTATTTCACTGTCAAGCAAACAAGTAGCTTTAAGCTACTTTACAATGAGTCCCAGAAATTAGATGTCACTCTTCTGAAATATACAAGTTATGATTAACTAAGTGCTGTACTGCCGGTACATTTTTATTTTTCGAAAAATGGAAAACACAAAGTCATTGTCAGTAAGAAAATATGAATTAGTCCGCATACTAAATTATCAGCAGCGTTACTGTATATTTGACAGTCACTCATCTGATTAAGTGGGTATACACTTGTGCAACACCTGCTTTCAGAGTGCACTTAGTTAAGAAATCCAGCCTGCTACCTCAAGATCAAGTGCCCCTACCTAGAAAGTAAACCGAAAGAAACAGGTTTCCAGTCTGTGCCGACTTCAAATGAAAAGTACACACAACAGAAGCACCACTTCCATGACGGCAGTGAGAGCCACATCAACAGAACTAGCTAGCATCCGACAATAAAGCCAAGCAGAAATCTAACACCTAGCCCTGAGAACCAACTCGCTGGCAGCTCCCCACTTCCTCCGAGAGGGCTCAGCTTTGCAGGGCAGGAGATGCAGCAGCGAGGGAATCCAGGCAGCCGAGCCATTTCCAAGAAGCCGAGTGCTCCGCTCCCCGAAAGCCCAACCGCTCATCACCTTATCTGCCCCCACAGCGACACTCCCGCGCTGCCCTCGCACGCACCGCTGCCTCTGCCGAGCCACCCCGGCACACTCGGGGGCCGGCAGGTGAGGTGCGGCTCTCCCAGGCACCCCCAGGATCCCAGGAAAAGCTCCTGAGCCGCGGCAGGCACCTCTGGCGGATGCCCACGGGCACACAGACCCAGCTCCTCTGCAGCGCCCCTGCGGAGCCTGAGTGACAAACCATCACCAGTGGTGTTGCATGACGATCTTTTTTTGTCCTTAAACTAATTTCTCCTGCTGGTGAAACATTTACGGCAGCCAAGCACCTCAGCCATACCACAGAATCGCTGATTATGCAGAGTTGGAAGGGACCTTCAGGAATCAGCGAGTCCAACTCCTGACCCCACAGAGCACCATCTCCAAAAATCCCACCATGTACATGAGAGCATCATCCAAACATCTCTAGAACTCTGTCAGGCTTGGTGCTGTAACCACTTCCCTGCGCAGCCTGTTCCAGTGCATCACCTTCTGGGCGAAGAAACTTTGTCTATAAAAACTTTGTCTATCCCAATGCCAAAATTCTCTCCAGGGGATAACTGAAAGCTGATCGTTAAAAACCAAAGCCCTGCAAGACTTCAGGTGAAGGATTATGACTAAATTGCTTTTTGAGTCAGGGAACCCCTCATATCCAACCTGGCGGCGAAGCCCGGTACCCCAAAATGCACCCGATCCCCGGAGAGCTACCTGGAACCCTCGTACTGAGCAGCCCCAGGGATCAGGGCACTGCACACGCTGGGCAGGGCACTGGGAGCCCATTGGCCCGACCCATCTCAGAACTGCATCAACTTTAGAGACAGAGAACCGTCTTCTAAAACTTTTTGTTTGTTTCTCTTTAATTTATCCCCTCGATCGCACCGGCACGAGGGCCTTGCCCTGTTCTGCAGGGTGCGAGGCGGCCGCGCCGGCTCCCGCTTACCTGCGCTCGGAAGTAGAGGAAGAGGGCGACGCTGCAGACCACCTGCCCGAGCCCCAGCAGGACGAGGGCGGCGAGCAGGGAGCGGGACGCGGGCGGCGGGTGCGGGTGCGCGGGCGGCGGGGGCGGCGGCGGCGCCGGGGCGCTCTCGTGGGCGGCGCCGCTGCCCAGCTCCTCGGAGCCGCGCAAGTACTTGGTGTAGTCTCGGCTGGCGCGACGCATCGCAGCTCAGCTCCGCTCCGCTCCGACGGCTCCACACGCGGCTCCGCCGAGCTCCCCAGCGCCGGCAAACAACCTGGCCGCGCCGGCCGGGCACCTCTTATAAACGGGGCGGCCAATCAGCCCCGGGCGGCGCGCCCCGGCCGCCCTCCTCCTCCTCCTCCTCCCGCCCGCCGCCACACGCACCACCGCCGCCCCCTCCTCGCCTCGCCTCGCCTTGCCTCGCCTCGCCTCCCTGAGCACGGACCGGCCCCCACCGGCCCGCCCCTGCCCCCCGTGCCCCGGCCCCGCCGCCGGGCAGGTCGCCCGCGGATGGCGGTCGGCGCTGCCCCGCCCCGCGCAGCCCTGCGCCCCGGGGTGAGCGCCGCGGGCAGCCCTGCCTCCGCCGCCTGCTGCTGCCCCCCGCTCCCTTGCCCCGCTCAGGTCTGCGCTCCGCCCAGGCGGCCCCGTCAGCCGAGGGTTCCCTGAGCCCCTGGGTGCATCTGCAGGGTCCCTGTCCCGTGAATTCCCGGTGTGTGCAGTCAGCGTGCACCTCGGGTGCGCATCCCCTGGCCCCTTCGGTGGGTCCAAGCCCTCGGGGACTGAAAGGCTGCTAACCCCTCCCAGTCTCACTCGCTCCTCACTCCAGCCAGGCTAAAATGAGCACAAGTGACTTGCACTGTCCAAAGAAGCAATGCAGTTCACAATCGTGTTAAAGGAAGGGGTTAAAGACATGGCAAAGGTGTGCTGGCACCTGGCTGCCAGTGAAACCAGCTCAGAGCCTCCTCATCTCCCACTACATTTCTGATCCCTTGGTTAGGAGCATCTTCTGGTGCTCTCTATGTCTCAGCTTACATTCAATACCAAAACCTCTTCTTCATAAAGCCATGCTACAGTTTGTGGCCATTTTCTTTCTTCTTGTCCTCTCGGAGTCCTGTTCAGGCCAGATATAAAAATGAGTTGAAGTCCAGCTCAGGCTTTGAGGAACATGGGAGAATGACACAGATCTGTCTTACAGGTCATCTTGTCTGTAGGAAGAAGTCTGCGTTTCAACTCAAACACGTGCCACAATATCCTGTTTAGGGCTCTCTAATCTAAGAAACTGAGAAAATTTTACCTTCCTGAGAGATTGACAGAACCTGACGTAATTATGAGCTCCAACAAAGTAAAGGAAACTGGAACTCACCAAACCACCATGCAACAAATCACTATCAGAGGGAACTGATGTTTAACACTGAACCCAAATAGTGCAAGGGCAATTCCTTCACCTACAAGACAGCACCTTAGAAATGATGATGAGGGGAGCTGCATCTCAACATCACCCACCACAAAGCCATTGAGAGGAATACCCCAACCTTGAATATCTACCACTGTTTCTTCTATGTAAATGCTTGCTTTTATTCTGGGAAACGTTGGGAGCACTGTGATCTGTAGTCCAATTGGAGGAAGTGTTCCTGTAACTGTGTCTCAACTTTTCTAAAAAAAAAAAGACAAAATAGCCACTACCACCTGTAAAATAACCATGAAAATAATCTCACATTAGAGTGAGCTGCACCCTCCTAAATCAATTTTACATTGGTCTACAAAAACAATTCTTTCAGAAAGAAATTTTTAAATGGGGGTTTTCAAGGGTCTACATAGTTTTTAAAATCCAGTTCAATTAGTTATAAAACAATTTATAAAGAATTTAGGATAGTATCAGTGATGCCAGCATGTGATTTTTTATGCTTTCCTATGAGAAGGAACTCAAGAAAGATCTCAGATTTTTTCATTCTAGAGATCAAATTTCTTCCTAATGAAGATGGAAAAAAATTATGTCAGCTCTTGCCACCTTAAGGTGCTCTTCTATATTCTTGCAGAAGGAAACAAAAGGAGACTTTCAGTGAAGAGCTATGAAGATCTGATGACACCATCTTTAAATACTTTGTCACATACAAAAACAACTTTCTCTAGATAAACATGCTTCCTCCAGGATCACTGCTTCATTAACTATCTTCTCTACCGTCTTTAGTATTGCTGTCCATTGTATGCTACACCAGGGAACCATTACTGCTGACCTTAATCCTAAATGTCTAGTCTCTTGACACTGAATAACCAAGCCCATCTGTTTCATGTTCATCCACAACCATTTCACCCTCACAAAATCTCAGATGGAACTGAGATTTTCATCCAGGTACTTTCATCCAGGTACTTTCATCCAGGACATCAGGCTCGTAAGGAGTCACCCCGCATAAACCTTCCCATCAAACCAACACAGGTTCCTATGTGTTGGTATGCTAGGGGTACATAAATGACATTTTTACTGAAAACTTAGATTCCCTCATTGATTTCTACCACAAATCCAGCAACCAGAATTGCCCATTAAACTCTTTGGAAAACTTACATCAGCACCAACTTTCTAGACACCAAGGTCAACATAAAAAATAGCAACCGTCAAAATACCATATGCAGAAAATCCACAGACCAACACACCTCCTTCCACAAACCATCAGCCATCCAAAACACACTAGAAAAACTGATATAGCCCACAGACATCACCTCATTTGCTCTGAGGAAAGCACTCCTGACACGCCCTCACAAAGCTACAGATGATGCTCATTCAACACTGACACTCCACTAGGATTGCATATTTGAAGAAGCCACCTAAACCTTTTTCAAACTTAGCACAATACAGAGAGGAAATCCCCTACTGGGTATCATATACCACAATATGCAAGAAATGTATAATGGAAAATGTTAATGAGTTGTAGCTTATATTGGAAGAAAATCATACTTTGAAATTATTTTTCCTAGAAACACCCATCCTTCCCTTCAAACCACACTCATTATCATTAGCTCCATCACTGAAAGCAAGTTTTGGTAGACTAGTATATACTGGCTAGAGCCAGATAGCTCAGGAAAATCATACCCAAATATTGCCATGGCCCTCATGATAAACCCCTGCTCCAGCAGAACGACCAAAATATACAGATCCTACACATGAGCATTCTGAAATGCTATAGGCAGCACCAAATGCATTCACTGCTCTTAGGGAGCTCTATGGGTGAAACCAAGCATCCAGCACAGGATGCATCATTAGGGAAGAAAAACGACACCCAGTTTCCAGTTGAAAAATTATATTCCCAAAACAGCTATTCCATCTCTAACCTTGCAATCCTGGCACTGCAAGATTAAAGATGGGACAGAGAACCAAAATGTGCAACTCTATCAGATACCAGATTTCATATCAGATGAATTTGACAAAGACTTCTGGGTTTCCTTATTTCTCAAGTCTTGCTGATCTTCGATTACTGTTTGCTCTGATCATTCCACTTCTGTCACCACTTACACTCTTAATAGGGTCAGGATCGCCCTCTGGTCCCAAAATAGAAAACACTTTTCTTTCAAATGTCTGACTGATTAAGATAATCAAATAGAATTCAAAGTAATGAGCTACAATTACTTTCATATTTTCTCTATACTTTGGGCTCAAAAAGTAGTTCATCTGCATGAAAAAGAATCTGCTTTATCTAGTATCTCATTTACACTATTGTCTCTGTGGGCCTAATAAAATTACTTTCTTCTTAAAATATATGTCATTCTTGGGTTGTGAGGACTAATGACATACACATATGTTCCCTTAAACAAAGTCCTTGCTCTGTAATATGAACTCTTGGCCCCTGAACGGAACACAGCTCTTTCCTATTGTCTACAAAATACTTGTGTTGCAAGAGAGATGATCACAAATCTAGTACCTGTTGTGATAAGACTGCATAGCTGCTAAGACTTTTTTTCATCATTTTGCTTTGAAGCAAAACAGGAAACTGTGTTTACATAAAAAGGCTATGTTGAAAGTAGTTCTCATTGCAAGGCTGATTCTCATTGCAAAGTTGAAAGTCTTAAAAAATCTGAAAATGTCAAATAGCAACAAGCCTGCAGGTCAAAATAAAACATTAGGGGGAAAAAATGTAGGCTTTTTAATTTTACTTTATTCTCTTTCAAAACACAGGGAATCCCAAAGCATTCTTGTCCTGACCTACACTTCAAATAATACAGTGTTTTTTTACCTCAAGAGAGATTATGCAGCTGAAATATTCCATTTTGGTAAAGCAGTTAAACAAGTATTATATTCTTACACCAGAAAGATTTTTTTCCTGTGGACATGTGTTTGTAACTAAAGTTCCTGGTATTACTATTGGTTAGAATATTGTCAGTGAAATTATTTCATCAGCCAAAGGTTGTTTTTGACCTGACACAAATGTTTAATTGAGTTGTATGAATTGTGAGCATGTTTTGGACAGCAAGGGTTCCAAGAAACAGCATAGACTCTTTATGGGATGTAAAGGGAATCCTCTACTGAAACTCTGATCTGCCCAATGGGGATGTTTTGATGAAAGTAGCGAAAATAGTCAGAAGTTTCATGTATGTTGGGAGGGAATGAAATTCTACAACTTCCAAAATTGTCAAGAAATGAACTTCACCTTATTTTTTTCACTTCTTGACATGCCATATAGTGGTTAATATAAGTAAATATGTAAGTCTGAAGAGGAGGATGGCAAAGTATGACCAATAACACAGAATGCCTTAGTAAAAGCTTATGCTTTTATTTAAAACACTATCCTAGAAAAGTCTGGGAAACAGCAATTGATACACTGGGAAATAATTTCTATATTTTAAAAGAGTGGAAAAATGCATTAAAATGTCATTTAAGTTTTCCAGCAAATTGTCATCCTGCTTCTTTATAGTCTAGTGGGTATGACAAAGGTCAAAACAATGAAACTGATTTTGAAATATCAAGAGAAATAATTAGTATATTAGTCTTTTATGTTTATGTAAAACCACTTAAGGTAATAGACATAACTTTGTCCCTGTTCAGGAAAAATTAACCAAAAGGAAATTGTAGGAACATTCTTACATTATTTTAGGGCAGAAGTCCGTAACAGAGTGTAGGGGAAAATATTGGGAGAAGAATTCATATTTTTCTAGGTTTGGTAAAACCTAGAGAAACCCCACACTACCTGTTGTTAGTTAAAGTCCTCAGAGTCTGTCCAAAAGCTCAGAGAAATTGGTGAATATATTTTCCAGAACTTCAATATGTTTTGGATCAGGTTTCTCCAGTAAGAAGGCTGGAGGTCACCTTACATGGATTGGTACAATTTCTTTTTGTATTGTACAGGTTTAACGCATTAGGATTGCAGCACCTCAAGACCTCTTTTGCAGAAGAGAGACTTTCTGGAAGTTTTTTAAGCCAGATATGCTGAAACATTTTTTAATATAAAAGGTTTCTGTAGTGTCACTTGCCTGTCATGGCACATTTCTTTGTGTTGTCTGAGTTTAAAGTATCCTAGTCCATGTCCAAGTTACAGGTGACATGCGGAGCTGTGAAACTCCTGAGATGGAGTCAAAAGACAGATGAGAGTCCATCCCAGTGATTATGATCCATACCAGGAGCACAGGCAGTGAGGCGCTTCGGTGAGGAGAGTTTGATATTGGACAAGGTCACTCTGGTCAAACTATAAATTAAAAGTGCTTCAATTTTATTTTCCAAATTAATCAAAACATAATGCAATACAATAAGCTGAATATATTAAAGTATTTCAGAAAAGTATTTTTCATTAAATTATACTGTCAGAATTAGAGGAACACTTTCTACCTTATTTCACTGAGCAGCCTTTCCTCCCCCATGGTTTGAAATACCACAACCCTAAATTATGTTGAAATACACACAACCCTAAATTTTTATTAGGACCATCTGCCCCAATTTAGATATTTCAATTTACATCACAGCTAGGAACTGTATAACTTTATAACTATATAACTTTACCTTCTTACGGCTGTCTTCCAAGCTGCCACTAAACATCTACTGCCTTCAGCACTACCTGGAAGTGTGGAATTGCTCTGATGCCAAGGAAGAACCAGTTGCTGAAGGTGTGTGCAATTGAAAACAAATCATTTGCTGACAGCAGCTGTGCCATAGGATAGCTTTCTCACACATGAGGACAAGAGCAGTTCTGAGTCAGACGGAGATCCATTGACTCGCTGGCCTGTGTGGGTGGCAGCTGCTGTGGATTTGGAGTAGCCATGTCCAGCTGTGGAGAGCAGTGTGGCTAGCCCGAGCCCTGCTCTTTGGAAACCAGACTGCAGTTGCCTGGAGCCTGTCCTTCACAGGGATGGTTTTGTTAATCAAGTGGAGTCTGGAGCTCCAGCCACCATGCTGGAATTTCTGGATCTGAGACTATTGAACTGGCTGGTTCAGGCAAAAGAAAATACTCCCCACAGTGACAGGGAGCAGAGCAGTTTCATGCTCATTCAATATCCAGACTCTTTCTGACCAAGAGACCAATGGCCGCAAAATCAATAGTGAGTAAACCCAGCTAAGACGAGAGAATAATGTTCTGATTGCAGAAGTGGGAGTGGCCAACAGTTTATGCCCAGGAAAGAAATAAAAGAACAGGGCAAGCATGTAATTAGACCTCCCAGTACACTCCAGCAGCTTGTGGCTCAGAGTTGCCCTAAGCCAGTGGTGGTATTTTTTCTGTTTAAGTTTGTGCCGAAAGCTGCCTGAGGATTCTGATGGTGTGTGGACATGTGATGGAGCCTTGGTGGGAGCTGAATCTTGGATGGGGCAGGGACAAGAAGATGTGGCACAAAAAGAAAAGGCATAACACAGCAGTGATCACAATGAGGAATATGAGTCAGAAGCTGTCTGACATGCCCAGCAGGGCTTGTGGCTCACAAGAGGGGACAGAGAGTACCAGATGATGTAGCAAAGATCCCTTAGAGAGGATATTGAACAAAGGAGACCTGGAAACATGAAGTACTGGATGATGACCCATGAGAAAAGACCAAGATGAAATACTTGGAGGTCAGCAGAAAAAAACCCTCTTTCTTAAAATTTCACTAAATTATAGAAAGGCTTGGGTTGAAAAGGCCCTTTAAGATCATCTAGTACTAAGCACAAAGTGATATTGGAAAGGAAATTGATTGAGATAAATTAAGTAGCCACTTGATGTAGACAAAAGGGATATGCCATTCCAGGCCACATGGGAGGACGAAAGAGGATCTCCTTTTGGAAGAGGAAGGGCAATGCCTTTAGCCATCCCATTAAAGTTTTGACAGTGCTCTCATCAAATCCCATCAAATTTCACAAAGTGCTTTATTCCCACTCATCTCATTGGGGGTGGTCATGCCTGTAGGTGCTCTCTGGGCTTGGCACAGAACAGCTATTGAGGAGGAGATGCTGGGCGCTCCCACAGTCACTCCACAGGATGTGGGAGACTTGTCTTTACATTTCTTTTTTTCCAGTGGGATTCAAGCCCACAAATATTCCAGGATCCCTAGGAGGAAATCCTAACCACATATCTGTGTGCTGGCTGAAGGATTTGCTCTCCCAATTTGCACAGTTTTAGGGATTTCAAAGAGGAAGGAAATGGGAAAAAGAATAACATTGGAGAGGGAGGTGGTGTATAGGTGTGTTCCCACAGAAAGCAATGTTTGCCTTAAAGATAATATCTGTCTATCTGGAACATCTGTCTTTATCTCACACTTCCTTTTTTCTCCATGTATTTCAGTAGTTAAAGCATGGGCAAGAGCATCTGGTTTCAATTCTGTCTCCATGAGGGCACAGAAGCATATCCCACATCCCCAAAAAGAGGTACAATCATCTGTTCTTCTGACGTGGGAGCAAATGCATTTGCATAAGCCCACCTGCCAGAACTGTTCCACATTGCTTGGAATGATTAGAAGGAAAACGAATAGGGATTTTCCAACTTTGTAGGATGCTCAATGCAGAAAGGAGATGGCATGAACTGGAGAAAGATCGCATGTAAATTATGATGTTATGTTGAACATATATCCTGAAAGCAGGGACGCAGGTCTGAGGAGTTTGGCACTCAGCACTGGGCCTTATGAGCTTCATTCCAAGTACTTGATGTGGAGAAACTGACTGCAGACCCAGCTCAGGACAGTGTCCCAGTGCTTTGTTAAGGACAACATGAAGTCTGGTGTCACAGTGCCCAAGATTCCAGCCCCAGTGCACTGCACATGATCAAAGCCTGCCCAGTAGCTGAAGTAACCTGCTGAAACATGCATTCACTAACTTTTTCCTCCTTTATCACCTTGTTTGATCCTGCAGCCAGTACCATTTAACAGTTCAAATAAAGAATGTGGTAAAAGCTGCCCAGGAGTATTATAAAGCAGAGGCAGATTTCACAGTCTGAGGCCACCTAACATAGCATAGCCACTGTAGCATAGTCAATAGCAACGAAATGCACTTGTACTTGCTGTCTTTTTTTGTATTGATCAGTTATCAGTAGGGCTGTAGTGCTAAAACTTGTATAAACCCTTCAATAAATGCATCAGAACTGCACAGAAACAGCAATGGTTTCAGGAAGTATTCAAGTAGAAAGCAGAATCTCCCTCAGCATCGCTTGGAGCCTGAAGAAATAGGATAGTTTCTTCATGAATAACTACTTGCAGACAATAACACCATATTCTGCTTCATCATACAAAAGCACAGTAAAAGAATGAACTGAAACAGGGAACAATGCTGTTTATTCTGCCACATTTTTGAAGATCTCAGTCCTAATTACATATCATAAAATACTTTGATGCCTCATATAAAAGCAAAGTGGGAATATAATACTTTGCTTGTAGAGAACTTCCTGCTAATTATAGTTTGACATGTTTGCATTTGCTTTATCTCCTCAAAGGCAATTACCAGCAAGCTGGTGAATTTAGGTGAGACTCCAGTGCTCTTGTTCCAAATCTGTTTACACAGAAGGATAGGGTTAAAGCCCTGGTGAAAGCTCACTATCTGTCCCAATCTGGTACCCACACTGAAGAAAAATTTCAAACAGGAAGCAGAAAAAAGAAGTGCTATCAGAATATCAGAGGAGTGAAAAGCTTTCAGTCAAGGCTAACGCGGTATAATTACTTGTCACAAATACATTAGGTATATGAAAGTGGAAAAGGATCTTATTTAAAGTAAAGGTCTACAGACAAACAAATCAATATAAATTGTCAATGATTATTTAAGCAGGAAATTAGAGGAAGGCTTTCACAGAATCATAGAACACTTCTGGTTTAAAAAGACCACTAAGGTAATTGAGTCCAAGCATTAACCTAACACTGCCAATTCCACCTCTAAGCCTTATCCGTAAGCACTTACATGTAGTTGTCTTTTAATACCTACAGGAATGATGACTGAAGCACTCTCCTGGGCAGCCCATTCCAACACTTGACAATCCTTTTGCTGAAGAAATTTTTCCCAATAGCTAATCTAAACCTCTCCTCTTAATCTGAGGCCGTTTCCTCTTGTCCTGTCGCTAGTTGCTTGAGAGAAGAGCCTGTCCCCCACCTCACTACACTCTCCTTTCAGGGAGCTGTAGGGAGTCATGAGGTCCCCCTGAGGCCCCTCTTCTCTGGGTAAACCCCAGCTCCCTCAGCTGCTCCTCATAAAACACTGCTCCAGATCCTTCACCAGCTCCATAGCTCCTTTTTTACCCATTTAAGGAGTAATGTTAATGGAATAACCTGTCAGTTAGAGTAAATGGAGCAAGGAGTTTCTCCAGAAACTTCACTAGATAGACTAGTAAAGGAAGGAGTAAAGAGTTTTATAGGTTTTGCAATGGCAGGTATTTGTCTTGAAAAGTCTTTTCCAGTCCTCCTCCTGTATGATTTCTGCTTCTGCATATCGAGAACTTTTAAATATAAAGCAGAAGGTGATCCTATGCTTGTGCAAAGTCCATGTACCTTGAAGCACAGAGGAATTTAGTGGTTTCTACCTTAGATTAATAAAACAAGGCTGTTTCTCATGCAGTTTTAAAATTATATTAGTGAATATTTTATGGGATCAAGGCTTAATATCTAGATACTGTTATCAACATGAACAGAGAGGTTTAGAGAATGAAACTGCAATACAAGATTCAGTTTTAAGTGCAGCTTTCTCCTTTTGGAGACCAATACCTATTGTGCCTGTAATTAGCAGAAAACTGAATCCCATAAAGAAAAGGGAAAGTTTCAAACTCTTGCAATAAAATAGATGCCACTGGTAGAAAGACCTCCATGATAACAATTTTGCAAATTGGGAAGTGAATCTGGAAAGGAGATTCTGCTCCATATAAATGCTCTAGCATTGCAGCCAACATGTGCTACAATTCCTTGAACTGTTTATGCAGGTGATGATTTTACCTTCCTGTTTTATGGAGCAATGCCTCTCTCTGGCAACAAGTCAACAGATTTTAATTATTTTTGCTCTCCAAACATCTTGTAATTAAAAAAAAGCAAAAAACAAACAACCAAATAAAACCCAAAAAACAACAACAGCCAAAAAAACAAACTAAAAAACAAACCAAAAAAGACACCCACAACACTTGCCACAAGGTTCATTTCTACCTACAAGACTCTCGATTAATTAAATGGCAGCTTTTCTATCCCATCACCTCACTTATGGACAGCAGAGTTCAAGAAGTTCATGAACTGGTTCCCCACAGTTATCTTGAACATGAACTCACTGTTTAGTCAATGGCTTAGAAAAACAAGGCTGGACAGCTGGTCTCTGTGCTACTTACCACAGTCTCAGGGCAGGGACAGAGGAAATTTAGAGAATATTTCCAAATACAGACTGCCAGATTATTCAAATCTACAATGCATCCTCATAGATTTTAAGTATTATTTGCTCTGGAATTTAATGTGCACTGTAATATGCTCCCTGTTTTATGGAGTGTGAAGGCTGACATTTGAAATTGGTGCTGTTTCATAGCCTGGTATCTGGTTGCTACATCTGGCTGTGTCATGTAGTCTGGGGAAGTGCTCTACCACAAGGACTTGAGCCGCAGAGGATGGTGAGACAGATGAAGCTAGATAATCTTTTTTATGTCCATGAGGGTCAGTGTTTCAACACCAAGAAGAACTAAGACAAATAAACAGAAACAGGACTCACTGTAACTAATGGCTCCAGAACACAATACATCCAAACAGCTTCTTATTTTCTATCCGTGGCTTGCTTCAGACTAATAGGAAAATTTAAAGGGTAAAAAAAAATCTTTCCTCTTAAGTGTTGAATTGGAACTTTCTTACAGAACCACTTTCAAACCAAATGTGCACACAGACAGAGCACTGCCCCCACCTAAGGTCTCTGTCTGTATGTATGCTTGTCTGTGCCAGTATGTCATTTGAGAGGGTTCTTCCTTTCCCAGTGTTTCCTAATCCTAAGAAAACACTATGTCCTCACGTTTTAACTGTGCAAGAGCATTTCAAAAATGTTGCCACGTGGACTTAGATATCAAATACAATTTTTTCCTTCTCATTTTTTCATGTATTCTCTGGTGATCCAAACCAATTTTCACTTTGAAGTCCTTAAATATTAGACTTGAAGCAGAGATGGCTGCAAAGATTGTTTTAAGCATAGATTACCAGGTTCACACACACTTCACTGTTGCTCTGTAATATGACAAGCTTTGCCTTATGAAAAGTAAAAGATTCATCCAATGGGTTGATAAACATGATTTATTAGTACTATCCTCAGCCCCAAACATACACACACACATATGAAAACTGCAGTCTGGACTCAGCAATCACTTTCATCTTCACACTGAAGTCAATGAAATATTTCCATTCACAGTCAGAGACTGTCTCCTTCTCTTTTACACCCCACCTCCAGCACCCCAAGGCATCATCTCTCCTCTTTGGCTTTGGCACTAGAGAAAGGAAGGAGGAAAAGCAGGGAAGGGGTAGGAGGGACAAAGGGAAATTCCTGAGAAAGGCTGTGTTTCTTGTGCAAGCTTCATGTTCTAATGCCTGTTCAATTCAAGCCTGCAATCCTGCACATTGTCTACTAAACACATACTGCATGATTTGAAGAAAAACCTCTGGTTAAAAATCATTCCTTGAGGCTGGTTCTTTGATTGTGCCTTATTTAAAACTGATTTTGAAGCAGTTTATCTCCTTTTATTATGGAAATTCAGGCAGTATCTCTTTATGAGATGTGTTAAATCCCCACACACACAAGTTTTGGGGTTTTTAAAATTTATTTTGAATAGCTGCACTCATGTGGATTGTCAGTGTGCCAGCCCTTGTTGCAAATAGCATGCTGTCCTTCTGTGCCCTGGGCCTCCTGGTTGGTCTGGGAAATGCAGTGTGCTAGGAGTTTCTGGCCTCCTTTGGGGTTAGGTATGATGGTCTCCGTTGTGCGTAAGCAAGTGGTTTCAATCCTTAATTGCAATGGGGAAGTGGTCAGACAACATACAGTCCTGGCAGGATAATGGCAAAATGTCTTGGAAGAAGACCAGAAAATAGCAAATACGTTACATATGAAGTGAATATGTGTTTCTAATGTAACCTGGAAAATGTGTAGCATATAGAAAAGCAAAATGCAAATATGTTTTTCAAGGTTTTTCTTTGAAACTGGTGCATTATCTCATGCTATTCCCTTATTCCACTTTACAGAAATTAAAGAAGTGGTCTAAACATTTTCTTCTTACATCACAATTACACAAATCCAAACACTTATTATGAAGAAATGGATGTGGGTTTTGACTATAATTATGAATTGAAAGTGAGCTGTCAGTCATCAGTAGTGAAGCACCAAATTACAGGATTTTGCCTTGTTTTATCTTGGAGAGAGATTACTTCATCACAGATGAACACTAATACCTCGCACTAGACAGCTCACCTCTTCCAAAGAGACAGGAAATCTTTCACAATATCATTTTGGTAACTTACTGCATCCTTCTGAGATATGTTTTACTTTGCTCACTTTACAGGGGATTAAACAGAGACATAGAAAACTTAGCAGCTCTAAGTCTCTCTATAATTCAACATGACAGCTGGGAATTACTTCCACGAATTGTATTTCCAGTGCCTTCTTACAATCACTTTAGAGATTCTCTCAAATAATGCTCTAGCCAGGATGAAAATCCAGCTTATGCTCCCAATCTTGTCTGTGAAGCTGATTATCTGAATGAATACCAATTATCATGTACATCCTTGAAGAAAAAAAAAAAGGGCAAAAAAAACCCCCGCCAACCCAACCAAAATCAAAACAAAACCAAAAACCAAACCCAAACAGCAAATAAGGGACAACCTCTCATCTGAGAGATTGAAAGTGAGCTATTTGGCCTTCCAGCTCTCACTGCTGCTTTCAGACAAGGCTGAACATCACTTCCATTTGTGCTTTACCTATTTTTATTTACAGGTGTCGATGCATTCTCCTACCTGCCAACCTTACTTTGTATCCATGGTCTGTTTACTCTACAGACATGAAGGTGGCAGGATATTATGTAGATAAAGTAGCAATAGTAATGAAGATGCTGGTGCCCGTTTCTCAGCTTCACCCTCTGAAGTGATATATAGAAGCTTTGTCCTCTTCCCTCTCCTTTGCAGCTGCTTTTTTGCTCTTTACAGAGTGAAGCTCTTACATATATGTGAAAAACCATGCATCCATGAACAGCACACCTCTGGTCCTAGGTCATAGACTTTCCTCTCTCTCTGTGTAATATCTTCCCTTTTGTTTGTTAGAGGTGGAAGCCTATCTCTGATTTTATGAGAGAAATACAGAAATAAGTAACTCCTACTTGGTCCCAGTTCAAAATAAAATATCACTTGGAAAATATTAATTTACCACTCTTTTTGACTGTAGAAATTACTCCCTTATTTTCTTATTATACATGCACAAAAGCAAGCATAAGGGATATAGCTTAATTGAGCAGGAAATGTTTTAGCCTACAATACCTCAGAGGTAGAGAGAGCAGGTCATGGTCTCATCTTAAATCATTTCTATCTTCAAAGGTAGCAGAGCTGGCACCAGATGCTCATGGGACTGTGGAGCTGTCTTGCTCTACCAGAAGAGGAGTATGTAAGCATTCAGCTTTTCCAGGGCGTGTTTTGCTCTAAATCCATCTTGATTCTAGGGGATGTGTGTGGATCTTTATAGCTAAAAATATTTATAGCACCCTGTGTTGCTATAAATACTATACAGCACTACCTGTTGCCTGCTCAGCTGTGACAACGTGAGCAGCATACCTTGGTACAGCATTATTCCAGGTACTCCAAAGAAACTAAAACATGAAAATGACCTTTCCTTAGTCAGACTGGTGCTGGGTGAAACATTCTTCCACACAAGGCAGCACACAATAAAACCTGGCATGTGTGTAAATGACTACTCCAGGGCTGGTTTGGACCTATTTCCCTGTTTCTATGTGCACCTTAAGTTTATAGTTCACCTGAAGTTCACTGGCTTGTTTGAAGCTCAGTCACCATCATGTGGAGAGAAAGGAAACATCCATTTAATTAGGCCTTTTGTCTCCTGGTCCAAATGCCTTTACTGATATGGAGGAGGTTGCACTCAGAGGCTCTGTTCATCTGACCAGAGAATGGCAAGTGAATGAATTGTAACTGCAATTGTTTTGTCTCCATAAAGGAGAAAAAAAAAAGAAATTAGGAGAGAAGGGTGCTGATTACTTCAGTTATATTTCTGAATTAAAAATGCAATACTTTTAGTACAGTATTTTTAATATCTTAAAATTATTCTTCTAGAAAAAAACCTGAAACAACATCTATATATTGTGGGGGAATAAAAGCTGTTCTGCTGCTGGACACTGTTTCTGTTGTTTATAACACTTCTCACTTAGGATTGACCAAGTACTGCACATAAAAATATCTTGGGGAAATGTCACTGCCATTTTTCAATATATTAGAATGGTTTCAGATGGCTAGAGAAAACTGCTAAGACATTTTCAACCCAAGATGACATTCAGAGCTCTGAAGCATAAGTGAAATGTGCAAATTGGTTTATGCAGTTTCCATTTGCTCCTTTCATTTGCTTGCAATACACCATTTTCAGTATTAGACCTCAATACCTGGGGAGTTAGTTATCACAAAACAAGCATATCTCTCAATTCTGGTAAGAGTTTCCCAAAGGTTGAGAGTAGTTCACTCTAAAAATGTGTCCAAATTTAAGTTTCATGTACAGTTTTTAGAAGTTGAATGATGTGGTCTGTACGGGAGTCACCATTGGTTGAATTTGGGGGGGATAAGAGGTGGATTAAACTTGAAATTAACCTGAAAATAGTTCTGCAAGTACAGTCAATATACTAAAAAAAAAAAACAAAACAAAACAAAAAAAAACCATAAAAAAACCAAAAAAAACCCAGCAAACAAGATGTAATGGGCAATTAATTTTCTCTGATATATTTAAAACTAGTGGCATTTGTTAAAGAAATTAACTAGATCTGTTTTTTACTAGCATAAAATATTTCCCTGGCAATATGAAGAATATCCATCTGCCAAAATGAGGAAATACTACTTTCCCAAGTAGTAACCAAATTCAAAATGCTCAGAAGGAACCAAGTAGAGACAGCAGTACCGCTGCTTTATTTTTGTAGTTCTTTGTAACTCAGTTTCCTGTTCTGCAATAAATTGCTTAACCTCTTACAAGGTTGAGCTTATTTTCATCATTAACCTTGTCCAGTAAAAGCGAAAGCGAATTGGCAGAGGCAGGTTCGTCAGTTCCCACAGTGGCAGGTAATCCACTTGCGGGCTGCATTTGCATAGTATCGATGAGCCTGCAGGCCAGCACGTACAGCTGCAGCACTCTGCTCACAGACAGCTCACAGCAGGGAGGAATTGCATGGAGAGCAGTTCCCATTCTCCAAGCACAAGCCAGGAGGCAAGGAAGGGGAGGTGGGAAGACAGCTGATAACCTAAAAGGCCCAAACATACCTTTCTTTCTAGATGTCACCCTGAGCTTGCTGGTTCAAAAAGCTGCAAGTAATCAGTTTTGTCTACAGCACCACAAAGATACAAATATTTGAAGTCTAGGCTGCAATTTTCTGGCTCTTAGTGTGAAGTCAGTGCCAAGTCAGGTATGTGCAGTAGGGGTCTGTGCACCCTTTACACCTTTCTGTTTCTAGAATGTGAAGTCGTATTTTGGCCATCTTAGGTAACAGCCTAAGTTGTACCTCTTGAGCTCATAAACCATCCTACACCAAAATAAGGCAGCTACACCAAGAAATCTGAATGTGAGCCAGACCCACCAACACCAGCTTTGTAATCCTGTTTTAGATATGTTGCAATGATTATCAAAGAATTCAAGAGAGCAGAAGTGAGAGAGGTCAAGAGAGAAAAGGTAAACAGGATCATTGAGATTCTTGCACAAAACAGCATCCTTGTGACTTTACACCAAATTTAGAAGTGTGTTTAGGCTTGTTTCCTCATCCAGGTAGATGCCAAAGGTGCCAAAGCTGCCTCTGTCTAGTCTCACTCAATGTTCTAACATTCAGATCTAATTTAACTTTTTATCAGTCAGTAGATCTTGCATTGTCCAAGTTGAAATTGTTGATGCTGGATATCATCAGAGTAAGAGTAAGTTAAAAAAAAAAAAAAGTCAAAACCATTTATTTGGGATAATAATAAACTGATATCTGCCAGTGAGATATCAGCTGGCAGACAGCAAGTAATTTTGCACTACTGATGTTTCAGTATCTGGCTTGAAAAGGTTTTTCCCTGCAATTATGTTACACTACCCACAAACACAGTTTTTTCCTTAGCTCAAATGGCAGAAGCCCATGTACTAGATTGAAATGTTCCAGTCCTTCAAATGCACATTGCACAATGCTGCTGAGCACTGGGACTTGTATCCTTTCATTTTCTGTCTTTAAAGATCTAGGAGGGAGACACACAGATCTGTTAAGAGCACAAAAAAGAAAGCAAAGGAAGTCAGGAAACATGGTGGGCATATATACACTATAGTATGTTTTGTGTATATCAGAATCATACACAGATTTCATCTCTAGTGTATTTTGGTTTTGTTTATTTTCTGGCAAGCCTTATTTGGAGATATTTTGGGCAAGGCATCAAAAGACAGAGTGTTGTACAGAACTGGCCAAACTCTCTCTCTAGAGTCCCAAGCAATTCCAGACCAGCTCCCACAATTAAAATGTGTTGTGTGACCCCAAGGAAGTGGGCAGAAATGTACCTCCACAATTTTTTCAGTCCTCTAGGCTTCAGCTGTGCACCCAGACTATTTCAGCCTGAGAGGGGAGACCTCTGAATATCTCCTAGCTATGGCTCCTAGAGGTCCTTTCCCTTTCCTTTTCCTTGTCTCCTCTCGCCTCCTCTTGCCACCAGACTCTCATTCTTTTAATGTTTTTCTACTACTTTTTACTTAAAACTAAATAGAAAGATAGGCTATTTTCCTAATGTGAAATTTTTGTCTCAGTATATATTGTCCCCAAATGTTTTAAGATCTCAGGAAAAGGGATTAATGGCAAAAATGAATATGTATCCCTGTGGCTAGAGGGATAGGGATAAAAGATGGAGCAGGGAAAGGAAGACAAGGTTGAGAATGAGAAACAGTTATGACATTTGTTTTCTCAGATGAAAAGCCGTTGCCCTTTGAGAATACTTCACATATTTATCTTTTAAGGGGGGAAAAAGAATTCCCACTAGATAGACTGAAAATTTGAGAAAGGTCTGAGAAATAGGATCTTCTCAGAAGATCTTTGTCTGTAGGTGGGTAAAGTCATCATAGCTCTGTTTTTCTTGGTTTTCTTTACATGAGAAAAACTGAGCAAGAATGCCTTACTATGCATAATTGTAAGGATATTCATTTCTTGGAGTTCTTTTTACACTTCATCTCTGTCAATTGAAAGGTCAATTTAGTTATTTTTCCCTCCCTCACATCCTATACTGAGGGGAAAAAACCAACACCAAAACATGTAGACAAGTCTTTCAGATTTCAATGAAAATAACAGCTGTTACCCATAAAAGCAGCTTCCACCCAGAGTGGAAGGATGACATTGCCACAGTGACTGAGATTTTCCTCCCAACAGGCAGAGCTTTATCTCAAGCAGAGCCCAGCACTGCTTTGGTTAGCAGAAGCAACTGTCCTGATTTCACTGTCAAACATCCTCTGCTTTTTCTGAAAGGAAACCTTTGGTCTGACTGCATCTCCCAAGTTATCCTGCAGATGATGGAGCATATTGACTGCAAAAATTGCTAGCTTCAACATTTGTTTGTTTGGCGTGGTGCAAACAGAAACTTTGGTTTCATATTGTTTTGGTCAGATGTAGGTTTTACATTCCCTTCTTATTGCCTGATCAGTGCACTGGGAAGACCACCAATCTTTTGGGTGGGCTCAACAACAGTCTCTTATTTCCCAATTTATTTAAATTCAGGGTATGAAATCATTGCAACAAAACCACAAAAGCCATGGAGTTTACAGACAAACTAAAGCCTCTTCTCCAGTGATTTAGATGCAATTATAGTACAATACTAAGCAAGCAAATATTGTTTAGCAAGGAGTTAGTTTCTCCCCTAAACCAGTGAATAGCTAGGAGGGCAGCCACTTCACGTGTGTGCCTAATGGCAGGCCAAGCATGGATGCAGTACAACAGTGATTCAAATTCAGTAGATAAGCTGGAAACAATCATGAACTTCCATTCTGACATTAGTCCATCAATGTGTGTCCCATGGGCCAGATGTGAAGACCATAAAATGCTGTAGGGCAGAGAAGCAGACAACGTGCTCATCAGTAGTGCGGGACTGTGAGATAGGTGAGACTCAGGTGAGTGTGCGTGGAGCCTGGGGTACTTCTGACAGCTCTAGCACCCCTGCACTAAGCCACCCATGCTGGAAAATATATTTGATAAGAACATTTCAGCTAGAGGTTGGAAAGGACACATGCTGTGTTTCCCAATGACACATAGTAAAGGAGTCTGTAGGTTGAGAGTAATGAATCGTGTAAGAGCCACAAGAGATACAGAGTTTTAATAACTAACTGGGGTAGACCTCTCCATAAAAGAAATCTAGATCTAGTTGGAGGTGCATGACATACTTGAAACTGCATTCAGGATTGTTAGAACCAAAGTGTTGCTACATCAGGTGTGGTGGGTGGCAATAGAAAACCCAAGTAAGGACATGAGTAACATGAGTAGGACATGAGTATGTCCTTACTCATGTCATGACTAAGGACATTTGTTTGTGTAAAAAGGCAGCAGCACCATTATTTTTTTCTCCAGCTGCTGGCTTTCAGAGCCCTCAGCAGTGTCCCAGCCTGGCAGTGCACATTTGGGTCCTGGGATGCAGAGTGCTGTTACTTTTGTTTGCAGGCAGGGCATCTCCCAGCAGAACTAACATTTCAGTTCCTGAACAGCTTTCACTAATTGAGCTCTGCACATTAAGTGTGTGGTATTAAGGGATAATGTTGTGGCTTTTTACATTGTCTGCAAGTATGCAGAGCTGCTGTGCATTACCAGGGCTTCTCAAGAGACCTGTTAACTGCTTTTTAATATTTCAACCTCTGACATGGGTGTTAATGTGGTGTTATAATTGGAAAAGTCTCTTTCCCTTACTCAGCAGTTTCACTCCATGTGTGTGTTCCAAGACTTACTTGCTGGCTTTATTGACACACATAATAAGTTTATTGCTTCTCCTCTTGCTCTATACTGTTATTGCCAAGTCCCAGGCATGCAATCTTCAGTCTTGATGGAAATACATAAGCTAGAAAAGCATAAAGTCTGACTTCTTTTATCCAGGCCTGGGGTTGCAAAGTTATTAGGTAACAAGAGGAGAGGGGGTGAAT